>NC_052067.1:1522500-1822500 GCF_015852505.1 Tachyglossus aculeatus | reverse complement strand
AGAAGAAGTGGTGGTGGGGGTGGTGGGCCGGCGGGCGGGTACAGAGGTAGAAGAGAGGCAGCTGCCTCAGAGCTCTGATCAGAAGGGCTGATTGTGAAAAACACACCTCCTCCAGAAGGCCTTCCCCATCGCACCCAGTCTGCCAGCTTCCATTCTCCCAACTGTCATTTCAGCGCTTTGGTGTGCCAGCCTTATCCTCCGTCCCCACCTGCTCCCTCCTTTCTCTCAGTTATTTTTGGGTTCGCCTCTCCCATTAGATGCTAACCTCCCTCAGGGCAGGGGTCATGCCTAATAATAATAGTGACGGTATTTGTTAAGCGCTTACTATGTGCCAAGCACTGTTCTAAGCGCTGGACAGCTTAGAACAGCTGAACACTGTGCGAAGCCTACAAATCCTAGCGTACTCTCCCAAGCATTCAGCACAGTACTCTATACGCGGTACACCCTTAATAAATACCACTGACTGATTTCTCATCCAGCACCGCCGACTCTTCCTCTTTCCATCCCAGATTCTCCCCTAGTGATCCAGCACACACACTCTAATAATAATAATAATAATGGCATTTATCAAGCGCTTACTACGTGCCAAGCACGGTTCTAAGCGCTGGGGAGGTTGCAAGGTAATCAGGTTGTCCCACGTGGGGCTCACAGTCTTCATCCCCATTTTACAGATGAGGGAACTGAGGCCCAGAGAAGTGTGATCCAGCACACACACTCTAATAATAATAATAATGATGGCATTTATCAAGCGCTTACTACGTGCCAAGCACGGTTCTAAGCTCTGGGGAGGTTGCAAGGTAATCAGGGTGTCCCACGTGGGGCTCACAGTCTTCATCCCCATTTTACAGATGAGGGAACTGAGGCCCAGAGAAGTGAAGTGACTTGCCCAAAGTCACACAGCTGACAATTGGTGGAGCTGGGATTTGAACCCATGACCTCTGACTCCAAAGCCTGGGCTCTTTTCCACTGAGCCACGCTTCTTCTCCAACACCCTTGACTCTTTCCTCTCCATCCCCGACTCTCCCTCTAGTGACCCAACATGGACCATCCAACATCCCTGACTCTCCCCTCTCCATCTATGATTCTCCCCGACCCCAGTGACCCAGCACGGATCATTCAGCACCTCTGACTCTCCCATCAGGGGTACGTGGCGTGGGGAAGAAGCTCAGGAAGCAGCTTGGCACAGTGGATAACGCCCAGGCCTGGGACTCGGGGGGACATGAGTTCTAATCCCAGCTTCACCACTTTTCTGTGTGTGACCTTGGGCAAGTCACTTGGCTTCTCTGGGCCTCAGATCCCTCATCTGGAAAATGGGGATTAAAAGAATGAGCCCCACATGGGACAACCTGATTAGCTTGTAATAATAATAATGATGGCATTTATTAAGCACACTGGGGAAGTTAGAAGGTGATCAGGTTGTCCCACAGGGGGCTCTCAGTTTTAATCCCCGTTTTACAGTTGAGGAAACTGAGGCACAGAGAAGTTAAGGGACTTGCCCAAAGTCACACAGCTGACAATTGGCAGATCCGGGATCTGAACCCATGACCTCTGACTCCAAAGCCCGGGCTCTTTCCACTGAGCCACGCTGCCAGGGCTTAGTACAGTGCCTGGCATAGAGTAAACACTTAAGAAATACCCCTGGAAAAAAAAAAAAGGAGGGAAAACCACATATCCTCCAAGGAGTGGGTGGGGCCAGATCTCAGAGAATGACTCCAGAGGTCACCATGGCCTCCACCCTCACTTGAGTCAGGGGTGTTGGCTGGTCTGTGCTGGGCCACTGGAAAGAAAGTCAGGGATAGAGGTTGGACGATCCATGCTGGATCACTGCGGGGGAGTCAAGGATAGAGGGGAGAGTCTCGGGGTCTATTCTAGGAGAAGCAGTACGGCTCAGTGGAAAGAGCCCGGGATTTGGAGTCAGAGGTCATGGGTCCGCCAATTGTCAGCTGTGTGACTTTGGGCAAGTCACTTCACTTCTTTGTGCCTCAGTTCCCTCATCTGTAAAATGGGGATGAAGCCTGTGGGACAACCTGATTACCTTGTACCCACCCCAGCGCTTAGAACAGTGCTTTGCACATAGTAAGTGCTTAATAAATGTCATTATTATTATTATTCTACTCGGGGCATCTGAGAGCTCTCATTACCGGCCCCTCTGTGACGTTGAAGGATCTGCCATTTTGGACCGAAAGCTGTTTTTCCCCAAAGTACGTGCTTCCCTCAGCCTGGGTCCCACTCCCACCCTCCGCGAGGGTCCGCAGCCCTCCGCCCCTGTGACGGAGCCCACCTCTGAGTCCCCCCCCCCTCGAGCCGCTCGGGGCCGCCGTGGGGGCTGTCCGCCGCTCAGGCCGGAGACCTTGACCTCACCTGGGCTCCGGTCCCGACTCTGCCGCCGGCCTGCTGTGTGACCTGGGCCAGGTCACTGTACTTCTGTTGCCCCAGCTGTAAAACAGGCATCATTCCTGCCTCTCCAAACCCGATGGGGCTGATGTAGAGAAGCAGTGTGGCTCAGTGGAAAGAGCACGGGTTTGGGAGTCAGAGGTCATGGGTTCTAATCCCGGTTCCTCCACTTGTCAGTTGTGTGACTTTGGGCAAGTCACTTCACTTCTCCTCATCTGTAAAATGGGGATTATGACTGTGAGCCCCATATGGGACAACCTGATCACCTTGTATCCCCCCAGAGCTTAGAACAGTGCTTTGCACATAATAAGCACTTAACAAATAACATCATCATTATTATTAAACAAGGTGACTCGGTTGATGAGGGTTCTTGGTGCATCCAGGAGGGAACTACTGGGGTTTATCTCTCACACCAGTCGAGTGCTATCTATTGAGTGCTTACTGAGGGCAGAGCAATGTACTAAGTGCGGTTCTCCTGGCACTGGGCTTGCCCACCCTGGCCTGGCTCCAGGCCCGGTTGGTCCTCCCTCCCACGGCTGGGGTGCTGTGATGGCCGGCTCCGACTGGGCCGAGATGCGCCGGTAGTGTGCTGGACCTGCTTGGGAAGGAGGTCCCTGCTCCTGTGAGGTTGCGTGCCTCAGGGCCACGTTGGATTGAGGCTCAGCCCATCCCTCTGGGAGGGAGAGGCAGGGACCGAAGCAGCCTGGCGTGGTGGATAAAGAGCCTAGGAGTCAGAAGGTCATGGGTTCTAATCCCAACTCCACCCCTTGCCTGCCGTGTGACCTTGGACAAATCGCGTCACTTCTCTGGGCCTCAGTTCCCTCATCCGTAAAATGGGGACTGAGAATGTGAGCCCCAAATGGGATGGGGACTGCGTCCAACCCGATTTGCTTCTATCCAGCCTGGTGCTTAGTGCAGTGCCTGGCATAGAGCAAGAGCTTAACAAATACTACAGTTATTATTATGGGCTGAGGCCTGATGATGGAGGGGAAGCCTGGCAGGAAGAGGAAAAGTCTGTGGAAGTTGTGGAGTCTTGGGGGCGATTGGTGCCAGAACCCCGTAGAGCCACAGCTGCTGATAGACCCTTTTTTATGGTATTTGTTCAATGCTTACTATGTGCTAGGCACTGTACTAAAAGCGCTGGGGTAGATGCAAGCTAATCAGGTTGGACACAGTCCCAGTTTCATGTGAGGCTCACAGTCTTCACCCCCATTATAAAGATGAGAGAAGTGAGGCCCAGAGAAGTGAAGTGACTTCCCCAGGGTCACACAGCAGATAAATGGCGGAGCCAGAATTAGAACCTGTTCACTATCCACTAGGACCATGTTGCTTCTAACAGCTTCCACTTCACGGGGCCTGAGAGCAAGCTCTTAACTTGCTTTTGAAGACTTGCTTTTGTTCCCATCCGGCCCCCAGGGGAAGCAGGGAGCAGCTGGGCTGCAGGAACTCCCAGTCAGAAGGCCATGGGTTCTAATCCCGCTCCACCCCTTTGCTGTGTGACCTTCGGAAAGTCACTTCACATCTCTGTGCCTCTGGTCCCTCATCTGTCAAATGGGGATTGTGACTGTGAGCCTCACGTGGGACAGGGACTGAGTCCAACCCGATTTGCTTGTAATAATAATGATGATGGTATTTTTGAAGTGTTTACTATGTGCCAAGCACCGTTCTAAGTGCTGGGGTAGATGCAAGGCAATCAGGTGGTCCCATGTGGGGCTCACAATCTTAATCCCCGTTTGACAGATGAGGTAACTGAGGCCCAAAGAAGCGAAATGACTTGCCCAAAGGCACATAGCTGACAAGAGGCAAAGCCTGGATTAGGACCCACAACGTCTGACTCCTAAATCTGTGCTCTTTCCACTAAGCCACGCTGCTTGTATCCACCCCAGGGCGTACTAGAGTTACTGGCACATAGTAAGCACTTAACAAATAAAATCATCATTATTATTATTATTAGAAGAACGGCTGGGCCCGGAGCCCGGAGTGGGTGGGGGGACCAGACCTGCTGCCTTCACTCGCCTTGAGCCAACCGGACCTTGGCCAAGGCCCTGGGTCTGATTTCCGCGGGGCGGAGGGGTTGTGCGCCCGTACGGCCAATGAGGGTTCCTGCCCGGCTCTCGGCATTTCTCTTTATTGCATTCGTTGTCGAACAACACTAACACTCGGCGGTAAGAGGTTTATTTACAGAACGGAGGGTGAGGAGGCCACTGGGGTTGGTCAGAAAGCGTAGGGGCTGCTGACGTGTCTTGCTCCAGACTCTCCGAACCGGGCGGCCTCGGCGGGCCGCCGCGGGCAGGTTCGCCCCGTCAGAGAGCCACCCGCCAGGGCCCGGCCTCGGAGTGGGCCGCGCCGGCCACTGGGGCCTCTTCCATGCACGGGAGCGGAGGGCAAAATGGAAAACCCAAGGGTTCTGGGTAACATGCTGGCCTGACACATCCACTTCAAAACTGTATCGAAACAACTCTTTTCCTCCAGAAAGATAGAAAGATGAAAATAAAACCGATTTTTACAGCGGAACCCCCTTCTCGTTCGCCTCTTCCCGCACCCCCGGGTTCCATCCGCGGCTGTTGATGCTGCAGGTAGGGGGATTGCGGAAGTGGTGGGGGGAGCAGGGAAGTGAGGGCAGCTTGGGTTCGGACTTGCCCTTGGCACAGGCTCATCCCGGATGGGGAGAGAGGGAATCCACGGCCTCTCTCTGAAGGGTGACTCCGCGGGGTGACTCTGACTCCTTCCAAGGAGCCAAATTCCACCTGGGGCCATGGAAGCCCCCGCGGAAGTGGACGGGACTGAGAGCAAATGAGGGGTTGAAAGTGCCATTGCCCTCTGCCATCCCAGCCCGACACTCCGTTATTCCAGGGTCACTGGTGGGGGCTTCTCCTAGCCAGGCGTCAACTGTGCGCTTGGAAGCGGGGCTGGTCATACAACATGTTGGATGGGATGGGGGTGCTGGCTCTGCTCTTCTCCCTCCACTGGGGACCAAGCCTCCCTAGAAGTAGTGGTCACAGGGACCAGATATCAGGGACAGAGGGAGTAGAACCGCCTTATATATGTTTGAGCGGTGCCAGGAGTGACCCTCATAGAGCACATGTGTGTACATGTGCTTGGTGTCCAGGGACTGCTACATGGGCCTGTCCACCCCCGGGAAGGCTGGCTGGCTTGTGGACTCTGGGAAGGCTGAGGTGGAGGTGATGGTCTGCCCCGTCCATGCTCACACGGGGCCCCGTCCACCCCCGGAGAGGCTGGCTCGTGGCCCCCGGGAAGGCTGAAGTGAAGGTCTGCCCCACTGGGCTCCGTCCACACTTGAGCTCCTCAGCAGCCGTGGCCAGTTGACCAGTGCCATTACCCAACGATGGTCCTCAGCAGCCATGGCAAGTTGACCAGTGCCGGGACCCAACGATGGATGACCCTGAGGGCTGGCTGGCTCAAATGGAGGGCACAAACCCTGGGGCCATGAGGGATGGGCAGGCTGGCAGGAGGCGGGCAGGGGGGCTTCACTCCACCCTGGAGGGGAGCCCAACCCAGTGACCTGGTCACTCTGGGCCTTCGGTATTGGCACAGAGAGAGGAGGAGAGACAGGAAGAGTCAGAGAGAGCCAGAAAGAAAAAGAGGCTGATGGGGAGATACCCAGAGAGAAAGATGGCGAGACACAGAGATGGAAAAAGAGAGAAAGAGAGACAATCAGAGAGGAGGGAAGGAGAAACTGGCCCTTTCTCTCCGCCAGGTGGGATTGACCAGGCCGGACTTGACCGGACCAAACCGGACTGAACTGGAGGGCCTTGCGGCTCCCCTCCATCCGGGTTAAATGTGAGAACGATGAGATGGGCCCAACCCCATCCCAGAGCCTCGCCGAGCCCAGGGAGGCCTGGGGCACCGTCAAACAGACCCTCGCCCAAATTGTACATCTGCACCGCGTGCCAGCCCTGAGCAAGGCTGGGCTGCCCCGCCATCACGGCCTAAAGCCCCTGTGGCTGGGAGTCACGTCCTCGGGCATTAAGTGAGGTGAGCACATTTCCCTACACCTGCCGGGACATGGCTTTGGTAACTTCCCCGGACATCGGGGAGGCCCAACAACCCCTTCCCCTTCCGGGCAGCGGACGGGAGAGAAGAAGATGATAAGTTGGAAGGGTGGAGAGACCCACTGTCCCCACCCCGGTGCACGTCACGGTGCAAAAGCCTCACCAAATGTAAACAAAACTCAGGAAGGGAGCCTGGCACTCCTCTGTCTTGTGAGGTTGCCCTGCCTTTGGACCACCATAGGGGAGAGCCAGCCCGCGGGCCAGCCCGGGTCATCTTCTTGGCAGGAAACCCATCCATCTGCGGGTCTGTCTGTGCCAATGAAACCCGCAGGATGTTGATGGCATTACCCCCCAGGGGGTCTGGGAGCCCCCAAGACTGCCAGCTCACTCTCTCTGGAAGCCCACTCAGCTGTGAAGCCTGCAGTCGTGTCCACCCCTCCTGCCCCTCAGGCTGTCCCCACAGTGACCAGGCCCGTTGGCAGCCCAGCGAGGTCGGCTGGACCGGTTGACTCTAGGTGGCCTTGGTGGGTGGAGCTCTGATCCCTTGGCTGACCCTCTGCTGGGGTCAGCACTGCGGTCCACCAAGGAGGGGACTTCAGGGGGCTCCCTGGGACCACCATGGGGTCCTCTTCCCCTGGCCCGTGAACCCAGAGGCTCTTGGCCAAATGGTGAGAACCGGCCCCTGCCAGGCTCGGACCATCGGATGCCCTGGTCAGTGACCGGACACTGCAAGACCCTGTGGGCTCCCTGACCACCAGGATGATGGATGGGCAGGGTCAAGCAGGAAAGGAGCCCCAGTCGGGGTAGGCCCAATGCCAGGGTGGGCCTGGCACGAGGGTGGATTGGCCATCAGGTCGGCAGAGCTGTAACCGCCAAGCCTGATAATCCCCAGTGTGAAACTTCTGAGGGACAGAGATGTGTCCATCTCCCTGTCCCTCCCTCTTCCTCTCTGCCAGGGAGGACCGACAGTTCTCAGGCCGGTTTGAAGGGTGACTGACAGCCCACACTCCCAGACTCAGCCGGGTCCCACCCACCCGACTGTGAAACAGAAATCCCTCAAAGACGCAGAGGCAGGGAGATCGCTCTGCACCCCCGCCCCTGGCATGGCTGTCTCTGACCTGTACCAATCTGTCCACCGCCTTAAGACCCAAACCTCCCGGCCCCCTGGCTGGATGGCAGGCAGGCCGGTGGGAAGCCCGGGCCAGAGTATGGACGGGGGTCCATGGGGAAATCGTGGGCCGGAGGAGGTGGCTGAGGCCTGAGTCTGAGATGGGCTTTTATGGTGGGTGGCCGGCCGGCAGGCCCGCAAATGGACCGGTGGGCAGGCACTGGTGGTTGGAGGAGCCTGAATCTGGAAATTGGCTGTTTTCCTTCCAAATCCATTTCCTGCTCAGGAATTGCTGGGAAACGCATGTTCAGCTACCTCCTTACACACACAGTCACGCACACACACACGCATACACAAATACATACATTCAGGGACTTCATACATGCACACATGTACACACACACAGGCACACTCATGCATGAGCTCCCACACACACACAAGTGGCCTGCTGTGCAGGGGTGAGGGGCCGGATGAGCCTGAGCTCCAGGGGTCCAAGTCTTTGCCACCAGGACCCCAAAATGGAGCACCCCAGAGCCCACAGACCTTTGTCTGGAGGCTCTGCCACCTGTGGTCAGCCCCCACGCCCTCCCAGGCCCTAGCTGCCTAGTGACTTTGCTCCCCTGGGGCTAACGCCACCCCACCAGACCGAACCCCTCAGTCCCGGACAACCACCGGCCACAATCCGCTGAGCTCTGGACGTCTCTGGGTAGCCGGCCGCTCAGCCATGGATGGTTCTGGTTTCTGGCCGCCAAGCGGGGCCTGAGGACAGGGGGGAGCCGGCCTGGACAGACAGCCGGGAGGAGGGGAGATCGTCAGAGCGGGCAAGGACATCCCGGCCCCACCAGACGCCCTCGGGTAGGCTCAGCAGGCCCAGCTCAGGGCACGGTCCGCCGGGGGCGGGAGCCGGGCCGAGCGTCCGTCACTGACCGCCCGGCGGCTTCTCCGACCTCTTGGATTTCCTCTGGAGCTGCTCCTGCTCCCTCCGCCTTAGTTTGGCCCGCTGCTTCTCCATCTTCTCCTGGGCCTTGCGTGCTCTCTCCACCAAGACCTTCATCTCCTTCAGCCTCTTCTTCACCTTGGCTCGGTCCTGGGACGAGGTCACGCCCAGCGCCTGAGGAACGCACATGCATGCGTGCACATACAGACACGCACATGCAGAGTTAGTGCTGGGTGGTAAAGAGTGGCTCTGTCCGTCTCTCCCCGCAACTGGACGCGGGGCCGGGACCCCCAACCCAGAGGACCCTATGGACTCAGCCCCAGAGATCTGGTGCCAACGTGAGGTTCGATCTGCGCACGGTCAGCACTCAATAAATATGACTGAATTAATTTACGAATGAATCCCTATTCTCCCTTCTACTTAGACCGTGAGCCCCACGTGGGAAGGGGACTGTGCCCAACCTGGCTAATTTAATAATAATAATAATAATGGTATTTGTTAAGCACTTGCTATGTGCCAAGCACTGTTCTGGGGTAGACACAAGATAATCGGGTTGTCCCACGTGGGGCTCGTAGTCTTAATCCCCATTTTACAGATGAGGTAACTGAGGCACAGAGAAGTTAAGCGACTTGCCCAAAGTCACACAGCTGACAAGTGGTAGAGCCGGAATTAAAGCCCATGACCTCTGACTCTCAAGCCCGTGCTCTTTCCACTAGGCCACGCTGCTACCCTAGTGCTTAGAGCAGTCCTTGACATGTAGTAAGCATTTAGTAAATACCATATTAATAAGGAAATAATAGTATTAATTATATTATATAATATTATTAATTATATTATTACTGTAATAATGATTCCTCCCCCGCGGCGGCTCCAGGCCCTGGCCTGGAAACTCACAGCCACCCTGCTGGAAAATTACCTTGAGCCTCCCGCTGTCCAGCTGCAGGAGGAGTTGGCCATCGATGCCCTGGGCGCTGAACTCAGCCACGTGCTGCTCCAGGCTCAGCCCGGTGAGCCAGTGTCCGACCTGCTGCACGGTCCAGTCCTGGATGGCGCGGCCGGGCCCCGGGCTGCGTTTGGGGGACTGGCCCTCGTCGAGTATCTGGGGCACAGAGGGGTCGCCCACATCGGTCACGGGCTCCCGGGGGCCCGCACCCACTCCTGCCCGGAGCCAGGGGGAAACGCGCCTCTGGCTCGGACCGGACGGGCGGGCCAGCCAGGGCCACGGCGGTTAGAGGCACCCTGGAACAGTCTGCATGGCACGATGCCAGATGAGGGTGTGGCACCTCGATGCCACGCCACACACTCCTTATAGTGGTAAGCGGGGGGGGGGTTTAATAGAGCATTTTCTCATGCAAAATTGAATAGCCTCACCTGACATTTTTGGATTAAAACTCTGAAACATGGGGAACGGTGTCCCCTACATGTCGGGGTGGGTCTGGGGGGCTCAGGAGGCAGCAGCATCAACGGGTCTTGGTGCAAGAAGGGTGGAATGATGGTGAGTTCAGGGAGGAAAGGTGGGAGAGGGGAAGAAGGGGAATAAGAGGAGGAGGAAGAAGGAGAAGAAGAGAAGGAGCAAGCCAGGGAAGGAGGGTAGAGGAGACCGAGGAGGAGGAGGAAAAGGAAAAGGGGAGGGAGAGTAGTAGAAGAAGGAGTAGCAGGGAAAGGAGAAGTAGGAGGATGAGGTTGGGAGGAGGAAAAAGAGGAGAAGGAGGAAGAGGAGGGAGGGGAGAAGGGGGAGGAGCAGATGGTGCTGGAGGAGGAGGAGGAGGAATTCTTTGAAGAAAAGGAGTGAAAGAAGGAAGAGGAGATGGAAGAAGAGGAGGAAAAGAACTGTAGAAGGAGGAAGAGGAGGAGGAAGAGGAGGAGGAAGTAGAGACGGAAGAGTAGAAGGAGGAAGATGAGAAGGGAAAGTAGAAGAGAAGGAAGAGGAGGAGGATGAGGAAGAAACAGGGCAGAGAAAAGGAGATTGTCCAACACAGAAAAGGGAAAGACAGGTGGAAAGCAGTGGCACATGGAGGCTGGCACACGCAGGCAGGTAGACACGCAGGCAGGCACGCATGCAGGCTGGCACACATGTAGGCTGGCACACATGCAGGCCGGCATACAGGCAGACCGGCATTCCCAGCTCCCCAGTTTCTCACCTCATCATCAATCATATCCAGACTCTGAGCGACAGCAGCAAACGGGAAAGAAAACCATTATAGAAACGGAAGCCAGAGCAACCACATTCTGGAGGTCCAAACCTCTCCAGTCCACACCACCAGTGCAGTGCCCCACAGCCCACACTGCCAGTGCCTCGCCGCCTCCCACACATTAGTGTGGCACAACCTACACCATCTATGCATGCGTAAAAGTATTTAAAGTTGGGGGGAAAAATGATCAATTGAAGGTTATATGTTGAAAGACTGAAAATAGGAACTGGCTTTTTTTGTGTGCATTTTTCTGCCCTTGGCTTCTGAGGCCCATGTGGGTTTTTTTTGTTTTTTTTTAAATGGTATTTATTAAGCGCTTACTATGTGCAAGGCACTGTTCTAAGCGCTGGGGAGGATACAAGGTGATCAGGTTGTCCCACGCGGGGCTCACAGTCTTCATCCCCATTTTACAGATGAGGGAACTGAGGCCCAGAGAAGTGAAGTGACTTGCCCAAAGTCACACAGCTGACAAGTGGTGGAGCTGGGATTTGAACCCATGACCTCTGACTCCAAAGCCCGGGCTCTTTCCACTGAGCCACGCTGCTTCTCAAGTGAGTGAACTTGAGAACTTGAACCACGCTGGTTCACTCACAGGCTCCATTTTAGGTTGGGGGGGGCTCTCTTTAAGAGATATTTGGGGCTCCATTCCCAGCCAATCAGCATCAAGTGCTTTGTATAGAGCTCTGCACATGGTAAGTGCTCAGTAAATAGGATTAAATGAATAGAGGTGGAGGACAGCACCCAACAGCTCCTGAGCCCTGACCACCAGCCTGTGGAGGTGAGGAGACTCCTGGACAGAGAGAACCCAGTTCACCAGGCTTGTCACCGCATCTGTAGAGAAGCAGCGTGGCTCAGTGGAAAGAGCACGGGCTTTGGAGTCAGAGGTCATGGGTTCGAATCTCGGCTCCGCCACATGTCTGCTGTGCAACCTTGGGCAAGTCACTTAACTTCTCTGAGCCTCAGTTACCTCATCTGTTAGATGGGGATTAAGACTGTGAGCCCCACGTGGGACAACCTGATCACTTTGTATCCCCCCAGTGCTTAGAACAGTGCTTTGCACATAGTAAGGGCTTAACAAATGCCAACATTATTATTATTATTATTATCTGTCGTGATTAATGCTACTCCCGCCCTGAAGGTTGCCCTGCCCAATACGCTGGGGCTCATCAACACTGCAACTGGGGAGGGAACATGGAGCGGGGGACCACTGAGCAGCGGCTGGGAGTCAAAAGAACCTGGGTTCTAATCCCGCCTCCTCCACTCGTCTGCTGGGTGACCTTGGGCATACCGCTTCACTTTCCTGGGCCTCAGTGACCTCATCTGTAACATGGGGATTAAGACTGTGAGCCCCACATGGGACAGGGACTGTGTCCAACTTGATAAGGATAATGATGGTATTCGCTAAGCACTTATTTTGTTCCAGGCACTGTACTAAGCTAGGGGTAGATACAAGCAAATCGAGTTGGACACAGAACAATCGAGTTAGAACCCATGACCTTCTGGTTGATGAGCTTGTATCTATCCCAACGCTCAGCACAGTGCCTGGCGCATAGAAAACATTTAATAAATACCATAAAAAAAAACATAGGGAGATCAGCAAACAGTGGGGAGAAAGCATGGAGAAGGGGGTACGGAGAGAGCTCAGTGTGTGACATAATAATAATAATGATGGTATTTATTAAGCGCTTACTATGTGCAAAGCACTGTGACCAGCCATGTGTTGCCAGAGTGTGGGTGAGGGTCTTGCACTTCTCCTAGTTAGGCCCATGCCTGGCTCACCTGCCTGTCCTGCCGGCGACTTCGTCTCCCTAGAAGCCAGGGACTCCAGCGGGCTCTGGCCTTAAGGCCCTCTTCCCCAGGGGAGTTTCGCAGGCAATAGGCAGCGCTCAGTACACAGCCCCAAGGGGCAGATAGGCCAGGATTTGGTCACCCAGTTGGACTCTCGGGGTAGCAGCGGTGGGCCTGAGGGACATACCTCATCAGATGACAGGGCTAAGGACTGAGAGAGTCCGGGTGTCTTGGGCTCTGCCCCGAGGCCGCTCAGATCAGCCGAGCTGGTGCTGCTGGGATTGAAGTCATCGCTCCCGGGGAAGTTCTGGAGGAGGGAGAGAAGCGGGGGTCAAATCCGACAGATGATGACTCTCCCCCATTTTAAAACCTTATTGAAGGCCCATATCCTCTAAGAGGCCTTCCCTAAGTCCCCCCATTTCCTCTTCTCCCACTCCCTTCTGCGTCACCCTGATTTGCTCCCTTTATTCATCCCCCCTCCCAGTCCCACATCACTTAGGTCCGTATTTCTAATTTATTTATTTATATTATGTCTATCTCCCCCTCTAGACTTTAAGCTTGTTGTGGACAGGGAATGTGTCTGTTATATTGTTGTATTGTATTCTTCCAAGCGGTCAGTACAGTGCTCTGCATGCGGGAAGTGCTCAGTAAATATGACTGAATGACTGAGTGAATGAGTCGGGGCAGGGCCCATAAGGGACCCAGCAGCAGTGGCAGGTGGCATTGATGGGCGGGAGGGTGACCAGCAGGCTCTCCCGAGAGGGTCCGCTCATTACAGAGCAGCAGAGTCAGGGGATCGTGGGCCCGACTGGATCAGGCCCTGCTGAGAGCTCACCTCCTCCAAGAGGCCTTCCCAGACTGAGCCCCTTCCTTCCTCTCCCCCTCATCCCCCTCTCCATCCCCCCATCTTACCTCCTTCCCTTCCCCACAGCACCTGTATATATGTATATATGGTTGTACATATTTATTACTCTATTTATTTATTTATTTATTTATTTTACTTGTACATATCTATCCTATTTATTTTATTTTGTTGGTATGTTTGGTTTTGTTCTCTGTCTCCCCCTTGTAGACTGTGAGCCCACTGTTGGGTAGGGACTGTCTCTATGTGTTGCCAATTTATACTTCCCAAGCGCTTAGTACAGTGCTCTGCACATAGTAAGCGCTCAATAAATACGATTGATGATGATGATGATGATCAGGCAGGGGCAGGAATTGGGTAGGTGGCATCTGGGTGCCTGGGCCTACCAGGCAGCTGGGAGGAGGGGGCCTTAGGGGCACTCCCCCATGGTTCCCATTGAAACAATGGCCCGCCAATGCCAACTTCACCAATGACGACCCTCCTGAGTTCATCGGCGGCGGAAGCCCTGGACATCCTGTTCTGCCCCACGGCTCCTCCCCATCTCTCGGAACCACAGAAGGGCAGCACCCGGGCACAGGGAATCACGCCGGGTGGGCCGGCTTTCTTCTTCTTTATTTCTAATGGTATTTGTTAAGCGCTTACTACATGCCAGGCACTGTACTAAGCACTGGGGTAGATAGAAGATCATTCATTCATTCATTCAATCGTATTTATTGAGCGTTTACTGTGTGCAGAGCACTATACTAAGCACTTGGGAAGTACAAGTTGGCAACATATAGAGACGGTCCCTACCCAACAACGGGCTCACAGTCTAGAAGGGGGTAATGATGGCATTTATTAAGCACTTACTATGTACAAAGCACTGTTCTAAGCACTGGGGAGGTTACAAGGTGATCAGGTTGTCCCTCGTGGGGCTCACAGTCTGCATCCCCGTTTTACAGAGGAAGTAACTGAAGCACAGAGAAGTGAAGTGACTTGCCCAAAGTCACATAGCTGACAACTGGCAGAGCTGGGATTTGAACCCATGACCTCTGACTCCAAAGCCCGTGCTCTTTCCACTGAGCTACACAACTCATCAGGTTGGGCACAGTCTGTGTCCCACATGGGGCTCACAATATTAATCCCCGTTTTCCAGATGAGGTCACTGAGGCACAAAGAAATGAAGTGACTTGCCTGAGGTCCCTTAGCAGAGCTGGGATTAGAACCCAGGAAATAATAATAATAATAATAATAATAATAATAATAATAATAATAATTGTGGTATTTGTTAAGTGCTTACTATGTTCCAGGCACTGTACTAAGCACTGGGGTGGATACAAGCAAATCGGGTTGGACACAGTCCCTGTCCCATGTGGGGCTCACAGTCTCAATCCCCATTTTATAGATGAGGTAACCCAAGTACAGGAAAGTGAAGTGACTTGCCCAAAGTGTCAGAACCAGAATTAGAACCCATGAGCTTCTGACTCTACCCATTAGACAACACTGCATTTCCCGGGAGAGGGGAAAGGAGAGGAGGACAGGGAGAAGAATTGGAAAGAAACAAATTCCTCCTTCAGACTGCTCCATTCCCATGTGGGACCCACAGTCTTAATCCCCATTTTACAGATGAGGAAAGTGGGGTACAGAGAAGTTAAGCGACTGGCCCAAGATCACACAGCAGACAAGTGGCAGAGCCAGGGTTAGAACCCAGGTCTTCTGGGTTATTAAGCAATAATATAGTATAATAATATAGTATAATACATTGATGTTTACTTACGATTGAAGTAAATTGAAATACGATTGAATGAATGAATACTTGTACCGGTGTCTATCTCCCCTCCTCTAGACAGTGAGCTCATTGTGGGCTGGGATTGTCTTTAGTGCTATATTGTACTTTCCCAAGCGCTTAGTACAGTTCTTTGCACACAGTAAGCGCTCAATAAATACGACTGAATGAGGTAATGAATATAACAATATACCACACACATTCCCTGCCCGAAACGAGCGTACGGTCTAGAGGAGCAGAGGCCATTACAATCACCGGCCCACACCTTCACACATTCATTTATTCATGCATGCTCACACTTACGAGCACGTTCACGCTTATATACACACGTTCACAGCTACACAGAAAAGGTTCCATTGCACTTGAAAGTGGGGCTCAACTGAATGCGTGGAGCCTGCTGTTTAATAAATAGCGTGTTAGCCTAGCGAATAAGCAATTAATGCCATTATTAGATATGTCAGGCAAGTAGCGTGTGAGCCTAGTGAATAAGTAATTAACACCATTATTAGATGTGTCAGGCAACTCGAGCTACAAACCCCTCGCTCCAGGCTATCACCATGGTGGAAAACTAATGCAAATTGCCTTCTTGGAATCCACATCACGTTCTCTGGCTTTAATATATTTAATTTCCTTCAATTGAAAGGGGCCACACTTTAATGATCATCCAGACAGGGGAGGCTTCACTGGCTAGGCCCAGCCACGGAGCCCACAGTGCCCTTGGTGCCCACAGAGTCCATGGGTGAGGGTCACCGGACGGGATCAAGGTGGTGGCCACGGTTCCACGTTTCCCTTTCAGTGCCCGCCCATCCAGGCCGTGCCCTAAGGGAACACACGTTCTCCGGCTCCCGCCTTGCCGGACAGTACATCCGACACCCAGCCCCAGGCCCCATGGTGCCCGGACTGCCAGCACACACGGTGCCCAAGTAGACAGGGGCTGCCAGTGCATTCTGTGTCCAGCTGTGGCTGGACACATAAGGTGGAAGCAACACCCTAAACTTGAACGCTCCCAGAGCCAGCTCAAAGCAGGCCGCAGACGAACGGACGGACGGTCGGATGGATGGACGGACAGGGTCCGAACCTGAGGCACAAAGGGGAAGAGGCCCGGAGCCGGGCGGGGTAGGGCGGAATGGGCCGGGGCGGGCCGGGGCGAGCTGACCTTCTGCTCGAGGCTGTCCTCCCCATCGGTGGAGCTGATGCTGTCGTACAGCCTGGTCCCGGAGGGCCTCTGGCGCTTGTTCCTCACGGACAGCTGCGCTCGGGCCTTCAGCGCCTTCGGATCCGGATGCTCCGTTTCCGGCACCCCTTCGGTTGAGGGCAGCTCTGGAACACAGCAGGGGAATAATAATAATGTTGGCATTTATTAAGCGCTTACTATGTGCAAAGCACTGTTCTAAGTGCTGGGGAGGTAACAAGGTGATCAGGTTGTCCCATGGGGGGCTCACAGTCTTAATCCCCATTTTACAGATGAGGTCACTGAGGCACAGAGAAGTTAAGCGACTTGCCCAAAGTCACACAGCTGACAATTGGTGGAGCTGGGATATGAACCCATGACCTCTGACTCCAAAGCCCGGGCTCTTTCCACTGAGCCACGCTGCCCCTCTAGGGGAAGGGGTGGGGGGCACAGTCACTGGGACCACCATCGGAAACCGGGACAGCTGGAACTGGTCCCTTAGCCCAAAGGAATGCCTTGACGGAGGGACAGATCGGCCAGCGGCCCACAACCCAGGGCCATCCGCCCACCCTCTGCAGTGTCCCTTCCCTCGGCTGGCCCTGGGTGGCCGGAGGGGTGTGGGAAGGGAGGGGGGATCCTCTTCGCCCTGGAAGGAGGGAGTCAACCTCTGAGGCCACGGGGTGGAGAAGAGACGGTCATTCTGGTAGAGGGAGGAAATCTGGACTCTTGACACTGTGGATTTGACAGCCTCTTCACCGTGGGCCACATTTAATGCTGCAGTGAGGGAGGCTTCCAGATCAATCAATCAATCAATCAATCAATGGTATTTATTAGGAGTTTACCATGGGCAGAGCACGGTACTATAAGAGCTTTGGAGAGGACATGTTAACCAAGTTGGGAGATGAATTCTTATCCTTGTAAAGCCTTCACTAGGTGCTAAGTGCTGGAGTCAAACGAAACCGGGCTCCTGCCCTGCATGAGCCTCACAGCCTGAGTGGAAGGGAAAGCAGGGATCCTTCCCTGCAGTTTACAGAGAAAGAAACTGAGGCCTAGGGAGGTGAAGTGACTCGCCCAAGGGCTCCCGGCCGGCCAGGGCCAAGCTGGGGCTAGAACCAGTGGCTCCCAACTCCCTGGCCTGCGCTCTTTCCGACAGGCGGTGCTACCTCCCTATCAATCAATCAATCAGTTGCATTTAACAATAATAATAATAATAATAATGTTGGTGTTTGTTAAGCGCTTACTTTGTGCAAAGCATTGTTGTAAGTGCTGGGGCAGATACAAGGTAATCAGGTTGTCCCACGTGGGGCTCACAGTCTTCATCCCCATTTTACAGATGAGGGAACTGAGGCCCAGAGAAGTGAAGTGACTTGCTCAAAGTCACACAGCTGACAAGTGGCGGAGTCGGGACTTGAACCCACGACCTCTGACTCCAAAGCCCGTGATCTTTCCACTGAGCCACGCTGCTTCTCTGAGTGCTTATTGTAATAATAATAATAATAACTGTGATATTTGTTAAGTGCTGACTAGGCATCAGGCACTGTACTAAGCGCTGGGGTGAATACAAGTAAATCAGGTTGGACACAGTATCTGTTCCATGTAGGGCTTCCAGTCTCAAACCCCATTTTACAGGTGAGGGAACTGAGGCACAGAGAAGTGAAGTGACTTTGCCCAAGGCCACACAGCAGACAAGTGGTGGAGCTGGGATTAGACCCCATGACCTTCTGTCACTCAGGCCCGTGCTCTATCCATTACACCATGCTGTGCAGAGCACTGTACTGAGCGCTTGGGAGAGTGCAATACAACAGAGTGGGTAGACATGTTACCTGCCTGTCACGAGTGTACAGTCCAGGGGAAATACGCTGCCTATGAAACACACAAAATGTACGTAAAAAGACCCCTTGCCTCTTAGGTGACTCATCGGATCCACTTTGGGGCAAGGAGGCTGGAACGGATTTACCAGGGCACCAAAGTCGACTCTGCTAAGATTTGTTGGTCCCAGCAGGATCAGCTCTTCCGGTGGCTCCTGCCTGGATTTCCCGTCTTCCCCACTTGAAGGAGAAGGGGGTTTCTTGGGCTCCTTTGGGGTTGTACAGGCCCCAGGCTGGGGGTCGCCCCATATCTCCCACGGGCAGGGATTGAGACCAATTTTGAGAGGCTCAGGGTGCCAGGACAGTGCTACTACTACTACTAATAATAATGGTATTTATTAAGCACTTACTATGTGCCAAGCACTGTTCTAAGCACTGGGAGACATACAAGATAATCAAGTTGTCCCACGTGGGGCTCACAG
The DNA here is from genome assembly GCF_015852505.1 of Tachyglossus aculeatus. Lineage (NCBI taxonomy): Eukaryota > Metazoa > Chordata > Mammalia > Monotremata > Tachyglossidae > Tachyglossus > Tachyglossus aculeatus. The sequence goes on along the minus strand of NC_052067.1, from coordinate 1,803,980 downwards.
TCGTAATCCCCATTGTACAGATGAGGTAACTGAGGCACAGAGAAGTTAAGTGACTTGCCCAAAGTCACACAGCAGACAAATGGCAGAGCCGAAATCAGAACCCACATCCTCCGACTCCCAAGCCTGTGCTCTTGTCATGTCCAACCTGATTAGCTTGTATCTATCTCTGCTAGCTTCTATCTTAGCACTCGGAAAAGTACTTGGCACATAGTAGGCGCTTAACACATACTACTACTACTACTACTACTACTACTACTACTACTACTACTACTACTAATAATAATAATAATAATGGCATTTGTTAAGCGCTTACTAAGTGCAGAGCACTGTTCTAAGCGCTGGGGGTGGATACAACGTGATCAAGTTGTCCCACATGGGGCTCACAGTCTTAATCCCCATTTTACAGATGAGGTAACTGAGGCTCAGAGAAGTTAAGTAACTTGCCCAAGGTCACACAGCAGACATGTGGCGGAGCCGGGATTCGAACCCATGACCTCTGACTCCAAAGCCCGGGCCCTTCTCCACTGAGCCACGCTCCTCCTCTAATACTATCATTATTATCATTATTATTATTATTATTATTATTATTATTAATTATTATCTACTGACTCTCTTGTCCTTTCCCAAGCTCTCACCACAACGTTCGGCACAGAGTAGACTGTAGGCTCCTCGAAGACAGGATCACATCTACCAATTCTATTCCACCCTCTCAAGTGCTCAGTACAGCCCACTACACACAGTAGACCATAAGCTCCCTGAGAGAAGGGCTCACATCTAATAAATAAATTTTCCTCTTCCACTTGCTCAAGAAATGCCACCGATTGACTGATCAAGTGCTTGATCGACAGGGTGATCTGGGCTTTTGCCACTGAGTCAAGGCGAGAGGCCACCACCCTAAAACGGTCTCAGGTGGGGGTCCTCACACCCACCTGTACTTAAGCCCGACTCCGGGCCCGACTCCGGCTTGGCTTCCAGGTTTTCCAGGGCATCTCTCCGCTCGAAGATGTTATTGTTGTTGTTGACCTGAGTCCCATTCTGTTTCAGCAGCCGGAACACCTCTGCTTCCAAATCTCTAATCTAGGAGAAATCGGACCGCCTGTCAGAGTTGGAGCCTGCCCCTCTCCTCGCCACCCCTCACGTTCCCCTCCCGGCCCTCTCCCCGACATCCACCCACGCTGTCAATCCCCCCGACTCCTCGGTCGTGTCGGTGGCCTCTCACCCGGGCCTGGAGGCCCTGGACTTCTGTGAGGTGAGCCTTCTCCAGATCTTCGATTTTCTTCCTCTCCGCTTCCTGCCGTTTGAGGAAATCGAGTTCTCTGAAAAAGACAAAGCCAGGCGCTGGGGCCTCATTCCACTCACTGCACACAGGAGATGATTCCTTAAATATGGCTTTGCTGAGAGCAATGAGCTGCTCAGAAGAATAAGCAGCTCAGCACCATGGCAGACAGGCATGGAACCACCGAGCCACGGAGGATGGCGGGAATGTAAGCTTCTTGCGGGCAGGGATCATGTCTACCAACTTAGTTGCACTGTGCTTTCCCAAGTACTTAGAATAATGATAATAATGATGCCAACTTGTATTTCCCAAGTGCTTAGTACAGTGCTCTGCACACAGTAAGTGCTCAATAAATACCACTGAATGAATGAATGAATGAATGATGATGGTACTCATTTAGCACTTACTATGTGCCAAGCACTGTTCTAAGTACTGGGGTAGATACAAGGTAATCAGGTTGGAAACAGTCCCTGTAATAATAATTGTGGCATTTGTTAAGCACTTACTGTGTGACAGGCACTGTTCTAAGTGGTGGGGTGGACACAAGCAAATCAGGCTGGACACAGTCCCTGTCCCACATAGGGCTCCCAGTCGCAATCCCCATTCTCCAGATGAGGTAACTGAGGCACCAAGAAGTGAAGTGACTTACCCAAAGTCATGCAGCAGACATGTGGCAGAGCTGGGATTAGAACCCAGGCTCTTCTGACGCCTGGGCCTGTGCCCTATCCACTAAACCACGCTGCTTCAGTGCTCAATAAATACCACCGATTGAATGACGGTGGCAGGAAGGGATGCAGGAAGCATGGAAGGAGAGGGGCAGGTGGCCGATGGGCAGGAAGAATTGGAGGAGTGCCCTTCCAAGCCCTCTCTTGGAAAGGGAGACTGGAGGGTGGCATTCCCCTGAGTATCAGCTTCGCAGTCTAGGGAAGGCCTGAACGGTCCCAGGTGATGAGAGGGATTTTGGACAGAGAAAGTTCCGCACCAGCGGGCAGTGTGCACGGTGGGCAGAGCGTGAGGCTGGGAGTCAGGAAGCCTACGTTCGAATCCCAGTTCTGATTCTGGTCTGCTGGTCACCTAGGCCAAGTCCCTTAGTCCCTCAGGGCCTGTTTCCCCATATGCAAAATGGGGATAAGATACCCTCTCACCCTTCCTCTTTGGGAAGCCCCGTGTGGGGCAGTGATTTATATCAAATCTGAATATCCTGTACCTGTCCCAGTGCTTGTCACAGAGTAAGTGTTTAATACATGCTATTATCCATGTTATTGTATGCTGGAGAAGCAGTGTGGCTCAGAGGAAAGAGCACGGGCTTTGGAGTCAGAGGTCAGGGGTTCAAATCCCGGCTCCGCCAATTGTCAGCTGGGTGACTTGGAGCAAGTCACTTCACTTCTCTGTGCCTCAGTTACCTCATCTGTAAAATGGGGATTAAGACTGTGAGCCCCCCGTGGGACAACCTGATCACCTTGTAACCTCCTCAGCGATTAGAACAGTGCTTTGCACATAGTAAGTGCTTAATAAATGCTATTATTATTATTATTATTATTATTATTATTATTATCATTACTGAGAGGCCAACCTGCTGTGGGCCAACCTGAGCCTCAGACCCCCTTCACGAGGCTGGCAGGAGGAGGAGGAGGAGGAGGAAGAGGAAGAGGAGGATTCATTCATTTATTCATTCATTCAATCATATTTATTGAGCGCTTACTGTGTGCAGAGCACTGTACTAAGCGCTTGGGAAGTACAAGTTGGCAACATATATTCATTCATTCTTTCATTCATTCAATCATTTTTATTGAGTGTTTACTGTGTGCAGAGCACTGTACTAAGCGCTTGGGAAGTACAAGTTGGCAACGTATAGAGACGGTCCCTACCCAACAGCGGGCTCACAGTCTGGAAGGGGGAGACAGACAACAAAACAAAACATATTAACAAAGTAAAATAAATAGAATAAATATGTACAAGTAAAATAAATAAATAAATAGAGTAATAAATATGTACAAACATATGTACAGATGAGACGGTCCCTACCCAACAGCGGGCTCACAGGGGGGACAACAAAACGAAACATGTGGACAGGTGTGAAGTCATCAGAATAAATAGAAGTAAAGCTAGATTCACATCAAAGAGGAGGAGTAAGAGGTGGCATCAGTGGAGGGGATGGGTCGATCTCTCACCCTTCTCATCGGCAAGGAGCGTGTCTACTAACTCTGTTGTACTGGACTCTTTCAAGCGCTTAGTAAAATGCTGTGAACACAGTTAAGTGCTCAGTAAATACCACTGATTAATTTAAGAAAAAGTTCAGAATAACCGAGTGACCTGATCACTGCCCACAAGGAGCTTCCAACTCCATCAGAGGAGATGAACACGACAGCTAGCGTGAGCAGCCGATGAGAGGGCCCGGAGAGGGGGTCTGTCAGTGTGGTCGGAGTCGGGCTGGGCATCTATTCATTCATTCAATCGTATGATGATGATGATGGCATTTGTTAAGCGCTTACTATGTGCAGAGCACTGTTCTAAGCGCTGACTGTATGGCTAATAGCGTAGCAGGTCCGGCCACAGAGGCCCAATCTGGTTGTGGGAGTGGGATCGTGCGCTTCGACAAGAACGTGTCTGATGCTCTCACTCCCAACCGGCCCGTGTCTCCATTTCCATCGGAAGAAAAGGTGAGGAGAGCACTTAGCACTCACTCCTCCCTGCCTCCTCACAGAGCTCAAGTCCAGATCTTTGTACCCGGTTGCTTCCCCCATGTCCAATTTATTTTAATGCCTGTCTCCACACTCGATAGACTAAACTCCCCAAGAATGGGGATGGTGTCTACTACCTCTACTGTCCTCTTCCAAGCACTCACTACAGTGCTCTGCACACAAATAAGTGTTTGATAAATAATATAATGGCATTTATAATGGCACTTACTATGAGCAAAGCACTGTTCTAAGCGCTGGGGAGGTTATAAGGTGATCAGGTTGTCCCATGGGGGGCTCACAGTCTTAATCCCCATTTTACAGATGAGGTAACTGAGGCACAGAGAAGTTAAGTGACTTGCCTGAAGTCACACAGCTGACAATTGGCAGAGCTGGGATTTGAACCCATAATAATAATAATAATGATGGCATTTGTTAAGAGCTTACTATGTGCGAAGCACTGTTCTAAGTGCTGGAGAGGATACAAGGTGATCAGGTTGTCCCACGTGGGGCTCACAGTCTTAATCCCCATTTTACAGATGGGGTAACTGAGGCCCAGAGAAGTGAAGCGACTTGCCCAAAGTCTCACAGCTGACAAGTGGCGGAGCCGGGATTTGAACCCATGACCTCTGACTCCCAAGCCCGGGCTCTTTCCACTGAGCCACGCTGCATAGCAGTGATTGACAGGTTGTTGACCAACCGCCAAGCAGATGATGCCAGTGGTCCGATCCCCTCCCTGGGGGCGGGTTCTGGGGGCGGAGGTAGGTATGAAAAGCAGTGTGGCTTAGTAGATAGATCACCGGCTTGGGAGTCAGAAGGTCGTGGGTTCTAATCCCCACTCTGTCCCTTGTCTGCTGTGTGGCCTTGGGCAAATCACTTCACTTCTTTGGACCTCAGTGACTTCATCTGTATAATGGGGATGAAGAGTGCACGCCCCAGGTGCGACAGGGACTGTGTCCACCCTGATTAACTACCCCAGAGCTCTAAGAGTGTGGCACATCGTAAGCACTTATGAAGTACCATTATTATTATTATTATTGTTGTGGCGGTGGGCCGCCCGGTCTCGGCCTCCGACCCCAGCCGCTTCTTACTTCTGCTGGAAGTCTTTGATCAGCTTCTTGGCCTTGTTGTATTTCTTCTCCAGGGCCTGGTACTGGCTCTGGGTCTCCTTCAGGTGCTCGTTGACCGTGTGGCACAGCGTCTGCGCCTCGATCCAGTAGCTCTCCAGCTTGAGCGCCCTCCCCTTGTTCTCCTCGATGTTCTGCTGGAGCTGGCTCTTCTCCAGCTCCCACCGCACCTTCTCGTTCTCGGCGGCCTGCAGCTGGGCAGAGCAGAGATGGCGGCGGGGTCGGACACGTGCCCACTCCCTCTCCCCCTAAGCCCGCCGAAGCCCAGGGCCGTACTGGACCTGCTCGAGCATTTCGCTGGGAGACAGAGGGGGTGTCCAGTGTGGCCGGGGTACGGGGAAGGCCGATCGTCCCCCTTGGCAGAACCATTCCCAGATCCCTCTGGGGCTGGGGCTGGTGCCAGGATGTGGGAAAGGACAGCCTGCCCCTGGCAGAAACACTCCCGGATTCCCTCCCACTCCCCACGGGCTGGGGCACAGGGAAGGCCAGCCTGCTACCTGGCAGAACTGCTCCTGGATCACCCCAGGACCGGGCTGGGGTGCAGGGAAGGCCAGCCTGCTCCCAGAAAAACCGCTCCCAATTATCCCCCGCTGGAGTCAGAGCATGGAGAAGGTGTGTCTGTGCCAATAGAACCACTCCTGGATCCCCCCTGGGCCAGGAAGCAGGGAAGTTCGGTCCACTCCCAGATAAAACACTCCCTGATTCGCCCAGATCCCCCCAGGACCAGGGCTGGGACATGGGGAAGGCTGCCCTGCCCGCAGTAGAACTGCTCCCGGGTCAAAATAAAATAATTAATAATAATTGTGGTACTTGTTAAGCACTCACTATGTGCCAGGCACTATACTAAACCCTGGGGTGGAAACAAATAAATCGAGTTGGACACAATTCCTCTCCCACGTGGGGCTCACAGTCATAATCCCCATTTTACAGATGAGGGAACTGAGGCACAGAGAAGTGAAGTGACTTGCCCAAGGTCACACAGCAGACAAGTGGTGGAGCCAGGCTTTTAGAACCCAGGACCTTCTGAATAGCAGGCTCATGGTCTATCCACTAGGCCACACTGCTTCCCAATCCAGGAGACCCACCCCAAACACAAAGAGAGGGTGATCTCAGAGGAATGGGGAGGGGAGGGGTGTCACAATGGTTTGAAGACTTCATTCAAAACCCTAGAGTCCGGGAACATGGGGCTGAATGCACTCGGCTGTTCTTGCCATAGTCTGGAGTATCTTCCGATGCAATATTTCATCAAATCTGGGCAAAACGCCCAGAACGCCCCCATTAAATCAAAGAATGCCACTCCTTTCTCAGGAAACCAAATACACCTATTTCTTTATCGCCTGGCAATCTCTCCTCCCATAACAATGGTTTGAAAGACAACACTGCCCTTTCAGATTCTCATGTTTTTTCCTAATTTAAACCACCAAAAAACATTTCCCAGAGATTCTAATCCTTCCGTATTTGCTGACAAAAATTCAGTTTCATTCTTAAGAGTTCGCGACTAGAAATCTAGTGTGTACACTTAATCTGGGGGGGAAAGAAAAAAGTCTGTGGACATAAAAAGTAAAGATTTTTCACACCTTTAATCAATAGACACTTGGTTGCTGAAGAGAAAAATCTCGGCCATGAGAGAGCCAGCCATTAAATTGTCCTACTGATGAGAATTTTGTGGATTTCTGACTTCTTGATGGCATAATAGAATTTAAGGAAATGCAGGGTGGATTCAGTCAGCTAAGGTTGAGGAGAAGAAATTACACATCATACCTGCTGTAGGAGCAGGGTTGTAGCTGTGGATAGAGCCTGGACCTGGGAATCAGAAGGACCAGGGTTCTAATCCCGGCTCCACCACTTGTCTTCTGGGTGACCCTGGGCAAGTCACTTTTTTTAAAATGGCATTTATTAAGCGCTTACTATGTGCCAAGCACTGTTCTAAGCGCTGGGGAGGTTACAAGGAGATCAGGTTGTCCCACGGGGGTCTCACAGTCTCAATCCCCATTTTACAGATGAGGGAACTGAGGCACAGAGAAGTGAAGTGACTCGCCCAAAGTCACACAGCTGACAATTGGCAGAGCCGGGATTCGAAATCATGACCCCCGACTCCAAAACCCGTACTCTTTTCGCTGAGCCACGCTGCTTAGTCACTTCACTTCTCTGGGCCTCAGTTCCCTCATCTGTAAAATGGGATGAAGACTGTGAGCCCCATGTGAGAGATAGTGACCGCGACCAACCTGTAAGCCCAGTGTGGGCAGGGATTGTCTCTCTTCATTGCTGAACTGTACTTTCCAAGCGTTTAGTACAGTGCTTTGCACACAGTAAGAACTCAATATGATTGAATGAATGATTAGCTTGTATCTATCCTAGCGCTTAGAACAGTGCTTGATACATAGTAAGCGCTTAACAAATACCATTATCATCATCATTATTATTATTAGTTTGGAAAATTCCATCCCTGTTGACGTTTTTTTCCCAACCTGAACCGAATAACCACAGATGACCCATCTTTCATCGAGTTTCCTCTTAATATCAGAGCGGATCTTTGTGCGGACTTGGGGCCTGGGGGGCCAGAACCTTATTAATCCTATCGCCAGGTGAGAGAACGGCTCGCTTACCTTGGTCTTCAGCTTCTGAATCTCAGCTTCCGTGACGGCGTGCTTGATCTGCAGCTGGGAACCGGAGAGAGGAGAGAAGCAGACACTGAGCTGAGCAAGCCAAAGGGGCACTGGTCTTAGTGGCAGCGAGACCCGGCAGACGGAGGCCTCATCCCCACCCCCACCGCAGTGCCCGAGGCTGTTGATTTCATTCACTTATTCAATCGTATTTATTGAGCGCTTACCGTGTGCACAGCACGGTGCTAAGTGCTTGGGAGAGCATGATGTAACAATGTACAGATACATTCCCTGACCAAAATGAGCTCAAATGTCCCACCTGGAGAGTGACCTGCTGGTGTGGGGTATTCGACCCAGGGCCAGGCAGCTCTAGATTTTGCCCCACACTGCTATATGTTGCCAACTTGTACTTCCCAAGCGCTTGGTACAGTGCTCTGCACACAGTAAGCACTCAATAAATATGATTGATGATGATGATGATGATGATACTCCTGTGGCCACCCCAACCTGCCCTGGAGGCTGCGTGGTCCAGTGGATAGAACCCCAGGCCCGAGAGTCACAAGGACCTGGCTTCCTCTCCCGGCTCTGCCACTTGTCTGTGGTGTGACCTCGGACAAGTCACTTCACTTCACTGGGCCTCAGTTTCCTCATCTGTAAAATGGGGATTAAGATTGGGAGCCCCATGTGGGGCAGGGACTGGGCCCATCTTGATTACCTTGTATCTTCAAAGCCTTACTGAAGGCCCACCTCCTCCAAGAGGCTTCTCTGACTAAGCCCTCCTATCCTCTCCTCCCACTTCCTTCTGCGTCCCCCGACTTGCTCCCTTTATTCATCCCTGTTCCCAGTGACATTCCACGTATGTCCATAGCAAAGCAGCGTGACTTAGTGGAAAGAACCCGGGCTTGGGAGTCAGAGGTCATGGGTTCTAATCCCGACTCTGCCACTTGTCAGCTGTGTGACTTTGGGCAAGTCACTTAACTTCTCTGTGCCTCATCTGTAAAATGGGGATGAAGACTGTGAGCCCCACGTGGGACAATCTGACAACCTTGTATCTATTCCAGTGCTTACCACAGCAGTGCTCAGCACATAGTAAGCACTTAACAAATACCATTATTATTATTATTATTACTGTATCTGTCATTTATTTATTTATTTATTCATTCATTCATATTAATGTCCATCGCTCGCTCTTAGACTGTAAGCTCATTGAGAGCAGGTAATGTGTCTATAAGCGCTCAATAAATGTGATTGAATGAATCTACCCCAGCGCACAGATCTGGGAGTCTGAAGGTTATGGGTTCTAATCCCTGCTCTGCCATTTGTTTGCTGTGTGACTTTGGGGAAGTCACTTTAATTTTCTGTGCCTCAGTTACCTCATCTGTAAAATGGGGATTGAGAAACTATGAGTCCCATATGGGACAGAAACTGTGTCCAACCCAATTTCTTATATCCACCCCAGCACTTAGTACAGTGCCTGGCACATAGTAAGAGCTTAACAAATACCACAGTTACTATTATTATCCTCTCCTGGAGTATGGGAGGCCCGAGAAGAGGGTCCAGAGAACAGTCGGCAGAGAAGTTGAGTTCTCAACCTACAGAATGGATCATATATGTGGTGTGGGGTGCCCGGAGGGACAAGGGAAGGAGAGGAGGATGGAAAGGGGAGGGGGAGGAAGAACAGCAATAAGGAAGATGGAGAGGCCATAGGAACAGGAAGAGGAAGAGGGATAGGGAGGATGATAGGGAGGGGGACGAGGGATAAAAGGGTGAATAGGAGGAAGGAGGCCGGAGAGATGATGAAGGTATAGAAGGGGGGGAGGGTGGAAGGATGAGAGAGGAGGGAGGATGGGTGAGGAGGGGAAGGGGGATGTAGGGACTGTCTCTATATGTTGCCAATTTGTACTTTCCAAGCGCTTAGTACAGTGCTCTGCACATAGTAAGTGCTCAATAAATACGATTGATGATGATGATGTGGAGGGTAGCATTATCCCAGAAGAGGCGGGGGGCTCTGTCCCAGATCCGCCAAGCTGCTCTCTTCCTCCCTTCAAAGCCCTACTGAGAGCTCACCTCCTCCAAGAGGCCTTCCCAGACTGAGCCCCCTTTTTCCTCTCCTCCTCCCCATCCCCCCCCACCCTACCTCCTTCCCCTCCCCACAGCACCTATATATATGTTTGTACAGATTTGTCACTCTATTTATTTTACTTGTGCATATCTACTATTCTATTTATTTTATCAATGATGTACATTTAGCTTTAATTCTATTTATTCTGACGACCTGGCACCTGTCTACATGTTTAGTTTTGTTGTCTGTCTCCCCCTTCAAGACTGTGAGCCCGCTGTTGGGTAGGGACCGTCTCTATAGGTTGCCAACTTGTACTTCCCAAGCGCTTAGTCCAGTGCTTTTCACACAGTAAGCGCTCAATAAATACGATTGAAAGAATGAATGAATGTGCGCCGGTGTGACCTAGCTGTCTTCAGCCATCTGCCCAGAAGGCCTCAGGAAAACATGCCCGTCTGATCCCATCATCTTTGGGGCATCTGATAGAGCCACCTGGGGGGTCCGCGTCCTGGGTGACAACATCTGTTGGCGGATCGGAGGGTAGAAGCAAAACCCCTGAAGTTTCTCCTCCTCGGCAGCAGCTGAGCCTAGGGCCTGTGAAACCCCTGCCCATTCTGGTGAAAGCTTGTGGGTGGAGGAGGGAAGAGGATGGGAGGGGAGGGGTCTCCATGGTCCTTGAAAGGGAGCCCATGAGTGCCAGTATGTTTGGTTTTGTTCTCTCTCTCCCCCTTTTAGACTGTGAGCCCACTGTTGGGTAAGGACTGTCTCTATATGTTGCCAATTTGTACTTCCCAAGCGCTTAGTACAGTGCTCTGCACATAGTAAGCGCTCAATAAATACGATTGATGATGATGATGATGATCCCACGTCTGGATATTTTGGGGAAGCCAGCCGGGCCAGAACATCCCGCAAACATGGCAGGGCCTCCTGCGTCTGGAAGCCGACACTCTTCCCCGGGTCTCAGGGCTGGATGGGGCCGAGTGTGCCCTGCGTTGGTCCGTGCCAACCCACAGGTCTGCTGGCCACTGTTGGGTAGGGACTGTCTCTATATGTTGCCAACTTGTACTTCCAAAGCGCTTAGTACAGTGCTCTGCACACAGTAAGCGCTCAATAAATACGATTGATGATGATGATGGTCAGCAGACGGACGGACCGTCAGCAGCCTGGAGGCCAAGCCGTGTCTGGAGCAGGAACCAGCCCGCTGTCATTCAGTCAGTCATATTTATTGAGTGCTTACTGTGTGCAGAGCACTGTATTAAGCACTTGGGAGAGTACAACAGAATAATAAACAGCCACATTCCCTGCCCACAAGGAGGTTACAGTCTCCCTTGTGGCTGTGCCCACTGAGCTGGAGCGGGAACCAGCCTGCTGTCTCCCTTTAGCGGTTGTGCCCGCCCCACAGAGACGCAGTGTGGCGTAGTGGATAGAGCACGGGCCTTGGAGCCAGAAGGTCCTGGGTTCTAATGCTGCCTCCGCCACATGTCTGCTGTGTGACCTGGGCCAAGTCACTTCACTTCTCTGGGCCTCAGTGACCTCACCTGTAAAATGGGGAAGGAGACTGTGAGCCCAGTGTGGGACTGGGACTGTGTCCAAATCGATTTTGCTTGTTTCCACCCCAGCGCTTAGTACAGTGCCTGGCACAGAGTGTCCCACTAGTGGCTGTACCCGCTGCATCCAGAGCAGGAACAAGCTTGCTTTCTCTCCCTAATGGCTGTGCAGAACTATAGTGATTTGCTTAACTCCACCCCAGCGCTTAGTACAGTACCTGGTACATTGTAAGCGCTTAACAAATACCATTATTATTATATTATTAGCAAAGCAGGGATCAGCCTGCTGCCTCCTAGTGGCTGAGCCTGGAGCAGTACCCAATTCATTCATTCATTCAATCGTATTTATTGAGCGCTTATTGTGTGCAGAGCACTGTACTAAGCGCTTGGGAAGCACAAGTTGGCAACATATAGAGATGGTCCGTACCCAACAGTGGGCTCACAGTCTAGAAGACTAGAACCCAATCTGCTGCTACCTCCTTCCCCTCCTCCCAGCACCTGTACATATGTTTGTACGGATTTATTTCTCTATTTTACTTGTACATATTTACTATTCTATTAATTTTGTTAATGATGTGCATTTAGCTTTAATTCTATTTATTCTGACGACTTGACACCTGTCCACATGTTTTGTTTTGTTGTCTGTCTCTCCCTTCTAGACTGCGAGCCCGTTGTCGGGTAGGGACCGTCTCTATATGTCACCAACTTGTACTTCCCAAGCGCTCTGCACACAGTAAGCGCTCAATAAATACGATTGAATGAATGAATGCCTCCCCCCGTACCCAATCCTTCTGAGGATTTCCCCGTGGCCGGCCGGAAGGACATTCGTTCAAGACCCTCTCTGCGGGGTCTTTTGACGCCCTGATACACCCAGCCTCGGTTAGCATTTCAGTGGAGGGCTGGGAAGGAAGACAGTTGCCTGCTTTATCAGCCTGGTACCTTCCACACTCCAGAGCCACTGACCGGGTTGGGGAGATAATAATAACTGTAGCATTTGTTAAGCACCTACTATGTGCCAGCCACTGTACTAAGCGCTGGGGTGGATACAAGCAAATCACGTTGGCACAGCCTGTCCCGTGTGGGGCTCACAGTCTCAATCCCCATTTTACAGGTGAGGTAACTGAGGCCCAGGGAAGCGAAGTGGTCATTGGCAGAGCTGGGATTAGAACCCATGAACTTCTGACTCCTAGGCTTATGCTGTATCCACTATGTCTTGCTGCTTAACCCCAGAAAGAAAAGATCCAGGCTGACCCATCTTCCGTTTCAGCAAGACACTCCCTGGATTCTCCTGGTTCCCCCTCAGGCCCCGATGCCCGGGCTCTGCCCAAGGCTTCTCCACCTCCCCCTAATGCCCTCAGCAGCTGGCTCTGGTGTTCGGGTACCACCTTCCAACTCTTCCACCCCTGGCCCCGGGCCCAGCAGCAACTGCTGTGGGCAAAGTTCTCTCGGTTTCTCTCAATCTTCCACCCCAAACCAAGAAAACAAGTCAGTCCTAGAACCGTGGCTAGAATGGTGTCCTCCCCAAGGACACCCCCACCCCACAGGAGGTCAGCAAGCAGATTTGCAGGGCACTAATGCAGTCGCCGGCTCAGTGACGCCAGGCCACAGAGACGGCGGGGTCTGTTGGCAGGCTGTTTTCATTTTGACGTCCTTCCTTGATGTATCTCTGGCCTCCATCCCCCATCCGACCACCCCACCCCCTGTGGAATTACGTCCGAGGGATATGTCAGAGCTCGAAGTGCTATGAAAGGAGTGGGGGGTCAAAACGGTCTGGATGAATTCATGGACAATAAATCAGCCCACCCTGGGTGGCCGGGGGAGAGTCAGGGACAGGCGATGCCGGTGGGTGTCTCCAGCTGCGTCCACCGCTTGGCATCCCTCCTTCTCTGGAGAGGGTCACCTTTCAGTCTTCGAGGGACCCTGCGCTGGCCAGGCCGGGATCGGCCCGGGCACAGGTGCGTCGCTACAAAGCAAACATCAAGCCGGCCTCTCCCGTCATCGCTGAAGGCCTCTCCCCAGGCGCCCTGGCCCCAGGCTGGCTCCGGTCCGCCACCACTTTGGGTCATTCTGCCTGGGGGGATCCTAAGTACAAACTGGGCACGGCGTCCTCGAGCGTGGCATCCCCTTCTGACCCCTGGGGTGGGACCAACAGAAGTGCGAGATCCATCCCCGGCCCGCAAGACGTCACCCCCAGCACTTCTTTCTCCGTCGATCCCGTGCTAGATTCCCGAGCATTCTGGGAATGGTGCTGGATTCCCACCGAGCTGACTGTTTCCTTGGAAACTGGGACTGCAAAGCTGACCAGGCACTTCCTACACTTGACATTTATGAGAAGCAGCGTGGCTCAGTGGAAAGAGCCCGGGCTTTGGAGTCAGCGGTCATGGGTTCAAATTCCAGCTCCGCCAATTCTCAGCTGTGTGACTTTAGGCAAGTCACTTCACTTCTCTGTGCCTCAGTTACCTCATCTGTAAAATGGGGATTAAGACTGTGAGCCCCCTGTGGGACAACCTGATCACCTTGTCACCTCCGCAGTGCTTAGAACAGTGCTTTGCACATAGTAATCACTTAATAAATGCCATCATTATTATTATTATTATTTATTCCTCATATTCTGGAGAAACAGCACAGCTGGGTAGAAAGATCAGTCACCTGGGAGTCAGAGGACCTGCGTCCTAATCCCAGCTCCGCACCTCACCTGCTGTGTGACCTTGAGCAAGTCACTTCACTTCTCTGCGAATCATTTTCCTCATCTATATAATGGAAAAACATATCTATCCTCCCTCCTGCTTGGGCTCTGAGCTCCATACGGGACAGAGAACTATGTCTGATTGTATCGCCTGGTATCTAGCGCAGCACTTCAGTTCAGCCCTCGGCTTGTAGTGAGCCCCTTAAAAAGTACCACAATTGGCAACGTTATCACTATTCTTTTCAGCAAGCTGGCAGGAGGAGAAGGAAGTGGTCCCCGACTTGGGATTCAGCATGGAATCTGGCTTGCTTCCAAAGGGCAGGGAGAGGGCTGGTCCATTCACACCTTGGTTTGCCCAAGAGGGGAGCGCTTCAGGCACAAAGTGTGAGTGTGAGAGTGTGGGTGTGAGTGTGTGAGTGTGTGAGAGTGTGTGTGTGTGTGTGTGTGTGTGTGTGTGTGTGTGTGTGTGTGTGTGTGTGTGTGTGTGAGTCCTCTGCTCTTCTCCAGGGGCCGGCGTGGGTGGGAGAGAAACCTCGCTCATGACATAGATGCGATGGCTGCTGTGTTAGTGGCTTAAATTAGCCGGGCACGTCTCGCCTGCTCTCAGATCATCTGTCTGCCCATATGGCCCTGCCCCAGCCTGGCATTTTCCACTTGGCACCGGGCTGGGGCCCGTCCTCCTCCTTCTCCTCTTCCTCCTCCAAGGACTTCCTCCTCCGTTCAAAACAACCTACCATGGCTCCAACACCTGGAGGTCATTCTACAACTCATTTCCCAACCTGGCTTCTTGTTCTTCCTAGTTTTGACTTTCTTGCTGTGTGGAGGCCAATCTGTTTCCACCTCATCCCTCCTCTGCTCCGCGACAAGTTCAGTTTCTGAAGCTCAACCTCTTCTTTCTAAACTTTTCAGCCCTCACCAAGGCCCTTCCACCTTCCTGATCCTCCAGGGCTTTGGTTTTCACTCTGACCCTAACGGCTGCCTGCCCCTGAACCGCGGGACAAAGCAGGAGAGAAAGAGTGTGGCCTAGTGAAAAGAGCACAGGCCCGGCAGACAGGAGACCTGGGTTCTAATTCCAGCTCTGTTCCTTGCCTGCTGTAGAACTTTGAGCAAGTCACTTGACTTCTCTGAGCCTCAGTTTCCCATCTATAACATTTTTTTACGGTATTTTTAAGCACTTACTCTGTGCCAGTCACAAAACTCTGGGGTAGATACAGTATAATACTCACCCACACCCGGCCCTGCTGGCTTGTGTCTCTGCCTGGTTCGGGTGGTTGGGGAGTATCTCCCCTCCCCAGCCCCTCTCCCCAGCTTGGGGCTGTTTGCACCGGGGTCTCCCTGGGGCAGGGTCCAATACCTGGGCTGCAGATGTAAAGTTGGGGAGGTGCGGGTGGCAGGTCTCCACGGGGTCAGTGAGCTTTGTCCCACTGCAAGGATTGTCCTACATTGCCAACTTTGACTTTGGCTGGACTTTGGCTCTTTCCATCTGGTCCTCTTGGGTGGGGTGATTTTTCACCCTGACTTCAGATTGGGGGGAGTTCCGGTGGAGAGAGATGGCGGAGAGAGAGGTGGTCCCTGCCCAGTCCTACCAGCCGCCGCCGGGCCCCCAGACCTGGATCTGATGGCTGGACCGGGAAGATCCTCGGTCCTCCGTGGAGGACCCGACCCCTCCCATCCCTCCCACTCTCCTCCGCTCTCTGCGGGGCCCCACCCCAGCCCAGTGTGTCCTGGGGGCTTGGAGCTCCATGGATCCGGAGACCGGACCCCCCCCAAGTCTGGGGAAGCAGATTGTGAGGGGGCGGGGATCCAGGCAGAGGACCCCTACTTCTCTTCTTCCTCTTCTCCATCCTCTTCCCCCGGGGACAACCGCAGTGCCGCCTCCTCAGGGGGACGGGGAAGGGGTGGTCCTTGCCGGGAGCGGGAGGGGGTCGACACTCTGCCCATCTTGGCCATGCACGGGCGGTGGGACCCAATGGCCCACGGCCCGCGGAGACCAACTCGCAACTGACGGGCGCAGGAGAGATGAGGGGCTGAGTCCGTGGCCTCAAGAGAGATCCTGCCTCGCCCGGCGACTCACCTCTTTGAACTTGTGACTGAGTTTGCTCGCCTCCAACTCTGATGGGGAAAACATGTCATCGTTCTCAGGAAGTTCAAATACCTCAATGGCCATGTCGCCGCCAGGAAGGACCGGTCCCATGCCCTCGTCCTCCTCGTCCGTGGCGTATTCCCCTGTCTTGGGAGAAGAGAAGCGACAAGTTCCCACCCCCGGCCCCCCGCCGGGGCCTCTGGGGCCTCGGGTAATTCATTCATACATTCATTCAATCGTATTTATTGAGCGCTTCCTGTGTGCAGAGCACTGTACTAAGCACTTGGGAAGAACAAGTTGGCAACATAGAGACGGTCCCTACCCAACAATGGGCTCACAGTCTAGAAGGGGGAGACAGACGACAAAACAAAACATGTGGACAGGTGGCAAGTCATCAGAATAAATAGATATAAAGCTAGATGCACAACATTAACAAAATAAATAGAATACCAAATATGTACAATCGAATCTGTAGGCCCAAGTAGACGTGCTGGAAGGCAAGCTCTTGGGTCTGATGCCAACACGTGTTGATATGTGGGTTAATGGACAAGCGCTGGGGAAGATGATGGGGCTGGGAGGACGGCTGACCATGCGGAGAGGAGGCTGAGGAGGCTTGGGGCACGGGGCATCCACACACGCCAGGGCTCTGGGAACAACTCTGGGTTCTCCAGTCTAACCCAAATCCCTTCACAGATCCTTCCCCTTAGGTTCCTCTTCTTTCTGAACTTTTCAGCCCTCATAATGACTGACCCCATTCGCAGATCAAGACCGATGACGAGTCATCCCCCAGCCTTCTCTTCCCTGGGCCAAACACTCCTGATCCTCCAGGGCTTTGCTTTTCACTCTAACCCTAATGGCTGCCCAGGTTCCTTGGCCCTGAACCAGAGGGCAAAGCAGAAGAGAGAGTTCAGTTAAGCGCTTACTTTGTGCCAGGCACTGTACTGAGCGCTAGGGTGGATACAAACAAATCGGGTTGGACGCAGTCTCTGTCCCACGTGGGGCTCACAGTCTCAATCCCCGTTTTACAGAAGAGGGAACTGAGGCACAGAGAAGTGAAGTGACTTGAAGCAGTGAGGCTTAGTGGAAATATCTCATGTCTGAGAGTTAGGGGACTTGGGTTCATTCATTCATTCAGTCGTATTTATTGAGCGCTTACTGTGTGCAGAGCACTGTACTAAGCGCTAGGAAAGTACAAGTCATAGACATATAGAGACGGTCCTTACCCAACAACGGGCTCACGGTCTAGAAGCGGGAGACAGACAACAAAACAAAACATGTGGACTGATGTCAAATCGTCAGAATGTCAGTTCCCATCCCAACTCTACCACTTGTCTGTTGGGTGACCTTGGGTCAGTCACTTAGTTTCCCTGGGCCTCAGTTTCCTCATCTGTGAAGTGGAGTTTCCATTCTTGGTCTCCCTCCTATTTAGACTGTGAGCTCCAGGTGGTAGAGGCGATTGTATCTACCCAGTTCTTGGCACATAATAAGTGCTCAACAAATACCACAGTTAGTATTATTATTGCTTGTAGAGTAACTGATTGATCTAAAGTATTGACTCATTCATTCATTCAATCGAATTTATTGAACACTTACTGTGTGCAGAGCACTGTATTAAGCACTTGGGAAGTACAATTTGGCAACAGAGACACATATAAATATAAATATTTATATGTAAATACAAATAAAAATAAATCAAACAAATAAATAATGAATACATTTATTCACATATAAATGTATTCATTATTTTGAATTTTATTCATTCATTTATAATTTATCGTTATAAATATAATAAATAATGTTTCAATATGGCACAATAATAATCATAAATATAATTACGTGTGCATTTTATTTATTTATTTATTATTTGTCATTAATAATGTATTTATTTATGTATAAATAAATGGATTATAAATAAATAAAAATAAATTATTATATAAATTATATGAATAAGTTTATAGAATATAATATATACTATTATTATACATAAAATAATTGATTCGGCAGCTGGTGGACACAACACTTATGGGCTTGGTGGGGAGGGAAGAAAGGACTGATAATAATAATAATGGCATTTGTTAAGCACTTACTATGTGCAAAGCACTGTTCTAAGCCCTGGGGGGGATACAAGGTGATTAGGTTGTCCCACGTGGGACTCACAGTCTTAATCCCCATTTTGCAGATGAGTAACTGAGGCCCAGAGAAGTTAAGTGACTTGCCCAAAGTCACACAGCTGTCAATTGGCAGAGCCAGGATTTGAACCCATGACCTCTGACTTCCAAGCCCAGGCTCTTGCCACTGAGCCATGCTGCTTCGTTATGTGATGTGGCAGACTGTGAGCCCACTGTTGGGTAGGGACCGTCTCTATATGTTGCCAACTGGTACTTCCCAAGCGTTTAGTACAGTGCTCTGCACACAGTAAGCGCTCAATAAATATGATTGAGTGATTGAGTGATTGACAGGGACTGTGTCCGATATGACTGTCCTGTATCTAGCCCAGTGCTTAGTACAGTATTTACTATTCTATTTATTTTATTTTGTTAATTTGTTTTGTTGTCTGCCTCCCCCTTCTAGACTGTGAGCCTGCTGTTGGGTAGGAACTGTCACTATACGTTGCCAACTTGTACTTCCCAAGTGCTTAGTACAGTGCTCTGCACACAGTAAGCGCTCAATAAATATGACTGACTGAATGAATGAAAGAATGAATGAATGAATGCACTGTGGGGACATGCTGAAGGGGACATGATGAGAGGCACACACTGGAGGGACACGTGCTGGGCGATGCGCTGGGAAGACACGCTGTGCGAACACACTTGGGTCATGTTTTGGGGGATGGGATGAGAGGAATGTGCTGATGGAACACACTGGGGGCATAATAACAATAACAATAATAATAATAGTAATAATAATAATAATAATAATGGTACTTGTTAAGTGTGTACTATATGCCAGACACCGTACTAAGCACTGTGGTAGATTCGAGTTGATTAGGTTGGATACAGTCCCTGTCCCACATACCTGTCCCTTCATCTACAAATACCATAAAAACTTCTGTATTTATTTATTTTATCTGTACATATTTATTCTATTTGTTTTATTTTGTTAATGTGTTTTGTTTTGTTGTCTGCCTCCCCCTTCTAGACTGTGAGCCCGCTGTTGGGTAGGGACTGTCTCTATGTGTTGCCAGCTTGTACTTCCCAAGCGCTTAGTACAGTGCTCTGCACACAGTAAGCGCTCAATACGATTGAATGCTTGAATGAATCTGTAAAATGGGGATGAAGAGTGTGAGCCCTATGTGGGCCAGAGACTGTGTCCAACCCGCCTAACTTGAATCTATCCCAGTGCTTAGAACAGTGCTTGGCACATAGTAAGTGCTTAACAAGTAGCATATTATTATGTAGGATGGGAGGGGTCAGTGCTGGAGGCTGGCTTCGGGATGTTGGGCATCTCCTGTCTCTCCCCCTTTTAGACTGTGAGCCCACTGTTGGGTAGGGACTGTCTCTATATGTTGCCAACTTGTACTTCCCAAGCGCTTAGTACAGTGCTCTGCACACAGTAAGCGCTCAATAAATACGATTGATTGATTGATTGATTGATTGATCTCCTGCTTGTCTATTCCAAGCCCAGCCTCACCGACAGACCCAGGGAAAGAGCGAGGGGTTGGTGTTGGGGGGCTCTGCTCTTAGTAGGGGTTCGCCCCCATCTCTCGGGTCTGCCTCCGCCTGGACTGGTCACCCTCACTGTCCCAAGCAAAGTGAAGGAGAAACAAGATTCGCAGAGGGAGACACATCCCTCCTCAGAGCTCGCGCTCGATCCCCGGGGATGGAGGAGCCTCCAGGGCTCCGGTGCCTAGAATAGTGCTTGACACATAGTAAGCGCTTACCAGCATTATTATTATTTTTATATCAGGGCTGAGGGGGAAGATGAGAGCTTTTCCAGACTGTGAGCCCACTGTTGGGTAGGGACTGTCTCTATATGTTGCCAATTTGTACTTCCCAAGTTCTTAGTACAGTGCTCTGCACACAGTAAGTGCTCAATAAATACGATTGATGATGATGAGAGCTCTTCCTCCTGGGAAGATGGAGACGGTTGGGACAAGAGAGAAATTTCCCAAACCTTAGAGGGCGTGGCCGTCGGAGTTTGCTGGCCCCCAGGAGCCCAGGACCACTGGAGAGAGAAGGCCAGGAGACTCCCAGCAAAGTGAAACTCTTCAGTGCTCATGGGGCTGTCAGCACATGGAGTCGGTTCCTTCCTTCCTTCCTTCATTCATTCAGTTATATTTATTGAGAGCTTACTGTGTGCAGAGCACTATACTAAGCACTTGGAAGAGTACAACACAACAATAAACAGACACATTCCCTGCCCACAATGAGCTTACAGCCTAAAGGGGGAGACTGACATTAATATGTCAATAAATGACAGATATGTACATCTGTGCTGAGGGGTGTGGGGAGGGGAGGGCTGAATAAAGGGAGCACGTCATCATTGACTCCACTTATGGGAAGGTGGAGGGAGGGCAGACCTGTTCTCGCTTAGGTGGACTCCCTCTCTTTAGGTGGACATTGACCTCAAGAGGCTGGAGGATGGAAGGGAAAGAGAAAGTCAAGGAAATGGCCAGCAAAACGGGCCTGGGCATGGCTGCAGAAAAGAGATGTTGCTTGGCCCTTCTGAGGGAAAATGGGGGCCGAGGTGGAGACCCACCTGCCCTCCCTTCTGCCCCATTCATTCATTCATTCAATCGTATTTATTGGGCGCTTACTGTGTGCAGAGCACTGTACTAAGTGCTTGGGAAGTCCAAGTCGGCAACATATAGGGACGGTCCCTACCCAACAACGGGCTCACAGTCTAGAATGGGAAGACAGACAACACAACAAAACATGTGGACAGGTGTCAAGTCGTCAGAACAAATAGAATTAAAGCTAGATGCACATCATTAACAAAATAGATAGAACAGTAAATATGTACAAGTAAAATAAATAGAGTAATAAATCTGTACAAACATAGATACAGGTTCTGTGGGGAGGGGAAGGATGTGGGGTGGGGGATGGGGAGGGGGGAGAGGAAAACGGGGGTTCAGTCTGGGAAGATCTCCTGGAGGAGGTGAGCTCTCAGTAGGGCTTTGAAGGGAGGAAGAGAGCTAGCTTGGCGGGTGTGTGGAGGGAGGGCATTCCGGGCCAGTGGGAGGACGTGGGCCGGGGGTCGACAGGGGGACAGACGAGAACGAGGTACAGTGAGGAGGTTAGCGGCAGAGGAGCGGAGGGTGTGGGCTGGGCTGGAGAAGGAGAAAAGGGAGGTGAGGTAAGAGGGGGCAAGGTGATGGACAGCCTTGAAGCCGACAGTGTGGAGTTTTTGCTTGATACACAGACATGCCCCACAGACAATCGCCGGGGGACCCCTCAGCCTGACTGGGTATACCCACAACCTGGAGCTGGCAGGGCCCCAGAGACCCCAACCAGGGCCATGCAGAGCCCCACCAAGGCCACAGAGATCCTACCAGGGTCCCACAGACCCACCTGGGCCACCAAGACCCTGCCTGGAGGGTGCCGGGCACAGGTTGGGCACACCCCATCCCCTTACCTCGTCGTCGTCGGCATCGTACTGGGCGTACTGCTGTTCCAGCAGCTCTCTGTGCCGCTGTTCCTGCTCCAGGGTCTGGCTGATCAGCTGGGCCACCTCGCTCATTTGTCCCGGCTTTTCACGCCCAATCACAAACCTGAACACACACATCACGGGACACGGAATGTGGTTAGGCGTGGCCCACCAGGACAGCGCCCGCCGCCCCCCACACGGCTGGGGCCGGGGACGAGGACAGAGGGCCCTCAGCTCCAACCGCGGTTCCAGGCCAGGACCTGCTGGGTGGCTTGGGGGGGCTGGGGAGGGGGCCAGCAGCAGCAGCATCATGAATGACAATGATTGAGTGCCTCGTGGGGATGCGGCACTCTACTAAGAGCTAAGGACAGTACAACAGAGTTAGTAGACCCGAGCCCTGCCCTTGAAGAGCGTACAGTCTGCGGTGTGCAGAGTACAGCAAGAGTACTGAGCTCTTTCCACTGAGCCATGCTGCCTCTCTGCACATTCATCTGCCCATCCCTCCATTCGCCCACCCAGGACCCAGCCACTGTCCTGGGACAGATCAGAGAGGCTCTGTCACGGGGGACGGGATGGGGTGGTGACATAAGGGATGATGGGATACTCCGAGGCAGGGTTCACATAGGTCTCCCTGGAAGCTCGCTGACCATTACTCTTCCCACCTTCAAAGCCTTATTGAAGGCACATCTCCAGGAGGCCTTCCCCGACTACCCTCTCCTTTCCTTTTTTTCCCCACTCCCTTCGGCATTGCCCTGACTTGCTCCCTTTATTCACCCCCTGCCTCGGCCCTTCAGGCTGAAGGACTGACCGTGGCTGTCTGACTGAATCAACCAACCAATCAATCGTATTTATTGAGCACTTACTGTGTGCAGAGCACTGTACTAAGCACTTGGGAAGTACAAGTTGGCAACATATAGAGACAGTCCCTACCCAACAGTGGGCTCACAGTCTAAAAACTGTGACTGACTGAATGACCCACTGGATGATGATTGACTGACTGACTGACTTACAATCTGACCACTCCCTGACTGCCTGATGACCGACGGGTGGACTGACTCACTGGATGATGATGACTGACTCAGTGGCTGCCTGACTGACTGTCTAACCCACTGGCTCATACCTGCTGCTGATGAATGGTTGACTGATTGACTCATTGGCTGATGACTGGCTGACTGACGGGTGTTAAACTTTTGAAAACCATAAAATAGTTTATTCCAATCTCTCTGCAATTTTGCACAAAAATTTGCACTGGAGTGGAAGGACATCTGTAGTCTTTTGAAGAACAGGGATGAAAATATTCATTCAATCATATTTATTGAGTGCTTACTGTGTGCAGAGCACTGTACTAAGCGCTTGGGAAGTACAAGTTGGCAACATATAGAGATGGTCCCTACCCAACAGTGGGCTCACAGTCTAGAAGGGGAAGACAGAGAACAAAACAAAATATATTAACAAAATACAATAAATAGAATAAATCTCGTTCTCTTTTACCCTCCAGCTGCAGTGGTCTGAAGTCATACTCGCTGGAAAACATTATTCCATTTGGGGGCTCTTCCTGTTTTGGAAGAACAAGGAAGGTGGGGTGCCCAACTCACAGAAGGAGCAGTGACATCTTAAAGTAATGAATCCTGAAATTCAGGAGTTCCGGAAGCCAGAAATGGGAGGTCCCAGCCAAGAGTTGGGGGTTTTCCAATTTCCAAAGACAAGAGAGGTAGAATAAGGCTGTTAACATTGAGCTGAGTGCAAAGGACAGCGTTTTGGTTTCTGCTGATCCTAGTACAGTGCGGCTGTGAATAAAATCTCTGCAAAGAGCCCACCAAAGTGCTTCTGACATGGGGGTTGGAGCTGAGACCGTCTCTGGGACTGGGCACACTGGATCATGAAGCCAAAAGTCAGAGACGCTAGCATTTGGAAAGAAACCGTCAAACACGAGGTGTGCGTTTTGCACTTTATTATCCCAAAGGGCTCTAGAGGTTAATTTGTCAGTTCTTAAATATGTGAGCTTAATTCTAGCCAACTGGTTATGGGGAATGTTTAATTGGTTCCTTTTATTGAAGGGTGCACATTATACTTTAGTGACTAATTATCGAGGTAGCAATTCACAGTCTTCTGCTGTTTCCCTTATATTTAAGTGCTCTTACTTATGAAATTGTTCCTCTCTGTATTTGAAGCTGAACTAATATATACACATATAATTAAGAATTTAACATTTTGGACATCCTTCCTACAAAAAAACTTCTCCTATTAAGAAATAAATCTAAACACTTTTAAACGTAATGGTAAGAACAAAGAACCTGCAGATTTGGCAGTTTCCACCATCAATCATGAAAGCCTTTTGGCTGCAGGGTATGCTCTCATTATACTGAACATAATTACATCTCCAATCTGCCTCTGTCAATCTGAACACGTTTTATTGAACCCCACTTGGTTAAGTTTCAGAATCAATCAATAGGATTCATTGAGTGCTTACTGTGTGCACAGCACTTTACTAAATGCTTGGGAGAATCCATATAAGCATGAATTTCAAAAATGGGATCTTTGAGCATGCGATATTTGACAGAATGATCCCTTTTGGTATATTCCTTGAATGAGTTCCAAAGTCACTATCGAAAACGAGATGCATCATTTCCATCCTGGAAACACAAACTAGCAAACACTAAACAGGTTTCTGTTTAAACCTGTCACCTTATTTCCAGAAGGAACGCAGACTGAACAGGTAGGAAGCTGTCAGGGTTGGGAGCTAGACTGTGAGCTCGTTGTGGGCAGGAATATGTCTGTTGTTATACTAGTGCTCTCTCAAGTGTTTAGTGCAGTGCTTTGCACACACTAAATATGGTTGAATGAATGAATGAATGGGAATCTTACATGGAATAAAACATTATTGATAACAACCTAGAATAATCAGGTGATAACTTTCTATTTTGCCACGGCTCGGCAAGGTCGAAAACATCCTGGCGGGGCCCTGTGGGGAAGTTTCGGATGTTCTCCTGGACAGGATAGGGCAGGGGGATCCTAGGAAGAACTGCCCCCACTCCTCCATGTCCTCCAAAGCTGACCCTTGGGGCTGCCCACTGCTGCTGGCCATCCACCCTCCACGGCTGATCTCCTGGGCCACCCCTGACCACTGCCCTGGAGCCGGCCACCAATGCTTCCTGTCCGCTCCTCACGGCCTATTCCTTGGACCTCTGCCTCGTCATCTTCCCTCCCCTCAAGGTGGGCCCGGATGGGCCAGAGAGCCCGTTCTCCCTCTGAGCTGGTTTCTCTCCATTATCTCAGAAGTCCGATGACAGATCATGGCTTACTGTTCTCCAGGCCTCAGTTCCCTCACCTGTAAAATGGGGATGAAGACCGTGAGCCCCACAGGGGACAACCTGATCACCTTGTGTCTCCCCCAGCGCTTAGAACAGTGCTTGGCACATAGTAAGTGCTTAACAAATACCATTATTATTATTATTATTATTGTTGTTCTCCAGGCCTAAGTTCCCTCACCTGTAAAATGGGGATGAAGACCGTGAGCCCCACTGGGGACAACCTGATCACCTTGTACCTTTCCCCAGCAATTAGATCAGTACTTGGCACATAGTAAGCGCTTAACAAAAACCATTATTATTATTGTACCTCCTTCCCTTCCCCACAGCACCTGTATATATGTATATATGTTCGTACATATTTGTTACTCTATTTATTTATTTATTTTACTTGTATATATCTATTCTATTTATTTTATTTTGTTAATATGTTTTGTTTTGTTCTCTGTCTCCCCCTTTTAGACTGTGAGCCCACTGTTGGGTAGGGACCGTCTCTATATGTTGCTAACTTGTACTTCCCAAGTGCTTAGTACAGTGCTCTGCACACAATAAGCGCTCAATAAATACGATTGATGATGACGATTGATGATACTGTTGAGAAATCCTCCCAACCTGATGCCCGGGGGGGAGGTGGAACTCTGCGGAGGAAGGCACTGACCGGACTTTTGACTGCTGGATCCCAGGCCAAGGGCCAGGACTGACAATGGATCTCTGTTTCAGTTGGGCTTCCCAGGGTGTCCCCTGGCTACTAAAAGCCAGCAGCAACAAAATCAGCAACCTTTGGGTCTCTGGAAAGACTCTGCCAGGTTCCGCAGATGGGGCTCATTATCGGGATTCATCCTCTTCCTGATCTGCAACAGGAAAACTGTACTGGCCCTAAACCCGAGTCCCAAACCCTGTGCCTTCTGGAGGAGGGAACATTAATCTATATGCACAGTCAAAAGATGCACTGAGCAGTGGGGGTGGCATCTAAACTCTGATGGCAGCTGCATTTTTGCTGACCCAGAGTAGAATATTTATTCTTCCGATAAGCCCTGACCAGCTGGACTCTCTCTCCCTCTCTCTCTCTCTTTCTGTCTCTCTCCCTCTCTGTGTGATGGAGACTTAATAATAATAAAAAATAATAATAGTAATAACTGTGGTATTTGGTAAGCGCTTACTATGTTAAGCTTACTTTGTTAAGCACTTACAAGAAGCAGCGTGGCTTAGTGGAAAGAGCACGGGCTTGGGAGTCAGAGTACGTGGGTTCTAATCCCGGCTCTGCCACTTGTCTGCTGTGCGACCTTGGGAAAGCCACTTAACTTCTCTGTGCTTCAATTACCTCATCTGTAAAATAAGGATTAGGACTGTAAGCCTCATTTGGGACAACCTAAGTACCTTGTAGCTACCCCATTAGAACCAAGAACAGTGCTTGGCACGTAGTAAGCGCTTGACAAATACCATAATGTATATATGTATATAACCACTATGTATATATGTTTGTACATATTTTTTACTCTATTTATTTATTTATTTATTTATTTTATTTGTACATATCTATTCTATTTATTTTATTTTGTTAGTATGTTTGGTTTTGTTCTCTGTCTCCCCCTTTTAGACTGTGAGCCCACTGTTGGGTAGGGACTGTCTCTATATGTTGCCAATTTGTACTTCCCAAGCACTTAGTACAGTGCTCTGCACATAGTAAGCGCTCAATAAATACGATTGATGATGATGATGATGATGATAATTACTATATTATGTGCCAGGCACCGTATTAAATGCTGGGGAGGATACAAGCAAATCAAACTGGACACAGTCCCCACCCCACATGGGGCTCATAGCCTCAATCATCTTGGGACCGAAAAACCACACACTGCCGACCACGACAAAGAGTTCAGAGCTAGAACTGGTGTGATGCCACAAGAGAAACAGTGTGGGCTAGTGAAAAGAGCATGGGCCTGGGAATCAGAGGACCTGTTCTCTAAACCCAACTCTGCCAATTTCTTGCTGTGTGATCTTGGGCAAGTCACTTCTCTGCGCCTCAGTTTCCACAACTGTAAAATGGGGATTAAACACCTGTTCTCTGTTCAATCTAGACTGTGAAGCCCTGCAGGACAGGGACAAATAATAATAATAATAATGTTGGTTTAAGTGCTTACTATGTGCCAAGCACTGTTCTAAGCGCTGGGGTAGATACATGGTAATCAGGTTGTCCCACGTGGGGCTCACAGTCTTCTTCCCCATTTTACAGATGTGGTAACTGAGGCCCAGAGAAGTGAAGTGACTTGCCTAAGGTCACATAGCTGACAGGTGGCAGAGTCGGAATTAGAACCCACAACCTCTGACTCCCAAGCCTGTGCTCTTTCCACTAAGCCACGCTGCTTCTCAGGACTTACCATGCCCAACCTAATTCACATGTACTACTTCAGCTCTTAGAACTGTTTGACACACAGAAAGCGCATAACAAATACCATTAATCCCCTCCCCCCAGCCCCCCTACTTTTTGGCCATAAGCTCCTCTCCAGGATCCAATAATAACAACAATAATGAGTGTGGTATTTGATAAGCACTATATTAAGCACTAGAGAAGATGCAAGGGGCTCACAGTCTCAGAGAGCAGGTATTGAATCCCCATGAAGCAGTGTGGCTCAGTGGAAAGAGCCCGGGCTTGGTAGCCAGAGATCATGGGTTCCAATCCCGGCTCCACCGCTTGTCAGCTGTGTGACTTGGGGCAAGTCACTTAACTTCTCTGGGCCTCAGTTACCTCATCTGGAAAATGGGGCTGAAGACTGTGAGCCCCAAATGGGACAACCTGATCACCTTGTATCCCCCCTCAGAGCTTAGAACAGTGCTTCGCATATAGTAAGCGCTTAACAATTGCCATCATCATTATTATTATTATGAAGAGATTGGGGTGCAGTCAAGTGACTTGCCGTAAGTCACACAGCAGACAAGTAGCAGAGCCAGGGTTGGAGTCCAGGTCTTTTGACTCCCAAGCCCAGGGTCTTTCCACTAGGCCACGCTCCTTCCCTATTAGAGAGCATTGTTGGTCAGGAATTTAAAATGGAAAAGAGGAAGATTTTGTAGAGTGATTTGAGCATGCCCAAGTTCGGAGGAAGGTGTCCTGCAAAGTGAGGGGAATTGGACAAATAGCCAACCGTGTGGTGTTATCTGGTTTAATGGCATGCGCCTCAGAAAATCTCCTTTTAACAGAGTCTCACTTTGAGATAGGGTGGCTTCCAAGGATCTGTTGAGAATGCCAGGGATATCTCGCGGGTTTTCCGATCAAGGCAAACATGTCAAGCATGTGCTTCCAGCAGGCGCCGTGGAATCACTTCAGACGAGTGAACTGGGCCTGTGTACTTCCCATCCTCGGGCTGGGAGCAGAGAAGCAGCATGGCTCAGTGGAAAGAGCACGGGCTTTGGAGTCAGAGGTCATGGGTTCAAATCCCGGCTCCACCAATTGCCAGCTGAGTGACTTTGGGCAAGTCACTTCACTTCTCTGTGCCTCAGTTACCTCATCTGTAAAATGGGGATTAAGATTGTGAGCACCCTGTGGGACAACCTGATTCCTTTGTAACCTCCCCAGTGCTTAGAACAGTGCTTTGCACATAGTAAGCATTTAATAAATGCCATTATTATTATTATTATTCCAGGCCTGGCCCATGGCCCAGCCCCACAGCCCACCCACGGCCCACCCCCACGGCCCAGCTCATTCAGGACTTCAGGGACAACAGCGGTGACAACGTACGTCTTCCCCCCCTCCAAAACCTCCAGTGACATCCCATTCCTCTCCGCTTCAGGCAGAAACTCCTAACAATCAGCTTCAAAACGGTCAGCTCTCTCCTTCCCACTTCTGTACTCTCTTCTCTCTCTGCAGCCCTGCTTGCTCTTTGCTTCAACTCTTGACTATTAACTTCAAAACACTCAGTCAGCTCTCTCCCTCCTAATTCTCTGTACTCTCTTTTCTCACCACACCCCAGCTCGCAATCTGCTCCAAACCAGCTAACTACTGACCGTGCTTCATTCTCATCTCTCTCACTGCCAACCTCTTGCTCACCTCCTCCACCTAACAAAGACTCCCTTTCCCCTTCACATTTGGCAGCTTTCCCCATCTTCAAAGTACTGTTGAGATAATAATAATAATAATAACAATAATGGCATTTGTTAAGCGCTTACTATGTGCGAAGCACTGTTCGAAGCACTGGGGGGATACAAGGTGATCGGATTGTCCCACGTGGGGCTCACAGTCTTAATCCCCATTTTACAGATGAGGTGACTGAGGCTCAGAGAAGTTAAGTGACTTGTTCAAGGTCATCCAGCTGACATGTGGATGGGCCTCAGTTACCTCATCTGGGCCTCAGTTACCTCATCTGTAAAATGGGGATTAAGACTGTGAGCCCCACGTGGGACAACCTGATCACCTTGTAACCTCTCCAGCGCTTAGAACAGTGCTTTGCACATAGTAAGCGCTTAATAAATACTATCATTATTATTATGTGGCGGAGCGGGATTAGAACCCATGACCTCTGACTCCCAAGCCCGGGCTCTTGCCGCTGAGCCATGCTGCTTCTAGACTGTGAGCCCGTTGTTGGGTAGGGACCATCTCTATACATTGCCGACTTGTACTTCCCAAGTGCTTAGTACAGTGCTCTGTACACAGTAAGCGCTCAATAAATACTATCGAATGAATGAGTGGTACCCTCCCAAGCACTTAATACAGTGCTCTGCACATACTACTACTACTATTAATAATGATGATGGTATTTGTTAAGCGCTTACTGTGTGCCAAGCATTGTTCTAAGTGCTGGGCACTGTTCTAAGTGCTGTAAGCGCTCAGTAAATACAACTGATTGAGTGAGAGGCCCTGAGCACCCCCCAACCCCTTGGTGGACCCCCCATCTCCTGAAGAGCGCAGGACAGTGGATCGAAAGTCAGCCCACCAGCCACCCTTGGAGAAGGGAGGTGGGGATGAGCCTCTCCCCATCCTCCCCCTCCCCATCCACTCCGCCTTACCTCCTTCCCTTCCCCACAGCACCTGTATATATGTTTGTACAGATTTATTACTCTATTGATTTATTTTACTCGTACATATTTATTCTATTTATTTTATTTTGTTAATGTGTTTTGTTTTGTTGTCTGTCTCCCCGTTCTAGACTGTGAGCCCGCTGTTGGGTAGGGACCGTCCCTATATGTTGCCAACTTGGACTTCCCAAGCGCTTAGTACAGTGCTCTGCACACAGTAAGCGCTCAATAAATACGACTGAATGAATGAATGACTGAATGAGGCTCCTCGGCCCCGCGGGGCCCCTTCCCACCCTGACCCGGGCGCTCACTGCAATATCGATGGTATCTATTGAGCACTCACTGTGTGCCCAGCACTATACTAAGCGCCCGGGAGAGAAGCAGCATGGCTTTATGGATAGAACATGATCCTGGGAGTCAGCAGGTCATGGGTTCTAATTCCGGCTCTACCACACGTCTGCTGTGTGACCTTGAGCAAGTCACTTGCCTTCACTGCACCTCAGTTACCTCATCTTGAAAATGGGGAATAAGACTTGCGAGCCCCGTGTGGGAAAGAGATTGTGTCCAACCCAATTACCTAGTATCTACCCCAGTGCCTGGCACATAGCGCTTAACAAATATCACAATTATTATTATTACAACACAACAGAGTTGTTAGATGCATTTATTAATGTATTCAATTATTTTTGTAATTTTTGTGAAGATGTGATTATGATATTTTTTGTGATATTTTAGAGTTATGTACAAGACAATTGTCTGTTGGGAATAGTATATTTGGCTATGTGTCAAGGTGGTCCCTGCATGGAAGTGATCAGCACAACGC
This sequence comes from Tachyglossus aculeatus, assembly GCF_015852505.1. Lineage (NCBI taxonomy): Eukaryota > Metazoa > Chordata > Mammalia > Monotremata > Tachyglossidae > Tachyglossus > Tachyglossus aculeatus. Next base: position 1,773,197 of record NC_052067.1, on the reverse strand, counting down.
TTAATACCTTTAAGTGCTCAATAAATGCTACTGATAGAGTCATGCCTAAAAAGTTATGTTCTTCATGAATTTAAATGGTCTTTGGTGAAATGGAAAAGAAAAGATTGATCCTTGAGGGAAGGTGCCCACTGTTGGGTAGGGACTGTCTCTATATGATGCCAATTTGTACTTCCCAAGTGCTTAGTACAGTGCTCTGCACACAGTAAGTGCTCAATAAATACGATTGATGATGATTGATGATTCCCTGCCCACAAAGAGCTTACAGTCCAGGGATCACAACTCTTCCGTGGATCTGCTTTCTCCAATTACTGAAATTTCTCTTCTCCACAGGTGATATCACTCAATCAATCAATCAATCAATCATATTTATTGAGCGCTTACTGTGTGCAGAGCACTGTACTAAGCGCTTGGAAAGTACAAGTTGGCAGCATATACCAACACTCCCAACTGCTCCCTCCACCCTTCTGCGCTTGTGCACAATTCACTTGTGTACAACTCACTTGTATACTTGTACAGAGAAGCAGCGCGGCTTAGTGAAAAGAGCTCTGGCTTGGGAGTCAGAGGTCATGGGTTCTAGTCCCGACTCCACCACATATTAGCTGTGTGACTTTGGGCAAGTCACCTAACCTCTCTGTACCTCAGTTACCTCATCTGTAAAATGGGGATTAAAACTGTGAGCCCCACGTGGTACAACCTGATTACCTTGTATCAACTCCAGCACTTTGAACAGTGCTTTGCACATAGTAAGCGCTTAACAAATACCATAATTATTTTTATTACTATTACACTGACACCCATCTGTAGTACATCTGGTCAGAGCAACTTACCTGTCCCATACTTAATAATAATGGCATTTGTTAAGCACTTACTACGTGCAAAGCACTGTTCTAAGTGCTGGGGGGGATACAAGTTGATCAGGTTGTCCCACGTGGGGCTCACAGTCTTAATCCCCATTTTACAGATGAGGTAAATGAGGCTTAGAGAAGTTAAGTGACTAGCCCAAGGTCACACAGCAGACATGTGGCGGAGTCGGCATTCGAACCCATGACCTCCGACTCCAAAGCCCGTGCTCTTTCCACTGAGCCACGCTGCTTCGTATTTGACCACTTTCCCACCCACACAGCCATTTCCCCACATCTCTTCTCCTCTCTGTAAATGATTCTGCATCTGTCTGCTCCTCAATCGTTCAATTAACCAGCGGTATCCATTGAGAACTCACTATTTGCAAAGCACTGTACTAAGCGGCTAGGAGAGGGCCATAGAGAAAGTAGACAAGACCCCTGCCCTCAAGGAGCTTGGGTTTGAATCCCGCCTCTGCCACGTACCGGTAGTGTGACCATGGGCAAGTCACTTTACTTCCCTGGGCCTCGGTTTCTTCATTTGCTTAGACTGTGAACTCATGTGGGGCAGGCACCTCAGTGCTTAGCCCAATTTGTAAGTGCTTAACAAATACCAGTCAGCACGGCCTAGTGGATAGAAGACGGGCTCGGGCGGCAGAAGGACCTGGATTCTAATCCTGACTCTGCCACCTGTCTGCTGTGTGACCTTGGTCAAGTCACTTCTCTTCTCTGTGCCTCAGTTCGCTCATCTGTCAAATGGGGATTAAGACCCTGAGCCCCACGTGGGACAGGGACTGTGTCCATCCTGATTTGCTTGTATTCACCCCAGTGCTTAGTACAGTTCCTGGCACATAGTAAGAGCTTAATAAATACCATTGTTATTATTGTTAATATTATTATTACTATAATCCCTGGCAAACTAACAATGCTTAGTACCAAGGGCTCCAACTTTTCAAAGGCAAGGTATAAGGGCCCTACCCGGAAGATTCAGCTGGTTGTGTCAACAGCTGACAGGACTGCTGAACCGGATATAGAACAGTGCTTTGCACATAGTAAGCGCTTAACAAATGCCATCATTATTATTATTATATAGAGATTATTGGTCGCAAAGAGGGACCTCTGGAGAAGGCATTTCCCAAACTGCCCTTCCCAGCCCTGTGCGGCTCCCCTGGTCTTGACTGGGGGAGCGGGGAAGGGTGTTTTTTTGTTTGTTTGTTTGTTGTTTTTGTGTGTGTGTGTGTGTGTGTGTAAGCTCGATGTGGGCAGGGAATAATGTATCTACTTATTGTTGTATTGTATTCTCCCAAGCATTTAGTACAGTGCTCTGCACCCAAAAAGCACTCAATAAGTGAGAAGCAGCCTGGCCTAGTGGCAAGAGAATAGGCTTGGGAATCAGAGGTCGTGGGTTCTAATCCCGTCTCTGTCACTTGTCTACTGTGTAACCTTGGGCAAGTCATTTAACTTCTCTGGGCCTCAGTTACCTCATCTGTCAAATGGGGACTGAGACTGTGAGCCCCATGTGGGACCATGACCGTGTCCAACCAGATTACCTTGTGTCCATCTCAGGGCTTAGAACAGTACTTGGCACATAGTAAAGTCCTTAACAAATACCATAATCATTATTATTACAAATACGATTCAATAAATGAATGAATGTATGTGTGCACAGTTGTCAGTTCTTTAGGCTAGTTGTTTTCACTTAATCAATCGTATTTATTGAGCGCTTACTGTGTGCAGAGCACTGCACTAAGCGCTTGGGAATCACAAGCTGGCAACATATAGAGATGGTCCCTACCCAACAGTGGGCTCACAGTCTAGATAATACATTATAGATAATAATAGATAATAATATTATAATACACCTCACTTAAGCCAGGTGCATTATAATAATAATCATAATAATATTGGTATTTGTTAAGCACTTACTTTGTGCCAGGCACTGTTCTAAGAGTTGGGGTAGATACAAGATGATTGGCTTGGACGCAGTTCCTGTCCCACATGGGGCTCATAGTCTTAATCCCCATTTTCCAGATGAGGGAACCGAGGCCCGGAGAAGTGAGGTGACCTGCCCAAGAACACACAGCAGACACGTGGCAGAGCCGGGATTGGAACCCAGATCCTTCTGACTCCCAGGACCGGGCTCTGACCATTGACTTCATTGGCTCGTCTTCCCCGGGCTGGGCCTTAAACCGGCCGAGGGCACGGGTTCGAGGCATCGCGCTTGCTGTTCTCCCGACCCCTGGCCGGCGAGGAGGGGTGGCCAGGGTGGGGGCTCACCTGACGGTGCCCTTGGTGTTCCTGAGGACCGTGGCCGCAAAGTTCTGCGTGACGCCCACCAGGCTGATTCCGTCCACCTCCACGATTTGGTCATTCACTTGGATCCTTTGGGGGAAAACAAACCAGAGGCAGCAATCAATCAAAGGTAGCGGCGTATTCACTGAGCGCTCACTCTGTGTACTAAGTGCTTGGGAGAGTATGAGAAGTGGCGTATTCATTGAGCGTTCGCTCTGTGTACTAGATGCTTGGGAGAGTATGACAAGCAGTGTCATCTGGTGGATAGAGCACAGGCCTGACGGTCAGACGGAACTGGGATCTATGTATCTTTTATATTGTCCTCTCCCAAGCGCTTAGTACAGTGTTCTGTACACAGTAAGCACTCGATAGGTACGATTGACTGATTATAGACTGTGAGCCCATGGTTGGGTAGGGACCATCTCTATATGTTGCCAACTTGTACTTCCCAAGGACTTAGTACAGTGCTCTGCACACAGTAAGTGCTCAATAAATATGATTGATTGATTGATTGATTAATAATAATAATAATGGCATTTATTAAGTGCCTACTATGTGCAAAGCACTGTTCTAAGCACTGGGGAGTTTACAAGGTGATCAGGTTGTCCCACGTGGGGCTCACAGTCTTAATCTGAGCCCCCTCCTTCCTCTCCCCTTCCTTCCCATCCCCATCCCCTCGCCTTACCTCCTTCCCCTCCCCACAGCACCTGTATATATGGATATATGTTTGTACGTATTTATTACTCTATTTATTTGTACATATTTATTCAATTTATTTTATTTTGTTAATATGTTTGGTTTTGTTCTCTGTCCCCCCCTTTTAGTGCTTACACACTACTGTGCTGTACACAGTAAGCACTCGATAGGTATGATTGACTGATTCTAGACTGTGAGCCCACTGCTGGGTAGGGACCGTCTCTAGATGTTGCCAACTTGTACTTCCCAAGCGCTTAGTACAGTACTCTGCACACAGTAAGCGCTCAATAAATATGATTGATTGACTGATTGAATGAATCCCCATTTTACAGATGAGGTAAAAGGCAAAGAGAAGTTAAGTGACTTGCCCAAAGTCACACAGCTAACAAGTGGTGGAGCCGGAATTTGAACTCATGACCTCTGACTCCAAAGCCCAGGCTCTTTCCACTGAGCCACCCTGCTTCCACTGATTGTTTGCCATGGGACCTTGGGCAAGTCACTTCACTTCTCTGGGCCTCAGTTCTCTCATCTGTAAAATGGGGATTGCGATTGTGAGCCCCATGTAAGCAGGGACTGTGTCCAACCTAATTTTTTCGTATTCACTCCAGGGCTTAGTACGGTGCATGGAGCTGTAAGCACTTAACAAATATCACAATTATTATCATTATTATTACAGTATGACAATATTACAGAGTTGGTAGACACATTCCCTGCCCACAATCAGCTTATAGTTTAGAGGAGGGAGACATTAATGTAAGGAAGTAAATTATGGCTATGTACCTAAGTGCTGAGAGAGGGAAGAATAAAGGGAGCAAATCAGGGCGACACAGGAAGGAGTGGGAGAAGAAGAAAAGAAGGCTTAGTCAGGGAAGGCCTCACAGAGATGTGCCTTCTGTAAGGCTTTGAAGGGATCAGAGGGAGTAATCGTCTGTCATAAATGAAGAGAGGTAGAGGTAGGATGTGCGTAAATCAATCAATCAGTCATATAGTCTGAGCCCCTATTTTCATTCATTCATTGTCAGTCATATTTATTGAGCACTTACTATGTGCCGAGCACTGTACTAAGAGCTTGGGAGAGTACAATGTAACAATAGACACGTTCCCTGCTCCCAACGAGCTCACAGTCCAGTGGATGAGACAGACATTAATATGAATCAATACATAGATAAATAAATAAATAAATAAATTGCAGATATACACAAATGTGGTGTGGGGATGGGAGGGAAGACGAATGAAGAGAAGAAGTCAGGGTGACTCGACAGTGCTGGACACCGCGCTGGGCATCTGGGAGAGGACAAAGAATCATTTGACTTCCTCTGGGTTACTAAGAGATTCGTGGTCATTAAGAATTTCTAGGAGGGAGGACCATTGCAAGGCAAGACCACAGCAGGCAGGACCACAGGGAAAAGGATCATGATGGGCGGAACCGTAATGATAATGACGGTACTTTTTAAGCGCTTACTATGTGCCAAGCACTATTCTAAGCGCTGAGGGAGAGATACAAGTTCATCAGGTTGAACACAGTCCGTGTCCCACGTGGGGCTCACACTCTGAATCCCCACTGCACAGATGAGGTAACTGAGGCCCAGAGAATAATAATAATACTGATGGTATTTGTTAAGCACTTACTATGTGCAAAGCACTGTCGTGACTTGCCCAAGGCCACATTGCAGACAAGGGGCAGAGCTGGGATTAGAACATATATATATATGTATATATGTTTGTACATATTTATTACTTTATTTATTTATTTATTTATTTTACTTGTGCATATCTATTCTATTTATTTTATTTTGTTAGTATGTTTGGTTTTGTTCTCTGTCTTCCCCTTTTAGATTGTGAGCCCAATGTTGGGTAGGGACTGTCTCTATATGTTGCCGATTTGTACTTCCCAAGCGCTTAGTACAGTGCTCTGCATATAGTAAGCGCTCAATAAATATGATTGATGATGATGATGATGAACACAGGTCCTTCTGATCCCAGGCCCAGGCTCTACCCACTAAGCCACACTGTTTCTCCATGGCAGGGCAGGATCACCGGGCGAAACCGCAGAGGGCAGGACCACTGGGGCAGGACCACAGAGGGTCAGGTCACACCAGGTCTGGCTCTCCTTTCACCAGCCCCCGGACCCTCAATCAATCAATCAATCAATCAATCAATCGTATTTATTGAGCACTTACTGTGTACTAAGAGCTTGGGAAGTACAAGTTGGCAACGTATAGAGACGGTCCCTAGCCAACAGTGGGCTCACAGTCTAGAAGGGGGAGACAGAGAACAAAACCAAACATATTAACAAAATAAAATAAATAGAACAGATATGTACAAGTAAAATAAATGAATAAATAGAGTAATAAATATGTACAAACATATATACATATATACAGGTGCTGTGGGGAAGGGAAGGAGGTAGGGTGGGGGGATGGAGAGGGGGAGGAGGGGGAGAGGAAGGAGGGGGATCAGCCTGGGAAGGCCTCCTGGAGGAGGTGAGCTCTCAGTAGGGCCTCAAATCTGGCAAAGGCAGGAGTTTTCGGAAGCCCTTGCCCCCCAATCACCACCCTGGGCAACGTAGGAGTCCACTCGCTCCGGATCACCCAACCGGATGAACCCTCATTTGGCGGATGCCAATACAGGAGCTAGGAGGGGCAGCCAGATCAGAGAAGCAGCGTGGCTCAGTGGAAAGAGCCCGGGCTTTGGAGTCAGAAGTCATGGGTTCAAATCCCGGCTCGGCCAATTCTCAGCTGTGTGACTTTGGGCAAGTCACTTAACTTCTGTGGGCCTCAGTTCCTTCATCTGTAAAATGGGGATTAAGACTGTGAGCCCCCCGTGGGACAACCTAATCACCCTGTATCCTCCCCATAGCTCAGAACAGTGCTTTGCACAGAATAAGCACTTAATAAATGCCTTTATCATTATTATCCATTGCCACAGAGGCTATAACAGGAAGAGCAATAACCAAATGGCTGGAGGGGGGCCAGCTCAGATATTAATTAGCTAAATAATAATTTAATTAATAATAAATTTGTTTTTTATGGTATTTATTAAGCGCTTATTGTGTGCCAGGCACTGCACTAAGCACTAGGATAGATAAAAGGTCATCAGATTGGTCACAGTCCAATTCTCCCATGGGGCTCACAGTCTTAATCCCCATTTTAAAGATAGATAACTGAGGCACAGAGAAGTGAAGTGACTTACAAGAATACAGGTGTTATAGCGTACTCTCCCAAGTGCTTAGTAATAATATAATAATAATGACATTTGTTAAGCACTTACTATGTGCAAAGCACTGTTCTAAGCGCTGGGGAGGATACAGGGTGATCAGGTTGTCCCACGTGGGGCTCACAGTCTTAATCCCCATTTTACAGATGAGGGAACTGAGGCACAGAGAAGTGAAGTGACTTGCCCAAAGTCACACAGCTGACAATTGGTGGAGTGGGATTTGAACTCATGACCTCTGACTCCCAAGCCCGTGCTCTTTCCATCGAGCCACGCTGCTTCTAGTACAGTGCTTTGTACACAGTAAGCGCTCAGTAAATGCGACTGAATGAATATATGACTTGCCCAAGTTCACTCAGCAGACAATTGGCAGAGTCAGAATTAGAACCCAGGTCCTTCTGACTTCCAGCCCGTGCTCTATGCTATTTTCTACTTTGTCACAAAAACTTGCTGTCTTCAAAACTTTTCAAACTCTTGGTTTTCAAGGTTTTTGTTTTAAATAAGCAGTTGTGCTGGTGTATGTACGCGAGATAGAGGAGGTGAAGGGATGAGGCTTCACCTCCTCCCCCCTCTTTTAGACTGTGAGCCCACTGTTGGGTAGGGACTGTCTCTATATGTTGCCAATTTGTACTTCCCAAGCACTTAGTACAGTGCTCTGCACACAGTAAGCGCTCAATAAATACGGTTGATGACGATGATGATGATGATGATGATGATGATGATGATGAGGCAGAAATGTCAATGAGGGAGCACAGATGGGATTTTTGCCTGCATCCCACCTCGGTCAGCAATCTACCCTAAAATGGTCCTAAATCCCTGCCACAAATCCTGGAACGGGAGGCTTGGATCTCGTCCCAGTTCTGCCACTTGCCTGCCGTGTGACCTTGGGCAAGTCACTTAGCCAGAGAAGCATCATGGCCTGGTGGAAAGAGCCCGGGCCTGGGAGGAAGAGGACTTGGGTTCTAATCCTGGCTCCGCCACGTCTGCTGTGTGACCTTGGGTGAGTCACTCCACTTCTCTGGGCCTCAGTTCCCTCATATGCAAAATTGAGATTCACTACTTATTCTCCCTCCTACTAATGTTTTTCATTATAACTGGTAAATGCTTACTATGTGCCAGGCACTGTACTAGACTGTGAGTCCCATATAATAATAATGGCATTTGTTAAGTGCTTACCATGTGCAAAGCACTGTTCCAAGCACTGGGTGGGACAAGCACTGTGATTACCTTCTATCTACCCCAGCGCTTAGCAGAGTGCTTGGCACAAAGTAAGTGCTGAACATTTACAATGATCATTTTATTACAATTATCATTGTTTACTATTATTAACCTCTCTGGGCCTTGGTTCCCTCTCCTTCGAAAGGGGGATTCAATACCTGTTCTCCCCTGCTCTAGACTTGGGGGACAGGGACTGTGTCTGATCTGACTGCACTGCATCGACCCCAGCGTTTAGCACAGGGCTTGGTACATAGAAAGCTTCCAACAAGTACCACAGTAATGATTACTGAGGTGGTTTCCGGGACCCCAGATTACGGCACTGCCTGCTGTTGGGCCTTATTTACATTCACTGACTTTGGAAGTCCTTGCGGTTGCTTTCTGGGGTTTTGCCCCAAGAGACCACAATTGTCTCATGGGCCGGAGACCTCGCCTCAGCCCAAGGCCCCAGAAATGCCACCTCAGGATGAATAAAGCCCGTGGTCCCTTGGTTCCTCCCCTCCTACAGTCACATCCCTGCCACGTGTGCTCTGAATGATAATAATGATCAAATTATGGTACTTTTTAAGTGCTTACTATGTGCCGAGCATTCATTCATTCATTCAATTGTATTTATTGAGTGCTTACTGTGTGCAGAGCACTGTACTAAGCGCTTGGGAAGTACAAGATGGCAACATATAGGGACAGTCTCTACCCAACAATGGGCTCACAGTCTAGAAGGGGGAGACAAACGAAACAAAACATGGAGACAGGTGTCAAAATCGTCAGGATAAATAGAATTACAGCTATATGCACATTATTAACAAAATAAATAGAATAGTAAATATGTACAAGTAAAATAAATAGAGTAATAGATGACACCTGCTGACACCACTGACAGCACTGTTCTAAGCACTGGGGTAGATACAAGGTAATCAGGTTGTCCTTCATGGGGCTCACAGTCTTAATCCCCATTTTCCAGTTGAGGTAACTGAAGCCCAGAGAAGTGAAGTGACTTGTTCAAAGTCACACACACAGCAGACAAGTGGTGGAGCCGGAATTAGAACCCACGACCTCTGACGGCCAAGCCCCTGCTCTTTCCACTAAACCATGTTTATAAGCTCCCAGGCTGGAAACCCCGGCAAAGAGAAAGACCCAAGGGAGTTTCCTCCCTTGACAAACAGAGACAGCTGATAAAGAGGTGACTACACAGAGACAAAAGCTTTGACTGTGTTTCTGTCACTTCTGTCTTTACAGACAAGATCAAATAACAGTTGAGCAGTCTAAGTCTCACTTGACATAGAAGGTGGGAAAGTGAATGGAGACCTGGAAAAAAAAACAAACTTCTGAAAATTCCTCTCCTCCCAGTCCTCCTCCCACCTTGTGCCCGTTTATTGTTCTATCAGACTTTCCCAAGCACTTAGTTAAGTGCTCTGCACGCAGTCAGTGCTCAATTAATATGATTGATTAATTGACTCCTCCTCCTTCTCTTTTCTTCCTCCTGCTCCTCCTCCGGCTCTTCCTTCTCTTCCCAGCCCTCGCCCGGCCTTGAGCTGTAACATGCCCTTTCAAAAATCATAATAATAACTGCATTTAAGCGCTTACTCTGTGCCAAGCACTGTACTAAGCGCTGGAGTCAGATCCCTCATGGGGCTCACCGTCTAAATAGGACGGGGAACAGGTATTGGGTCCCAATTTTGCAGACGAGGGTACTGAGGCACAGGGAAGTTAATCGACTTGCCCAAGGTCACACAGCAGACACGTGGAGGGGCGGGGATTAGAACCCAGGTCCTCAGCAGCCATCTGTCTCCTGGGAGCTGAAGGAGCCTGAATGCACAGATCCGCAGACTGTCAAAGATCCACAGTCAGTCTATCGTAATTATTGAGCGCTCACTGTGTGCGGAGCACTGTTCTAAGCACTTAGGGAGAGTACCTTATAACAGAAAACGGACACATTCCCTGCCCACAACGAGCTTACGGTTCCGAAGGGCACAGAATGAAGGTTGACTCGCAAAGGATGCCACGGGCAGAGCAACCCAGGAGTCACAGAACGTTTAGTTCACCTTCGCGTCAAATAGTTCAACAAGTAATTAACCCGGGAGCTGAGCACGCCTTGCGGAGAGTCCTCATTTTAAGATCATCATCAATCGTATTTATTGAGCACTTACTATGTGCAGAGCACCGTACTAAGCACTTAGTACAGTGATCAGAAGATCAGAAGAACAGCTTGGCTTAGTGGATAGAGAATGGGCCTGGGATTCAGAAGGACCTGGGTTCTAATCCCAGCTCCGCCGCTTGTCCGCCGGGTGACCTTAGGCAAGTCACTTCACTTCTCTGGGTCTCAGTTCCTGCATCTATCAAATGGGGATTGAGACTGCGAACCCCAGGTGGGACAGGGACTGTGTCCAACCTGATGACTTTTGTATCAACCCCAGTGTTTAGAACAGAGCCTGGCACATAGGAAATGGTCAATAAATACCATAAAAGTACAAAAAATAAATAAACAAATAAATAAATGCTGCTGATTGATAGAGGAGCGAAGGAAGGTAGCTGATGATGATGATAACAATAATAATAATAATAATAATGGCATTTATTAAGCACTTACTATGTACAAAGCACTGTTCTAAGCGCTGGGGAGGTTACAAGGTGATCAGGTTGTCCCAAGGGGGTTTACAGTCTTAATCCCCATTTTACAGATGAGGGAACTGAGGCCCAGAGAAGTGAAGTGACTTGCCCAAAGTCACACAGCTGACAAGTGGCGGAGCTGGGATTTGAACCCATGACCTCTGACGCCAGAGACCATGCTCTTTCCATTGAGCCATGCTGCTTCTCTTAAGAATAATAATAATAATAATAATAATAATAATAATAATAATAATAATAATAATGGGCTGATTGGGGCTGGGAGGAAGCCCGAAGTGTCTGGATATTTTAAGGCAAGATTAAGCTGTGGGAGCAGCCCAGAGGATGCAGAAGCAGTGTGGCTCAACGGAAAGAGCACAGGCTTTGGAGTCAGAGGTCATGGGTTCAAATCCCAGCTCTGCCACTTGTCAGCTGTGTGACTTTGGGCAAGTCACTTAACTTCTCTGTGCCTCAGTTCCCTCATCTGTAAAATGGGGATGAAGCCTGTGAGCCCCCCGTGGGACAACCTGATCACCTTGTATACTCCCCAGCGCTTAGAACAGTGCTTTGCACATAGTAAGCGCTTAATAAATGCCATCATTATTAGTATTATTATTATTTTGGGGCTGTCTGTGGGTTGGCAGTGGCAGTGAGGGGGAACCTGTGCCAGAGAGAAGCCGCGCAGCCAGATAAGTCTCGGTCTGCCAGCCGCTCTCTGCCCAGAGGAGGGCTGCATCAGGCCTCAGGGAGGACAGCTGGGTTGGGGCAAGATGCCAGCCTCCTCAGGGAGGAAAAAGAAATAGTTGTCCATGTCCAAACAGCAAGAATTGACGAAGCACATGTGACCGAGTAAATAAAGTTCCAGCGTAAGTAGCATGGCTTAGTGGAAAGAGCCCAGGCTTTGGAGTCAGAGTTCATGGGTTCAAATCCCAGCTCCGCCAGTTGTCAGCTGTGTGATTTCGGGCAAGTCACTTAATGTCTCTGTGCCTCAGTTACCTCATCTGTAAAATGGGGATGAAAACTGTGAGCCCCCTGTGGGACAACCTGATCACCTTGTAACCTCCTTAGCGCTTAGAACAGTGCTTTGCACATAGTAAGCACTTAATAAATGTCATTATTATTCATTATAATTATGTTATATTATGTATAATATAATATACATTATATTATAATATGTATAATATTATATTATAATTAATAATAATAATGTTGGTATTTTTTAAACACTTACTATGTGCCAGGCACTGTATTAAGCACTGGGGTGCATACAAGCAAATTGAATTGGATACAGTCCCTGTCCCACAGAGAGCTCACAGTCTTAATCCCCATGTTACAGGTGAGGCAACTGAGGTCCAGAGAACTGAAGTGACTTGCCCACACAGCAGACAAGTGGCAGAGCTGGGATTAGAACTCATGACCTTCTGCTTCCCAGACTCGTGCTCTATCCACTACGCCATGGGGTCTGAGACTTGGGTGGAATCCCTACTGCAATTCCAAAGAGTCGGTGTGGCGGTCCAGGCCCGAGCCCACCCCCGCCGCCGGCCATCACCCGTCTGTTGGCCGGCCGGTGACTCTGGCCCGTCGAGCAATCGGCCCACCACGCCACTCACTCCGGCCCAGCGTCGGCCTCCTGTCTCTCATTCCCGCCCGGCTCGGCACGAGGGCCGGATGAAGGGTGAGTCCCCTTGGGACTCGCGCTCAGGTGGCCCCAGGCGGGGGCCTTGCTTACCGACTGTCCCGCTGGGCCGCCCCGCCGCCCGTCACCGTCTTGACGAATATTCCCAGCTTCTCCAGCCCGGCGTCGGCGCCCACGCCCATCCCGATGATACTGATGCCCAGCCCGTCCTCATCTGGGAAGCACAGAGAAGGGGAAGCAGCCATTAGCGCCGGTCCGACGGGAGGACAGGACGGGCGGCCCATTCCTCCAGCAACCCGGCGTCTCATTCATGCATTCGATTCAATTGCATTTATTGGGCACTTATTGCGGGCAGAGCACTGAACTAAGCGCTTGGGAGAGTACAATACAACAATAAATTGATACACTCTCTGCCCACAATGAGCGATCTGCTTGGGTGGATGTTGTTTCCACAGCGATGGTGCTCCCGTGCCTAGGAGAGGTGATCCGTCCCACCCACTGCCCCATGTGCCCGCATGTTCTGTCTGCCCCCAGTGCCCCACCATCATCATCTATCATATTTATTGAGCACTTACTGTGTGCAGAGCACTGTACTAAGCGCTTGGGAAGTACAACCAGGTAGACGGGAGCGAAGAGCCGGATGCCAAAGCGGCAAACAGTTCCGGCCCTCATCCTCCAGGCCGGGAGGCCGGAGCCCCCAAATGTCCGGCTGGGCCAGGCAGGGCCATTGACCCCTTTGGGTCCCAAGGGCGCCGGGCCCAACCCCTACCTTTCTCCAGCTCCACGGGGAACAGCAGCAGCTTCTCCACGCGCTTCTCCAGCTCGTACTCAGCCGAGGCCGCCACCGGATCCACCTCGTCGTTTCGCCGGTCGTAGTCTTCGTTGGAGTAGGTGTGGAAAACCTGGGGGAACAGGCCGCGCCCGTCAGCACGCTGCAGGGGGTACCACGGAGCCCCTCAGCTTCCCGGAGAACACGCAGTCCGCGGGCTTCACATCCATAGCCAATAACTCGGTCCGTGATATTCATTTATGTGCAGGGCACTGTACTAAGCGCTTGCCTACAAGGAAGGCAATGTGGACAATCATAATAATAATTATGGTATTTGTTAAGCACTGAGCAGCATTGCTCAGTGGAAAGAGCCCGGGCTTTGGAGTCAGAGGTCATAGGTTCAAATCCCGACTCCGCCAACTGTCAGCTGTGTGACTTTGGGCAAGTCACTTCACTTCTCTGGGCCCCAGTTACCTCATCTGTAAAATGGGGATTAAAACTGTGAGCCCCCTGGGGGACAACCTGATCTCCTTGTAACCTCCCCAGAGCTTAAAACAGTGCTTTGCACATAGTAAATGCTTAACAAATACCATTGTTATTATTATTATTATATGTCAAACACCATTCTAAGTTACTTTTCTGAGCTTACTGTGTGCCAGGCACTGCACTAAGTGCTGGGGTGGAAACAAGCAAATCAGTTTAGACACAGTTCCTGTCCCATGTGGAGCTCACAGTCTCGACCGCCATTTTACAGAGTAGGTGACTGAGGCCCAGAGAAGTGAAGTGACTTGACCAAGGTCACACAGCAGACATGTGATGGAGCCGGCTTTAGAATCCAGGACCTTCTAACTCCCAGGCCTCTGCTCTGTCCTTTATGCCATACTGTATTCTCATTAACAGGTCCTTGCAGGTGGGGAACATGCCATGTGCTTCTTCTGTATTTTTCTAGATGCTCGGTAAATGGCAATTAATTATAACTGTGATATTCGTTAAGTGTTTAGTATGTGTCAAGCACAGTTCTAGGTTTTGGGGCAGATATAAGATTATCAGGTCAGAAGCAATCGCTGTCCCACACAGGGCTCACAATCTTCAGCAGAAGGAAGAACAGGTACGACTAGCACACTTCCCCCCTTGAGCCCTGCTGAAAGCTCACCACCCCCAGGAGGCCTTCCCAGACTAAGCCCCCCTCCAGCTGCCTGAATCACAAAAGCACTACAAGTCTGACGCAGTGCAGTTTGAGGCAAGAATGAGGGGCTGGGAGTCAGGAGACCAGGTTCAGTCAATCAGTCAGTCAATCATTCTACTGAGTGCTTAATGTGTGCAGAGCACTGGACTAAGCACTTAGGTCTTGTCTTGTCTTATGCCATCGAGTCATTTCCAACCCATAGAGACACATCTCTCACAGAACGCCCTGCTCTCCATCTGCAATCGTCCTGGTAGTGGATCCAGAGTTTTCTTGGTAAAAATCCAGAAGCTTCCTTCCGCACAGTAAACATGAGTCTCCACACTTGAGAGATCCCGTGCCACTGCTGCCCAACACGGGGGAGTTTTGACTTGTAGCAGATGGCCTGTCACACACTAGCCACTGGCCAAGCTACAAATGGAATGGGTAGGCCTCTGCTTGACTCTCCCTCCCTCAGCCAAGACTGGTAGAGGACTGGAAACTCTCCAGGTGCGACCCTGAGAGGGGCAAACACTTAGGAGAGAATGATATAATGATATAACAGAGACGTTCCCTGCCCACAATGAGCTGACAGACTAGAAGGGGAGATAGAGAAGCAGCGTGGCTCAGTGGAAAGAGCAAGGGCTTTGGAGTCAGAGTTCATGGGTTCAAATTCCAACTCTGCCAATTGTCAGCTGTGTGACTTTGGGCAAGTCACTTAACTTCTCTGTTCCTCAGTTACCTCCTCTGTAAAATGGGGATTAAGACTGTGATCCTGCCGTGGGACAACCTGATCACCTTGTATTATTTTTTTTTTAATTTATGGCATTTATTAAGCGCTTACTATGTGCAAAGCACTGTTCTAAGCGCTGGGCAGGTTACAAGGTGATCAGGTTGTCCCACAGGGGGCTCACAGCCTTCATCCCCATTTTACAGATGAGGGAACTGAGGCACAGAGAAGTTAAGTGACTTGCCCAAAGTCACACAGCTGACAATTGGTGGAGCCGGGGTTTGAACCCATGATCTCGCACTCCAAAGCCCGTACTCTTTCCACGGAGCCACGCTGCTCCTAAAGCACTGTTCTAAGCGCTGGGGAATTTACAAGGTGACCAGGTTGTCCCATGTGGGGCTCACAGTCTTAATCTCCATTTTACAGAGGAGGTAACTGAGGCCCAGAGAAGTGAAGTGACTTGCCCAAAATCACACAGCTGACAAGTGGCAGAGCCGGGATTTGAACAAATGACCTCCGACTTCAAAGCCCGGGCTCTTTGAGCCACGCTGCTTAAGACAGCCACGCTGCTTAAGACATTGTGTAACCTTGTAACCTCCCCAGCGCTTAGAACAGTGCTTTGCACATAGTAAGCGCTTAATAAATACCGTTATTATTATTATTATTATACATTCTGAGAAGGGGCAATGAATAAAAGAAGCAAATCCAAGTGCAAGGGTGATGCAGAAGGGAGTAGGAGAAGAGGAAAGCGTGGCTTAGGCAGGGAAAGCCTCTTGGAGGAGATCGGCCTTCAATAAGGCTTTGAGGGTGGGGAGAGTGATCATGTGTCAGTGCTTAGTACAGAGTCTGGCATATACAAAGGGCTTAAAAAATACCATAATTATTATGATTATCTATCAGCTAGGGAGAGGAAGGGCATTCCAGGCCAGAGGCAGGACGTGGGCGAGAGGTTGGCGGCGAGACAGGAGAGATCAAGGTACAGGAATAGGTTGGTTTTAGAAGAGAGGTGGCAGATCTCTGGAAGTAGGGAAAAACCAGAACCTGAGACTCTGTCCCTGCCATTAGCCCTCGCCCTGGCAGTCCTAAGGATGGGGGGTCTCCAGTGGCAGTGAGACCCCTCACCCCAACTGGGCCAGGGGGACCAAGTGCGGCAGGCTGGGCAGGCTGGGCAGGCTGGGCCAGGAGCTCACTACATCCCTGTTCTCCATTCACCCAAGCCCGAAAGGTGGGAGGGGCTCCAGCCCACGTCCCTCTAAGCTGGACACCAGAAAGTGGGGGGCAGAGGTAGTGGGGTATACCACCTCTCCGTCCAGAGAAGCCAGATCCACTACGTACCTACCCTTCAAATTCAAAACAAACCCAATCCTGACATTTGACCTAATTTTTCCTTGCTGTGCCCACCCTTCGGCTCCAAGATGGAGAGAGGTTCCTGCCCCACTCCCGGCCAGCCCTCAGGGTAATAATAATAACAATAATAATAACAACAATCACAGGAGTATGTGCCATCATCATCATCATCATCAATCGTATTTATTGAGCGCTTACTGTGTGCAGAGCACTGTACTAAGCACTTGGAAAGTACAAGTTGCCAAGCATTCTACTAAGCGCTGGGGTAGATACAAGATAAACAGGTCTGACACATTCCTTGGGACTAAGTAGAAGGGAGAACAGTCATTGAATTCCCATTTTACAGATTGATTGATTCATTCATTCATTCAATCGTATTTATTGAGCGCTTACTGTGTGCAGAGCACTGTACTAAGCACTTAGGAAGTACAAGTTGGCAACATACAGAGACGGTCCCTACCCAACAGCGGGCTCACAGACTAGAAGGGGGAGACAGACAACAAAACAAAACATATTAACAAAATAAAATAGAAGAAATATGTACAAATAAAATAAATAAATAAATACAGATGTTTTTATGGAATTGGTTAAGCACGTATTAAGTGCCAGGCACTGTACTAAGTGCCGGGGTAGATACAAGTCTTTCCTAAGTCCTCCTTTTTTCTTCTCTCACTTCCTCTGCTTCACCCTGACTTGCCCCCCTAATTCATCCCACCCAGCCCCCAGCCCCACAGCACTTGGGTACATATCTGTCATTTATTTATTTATATTAGTGTCCGTCTCCCCTTCTAGACAGTATGCTCATTGTGGGCAGGTAATGTGTCTGCTATACTATCAGACTGTCCTCTCCCAAGCGCTTAATACAGTGCTCTGCACCCTGTAAGTGCTCAATAAATAAGATTGATTGACTGACTGACTAATCAAGTTGGACACAGTCCCATACGGGGCTAACACTCAACCCCCATTTTCCAGATGAGGTCGTGAGGCCCAGAGAAGTGAAGTGACTTGCCCAGAGGTCACCCAGCTGACTGGTGGCAGATCCGGCATTAGAACCCAGGTCCCAGACCTGGACTCTATTCACTAGGACATGCTGCTTCTCAGATATATCACTGTTATATTCGACTTTCCCAAGTGCTTAGAACAGTGCTTTGCACGTAGTAAGCGCTTAACAAATACCAAAATTATCATTATTATTATTATTATGAAGAAATTGAGGCACAGAGAAGTTGGGGTGGAGGGCAGGGGGTGCTGAGAGCTTGAGCAGTCAATCCATAGTATTTACTGAGCACTTCCTGTGTGGAGAGCACTGTACTAAGAGCTTGGGAAAGTAGAATATAACAGATGGTAGACCCGTTTCCTGACCACAAGGAGTTGGTTTCTGGCTCCTGTCACCATCCCACAGCTGGGGGGGCCTGGCCACTTCCTTGACCGTTTTCCTGGTCAGTTTTCAGCAGAGAGGTGGCCAGGCCTCCTTTAGGGAGCCGTGAGCGGCTGGGACCACTAATGAGGCAGACCCGCTGAAGAGGGGGAGACAGATGAGCACCCCGAGCAAAGTCAGACATGTGACAGCCAGGCGGGTGGGCCCTGACCAGGACGGACACCCAACGGATACCCCCGGCTGCTCAACTCCAGTTGAATGAGATCATTATCCCGTCAGGAATTCTCACTGGTGTGGCTCGCTCTGGGTTCTCTATCCCTTTCATATTGTCCTGGCACATCTCTCCAGGCACCTTGTGGGGTTCAGCAGCAGGGTCACCACCGTAGAAAGACTCTCCTTGCCCCTCGAGGAGGCAGGCGGACAAGTAAGTGACCTCTCTGACCACTCCTTGATCCTAGCAATCCCAGGGTCTATCCTGCTGCCCCTCTCCTCGGTCAGTGCTTACCATGTGTCAAAAATACTGTTCTAAGCGCTGGGGTAGGTACAAGTTAATTAGGTCGGACACAGTCTCTGTCCCGCGTGGGGGCTCACAGTCTTAACTGCTCTCTGTAACCTCCAACCCAGCCCAAACCCATTCAAGCCCACTGCTCTATAGCCCTCCTCCTCTTCCTCCTCCTCCTCCAACTGCTCTCTACAACTCCCTCAATCCTCACTGCAGCCTTCCCACTGCTCTCCACAGCCCGCCACTGCTTTCTGAAGCCTCTACTGCTTTTTGCAGCTTCTCACTGCTCTCTGCAGCCCCTCTCTGCAGTCTCCACTCCTCTCTGCAGCCCCTGTACTGCTCTCTGCTGTTCCTCCAGGGCTCTCTGCAGCCCCTTCACTGCTCTTTTCAGCCCTCGCCCACGCTAATCTCTGCAGTTCCTCCACTGTTCTCTAATAATAATAATAATAATGACATTTATTAAGTGCTTACTATGTACAAAGTACTGTTCTAAGCACTGGGGAGGTTACAAGGTGATCAGGTTGTCCCACGGGGGGCTCACAGTCTTTAATCCCCATTTTACAGATGAGGTAACTGAGGCCCAGAGAAGTTAAGTGACTTGCCCAAAGTCACACAGCTGACAATTGGCGGAGCTGGGATTTGAACCCATGACCTCTGACTCCAAAGCCCGTGCTCTTTCCGCTGAGCCACGCTGCTTCTCCAATAATGCTTCTCCAATCTTCTTCTCTGTAGTCCCAGCGCTTAGAATAGTGCTTGGCACATAGTAAGCGCTTAACAAATACCATCCTTATTATTCCCCCACTGTTCTTTGCAGTCCTCACTGCTCTCTGCAGCCCCCCTACTCTACAGCTCCTCCTGGTCTCTACAGCCCCCAGTGCTCTCTGCCCTTTCCTCCTCCCCTACCCCAAACTCACAAAATGATTCTGAAATCCTCAGGAGAGGACAGATTAACCTTCAAACAGAACCAAGTAAATAAAAGAGCATTTGGATGGGGAATCGGACCTCTCAAGGCCCCCTGGAGACTTAGTTTTGCTCGCCGGTCACCGTGGTGATGCTATAACTGGGGAGAGGTGTGCCTGCCGGAGGGATGACCTCTTCTAATTAGCTCCAACGACATTGGCCAAGACCCTCTCGGCCGGACCTGGAGTTCAGGGCCCTTCTTCCTCCTCCCCCTAAGCCTAGGCCCAGTTCTTGCCACGTTGCCCCAGGTGGGCAAGAGATGACTTAAAGTCGGGCCCTCAGACCGAGTCAGTAATGTGACTCATTCCCATTTTCTAATTGTTACTTTCATTCAACTCCTAAACACCCTTCTGTTACAGCTCGTAATTTTAAAGCGGGCTAGCAGAAGTGGGAGAGAAGTCAGAATTTTCTCGACGGTCGTGGGAGGGTGGTGGGAGGGGAGGAAAAGTTCCCATTTGCACTGCTCCATCTATCAGGGTTTTTTGTGGGGTTTTTTGCTACAGCTAAGAATTCTACATCTTCCCTAACCCAAACGCCTGGCCACTTGAACAGTGAGGCAGTTAGATCCTTCCCCTGCCGACATTTTGTCTTCCTGTTAGTCTTAAACTCTAAGTTCTACTAACGGCCTGCTCACGTACCTTCCTGGGGAAGAGCCCAGGCTTGAAAGTCTCGGGACTAGGATTCTGATCCCAGATCTGCCACTTTTCTGCTCTGTGACCTCGGATGGATGTGTCAATTCTCTGGGCCTCAGTTCCCTCACCTGCAAAATGGGGATTCAATACCTGTCCTCCCTCTTAGACTGGGAGCCGAGTGGGATAAGGACTGTACCTGACTTGATTATCTTCACTCAATCAATTGATAGTATTTATTGAGCACTTACCATGTGCAGTGCACTGTACTAAGCGTTTGCAAGAATATCATCATCAAACGTATTTACTGAGCGCTTACTGTGTGCAGAGCACTGTACTAAGCGCTTGGGAAGTACAAATTGGCAACATATACAGTCCCTACCCAACAGTGGGCTCACAGTCTAAAAGAATATAATACAACAGAGTTGGTAGACACGTTCTCTGCCCACATCGGGCTTACAATCTAGGATCGTATTAAACTAGAATCTTGTATTTAGCAGTGTTTGGTCTGGTCAGCCAGTCAATCATATTTCTTGAGTGCTTACTGGGTGCAGAGTACTGTACTAAGCCCTTGGAAAGCACAACACCATGTGCACAGCACTGTACTAAGCTTTTGGGAGAGTATAATAGAGCAATATAACAGACACATTCCCTGACCACAATGAGTTTACAGTCTAGGCTTGTAATGCACTACAATCTTGTATTTAGCACAATGTTTGGCACATAATAAGCACCTAACCAATACTGCCATTATTATCATTATCGTTATTGGGAAAGCCTAGCTTTGAGTCAAACCCCTTGGACTTATTTAGAATGATTTCCTTAATACAGTGTACAATGTGCTTAGTACAGTGCTCTGCACACAGTAAGCATTCAATAAATACGACTGAATGATCTGTGGTTTTATGATTTGCAGAAATAGTAACCTAGTTCCCTTAGTTGGACTGTGAGCCTCCTGTGGGACAGGGAGTGTGTCTGACCTGATTGACTCAAATCTACCCCAGCGCTTAGATCAGAGCTTGAAACCTAGTAAACGCTTAACAAACACCATTAAAGAAAAATGAAAAAAGTAGCTGAGCAGCCGACAATTACAGCGACAGTTTCAATGAGGTTGTCCTCACTTAGCCTAAGTATTTGGATTTCCATCCTCCCCATCTTCCTCCTCCTCCTCCCAGAAAATTATTCTGAGTCTGCCTCCACTGTTACCTGCCAGACTTCTTCAGGGCAAGGGTCATTCCTCTATCTCTCCCAAGTGTCTACCCAGTATAATGCTCTGCACATTGTAGGCGCTCAGTAAATACCACTGACATTAGTCTGCCTTTATGTGTACTAAGCGCTGGGGTAGATACAAGATAATCAGGCCCCAAAAGGGGCTCACACTCTAAGTCGGAGGGAGAACAGGTATGATTCCCCATTTTACAGATGAGGAAACTGAGGCACAGGGAAGTGAAGTGGCTTGCCCGAGTTCATACAGCAGGCAGGAGTCAGAGCCAAAATTAGAACCCAGATCTCCCAGATCCAGCTCCTTTCATGTGGCTAAGTTGTTTTCTACGTTGCTTCATGCTGGACTTCTCTTGTCTAATGCATAACTTGGGGTAGGCCACTTAACTTCTCTGGGCCTCAGTTTCCTAATCCATTAAATGGGGGTTCAATATCTGTTCTCCCTCTCCCTTAGACTATGAGCTCCATGTAGGACAGGAACTGTGCTCAATCTGATTTTGTAACATACACACCGGCACTGAGCACAGTGCTTGACACATAATAAGGCTTAACAAATACCACAATTATTATTATTATTATTATTATTATTATTATTATTATTATTATTATTATTATTATTATTATTATTATTATAGGGAAAGTCCTCAAGTTTCCCTATTCCCCATTCACCTGGCCTACTCTTGAAAGCTCCCTTATTTACAATTTGTGGCCTGATTATTTTTTTAAGGGCAGTTTTTACATCTTCCCTCTTTCTCCCCCTGAGTAGAAGTGACTTCTCTGGGTCAGCCGAGACAGGGTCCTTGAATAAAACTGTGGCAGCATGCAGGGTGGAGAGCTCATCTTGATGGTGGCCCTGCAGCCGGGAACCACCGTGCCCCTTAAGCTCTCTCTGCATGATTAATCGATGGTTTGGGGGGTTGGGGAGTTATGATACTTACTATGTTCCAGGCACTGTACTAAGTGCTGGGGTAGATTCAAGATAATCAGGTTCTGACCCAGCCGGTGTCCCACGTAGGGCTCACGATCATAATCTCCATTTTACAGATGAGGGAACTGAGGCACACAGAAGTGAAGTGATTTGCCCCAGGTCCCACGCCAAGCAAGTGGCAGAGCCGGGGTTAGAACCAACGTGATTCTAACTTGTTACAACATGGGCTGGGAATTAACACAGACCAGTGGAAAAACTCCGGGCCTGAGAGTCAGAGGATCTGGGATCTAACCCCGGCGCTGCCAACTGCTTGCTGTGTGACCTTGGTCAAGTCGCTTAACTACTCTGGACCTCAGTTTCCTCAACTGTAAAATTCGTTCATTCATTCATTCAATCATTTATTGAGCGCTTACTGCGTGCAGAACACTGTACTAAACATACAACAACAAATAGAGACAATACCTACCCAACAACAGGCTCACAGCTTAGAAACAGGGATTAAATATCTTTTCTCCCTCCTATTCAGGCTGTGAGGCTATAAGGGACAGGGACCGTGCCCGACGTAATTAACGTGTACCTTCCCCAGCACTTAGAACAGTTTTTGACACATAGTAAGTGCTTAACAAATACCATAAAAAGGAATTCCTTCCAGGGGCACTCAGTCCATTGGGTCCACAGCGGGGGCTGAGGTAAAGTGGGAAGCTCCTGGATAATTGCCAGCTGCAATGGGGTGGGGACAGAGAGGGGACAGTCCCTGGGGTTGAGGGCTGGGGGCTTGGGGGTGGGTGAAGGAAACCCCTGCTTCTGCCTGCCCCCGTGCCCACAGAGAACAGACTTCAGTGGGGGTATTTTCCCTTTAATTAGTCTCAGTGCGCTCCCCTATAGAGGGAGATGAAAGAATTGTCCTGTAGCTAAATGCAATTACACAATTTTGGTTGTTTCAACTTCAAAGAATCTGGGATCTTGAATTAAATAAGCCACGAAAGAGTTCAAGTTCAACAAAATAGAGCACTGCGTGAGGCCATCTGATAACGATTCTACTTCAAGGATTTCCCATCTCCAATACAGGTTAGGGTTGGATGATTTTGACCCAAAAACACCTTCAAAAATGAGGGGTTAAGTCGAGGAAGGCCTCCTGGGGGAGATGTGATTTTATGGAGGGTTTGGAAGGAGGGAAGAGTGGTAAACTGCAGGATATGAAGTGGGGAGGGAATTCCAGGCTGGAAGGAGAACAGAGTTAGTATAAATGATCCCTGCCCAGGCAGAGTTTCCAGTCTACTGTAAGCAGAGGACTGTACTGGGCACCTGTTGA
Organism: Tachyglossus aculeatus; assembly: GCF_015852505.1. NCBI lineage: Eukaryota > Metazoa > Chordata > Mammalia > Monotremata > Tachyglossidae > Tachyglossus > Tachyglossus aculeatus. Next base: position 1,749,764 of record NC_052067.1, on the reverse strand, counting down.
ATGCAGAGTGCTGCAAAGGGTTGGGACGAAGTAAAGAAATGAATAAAAAAGCCTGGTCCCTCTCCTTGAAAGTTTTAGCTTGTTATAGACAGGGAATGTGTCTATCAACTCTTTGATATTACACTCTCCCAAGCACTCACTATGGTGCGCTGCACACAGTAACCACTCAGTAGATGCCATCAATGACGGGATCAGAAATCGTTAAATTACAAGCTTTGAAAATTCTTAAAAGATTAAAAATTTCCAGGAGGAATTACTGTGAAAGTCATTTTGCGAATGTTGTGTTAATCCATAAAAATCTATCCAGGATTTAGTCAAAATTGGGAATGGTTGGAAAATGAATACAGAAAATCTTGAGTTCATTAAATCATATTTATTGAGTGCTTACTGTTTGCAGAGCACTGTACTAAGCGCTTGGGAAGTACAAGCCGGCAACATATAGAGACGGTCCCTACCCAGCAACAGGCTCACAGTCTAGAGTTAAAATTCATTCCTCTCCCAAGTGCCTAGTACAGGGCTTTTGGCACATACTAAGCGCTCAATAAATGCCACTCAAAATGGTCGATTGATTTAGCATTCCAAATCATTTGTTCCCCATTTCTTCTTTTTGCTGTCTCTACTGGGGCTTAGAGAATTGTTCCATAAATCAATCAGTCCATTAATCAAAAGCATGCACTGAGAGCCTGCTTTGGGCAGGCCACTGTACTAAGTGCTTGAGGGAAGACAACAGAGTTAGTAGACATGATCCCTGCCCTCAAGGAGTTTACACTCTAGACCGGGAGGCACACAAAAATCTAGGTTTCCAAAAGAATTGTAACATGATTTACTTCTGTAATATTCCTCCATCAAGTACTCTAGCTCTGTGATTAAGGACTTGTGTCCTTACAGGCAATAAAACCAAAGGAAACATTAAATTCTCTGTGCACTCCAATAAACACTGGCCTACTTTTGCTGAAGCCGAGAAATACAATAAATATCATAACATTTACAACCGGTGGTGCCACTTCCACAATGGGAAACTTTACACTCCACAATAATCAACCAGAAAACAAATGATCTACCATGTCAAAGGACAACTGGCATCTTGAAAATCAATTCCTCTCGGTGATGATCGTCTTCCTTGTCAGCGGTCTGCCCGACTCACTTCCCACCGACTCTCTTGGCTCCTACCCACCAAGGGACAGGGATAATAATAATAATAGTGGTATTTGTTAAGCGCTTACTATGTGCAAAGCACTGTTCTAAGCGCTGGGGGGGATACAAGGTGATCAGGTTGTCCCACTTGGGGCTCACAGTCTTAATCCCCATTTTACAGATTAGGTAACTGTGGCACAGAGAAGTTAAGTGTTTTGCCCAAGTTCACTCAGCTGACAAGTGGCGGAGCTGGGATTTGAACCCATGACCTCCGACTCCCAAGCCCATGCTCTTTCCACTGAGCCACGCTGCTTCCCAAAATCATATGTCTCCCAAGTGCTTGGGGCAGTGTTCCGCACACAGTGAGCACTCAATCAATCAATCCGTCATATTTATTGAGTACTATGTGCAGAGCACTGTGATAAGTGCTTGGGAGAGTACAATACAACAGAATTAGCAGACGCCTTCCCTGTCCATAATGATTTTACGGTTTACCTTACATACGAAGCACTCAATAACTATGTTAACAACTTGTCAGCTGTGTGACTTTGGGCAAGTCACTTAACTTCTCGGGGCCTCAGTTACCTCATCTGTAGAATGGGGATTAAGTCTGTGAGCCCCACGTGGGACAACCTGAACACCTTGTATCCTCCCCAGCACTTAGAACAGTGCTTGGCACATAGTAAGCGCTTAACAAATACCAACATCATTATTAACATCTCATGGCTTTCTCATCCCTCCCCTCCCTCCCTCAGAGGTGGGAGAGGTCCTCAAGGTAGCCCAGACCCTAAAGAGCCAGGAACTGACCAATGGTTGGCCCCAGCCACTGGTCATCATCTCTGGCCACCGGCCCCAGCCAGGCTCAAACCCGGGGCGGAAGGGGAATCAGGGGTCATTTCTGGAAGTCCCTCTGGAATCATAAAGGAGCAAGACGAAATGCCACTGAGAAGCAGAGTGGCTTAATGGATAGAGCCCAGGCCTGGAGTCAGAAGGACCTAGGTCCTAATCCTGACTCCACCACATGTCTGCTGTGTGGACTTGGGCAAGTCGCTTCACTTCTCTGTGCCTCAGTTACCTCAACTGGAAAATGGGGATTAAGAGTGTGAGCCCGATGTGGGACAGGGACTGTATCTAACCTGATTAACTTGTAGCTCCCTCGGCTTTTAGAACAGTGCTTGGCACATAGTAAGGGCTTAACAAGTACCATAATAGTAATCATTATTATAATTATTTTATCTAGACTTGTGAACCTTTACTCAAAGACTCCAAATGCCACCAAGCCATGGTGAGACGTAACACCGATTCCAGAATCATATAGGACCAAGGGAAGTGTAGCACAAACTCCCACACATTAGGTCAGATGGCCAGGAGGTGGAAGAGAAATGCATGCTAAAGTTCCCTTTTTTCATTTTTTTTAAATGGCCTTTGTCAAGTGCTTACTATGTGCAGGCACTATACTAAGTGCTAGGGTAGAAACAAGATAATCAGATTGTACACAGCCCACATGTCCCACATGGGCTCACAGCTTTAATCCCCATTTTACAGATTTGGTAACTGAGTCAGAGAGCAGTGAAGTGGCTTGCCCAAGTTCACAGAGCAGACAGGTGGCAGAGTCGGAATCAGAACCCAGGTCCTCCGACTCCCAAGCCCATCCTCTTTTCACACTGCTGCTCCAAACCCTCCTATTCTACTGTCTCCAAAACCATGGTTCTCTTTCATGAGGAGAGTGGGAGAATCTCAGATGAGAAGCCTAGTCAACGAATTCAATTCTCCGGGTAGCCAGAATATTCTGGAGTATTTTTCCAAGATCCGGCACACTTCCTCTCCACAGAGGCGAGCTGTTAGTCACGGCCCTCAGCACTTATGTCCATATCTCCATATCTCCTTATTGGACTCTCCCAGTGTAATTGCCCTGCACACAATAACTGCTCAATAAATACCACTAATGGATTGATATCGGTATGACTCAGAGCTGGGAGTCATAGACTGTGAGTCTTCTAGACTGTGAGCCCACTGTTGGGTAGGGACCATCTCTATATGTGCCAACTTGTACTTCCCAAGCGCTTAGTACAGTGGTCTGCACACAGTAAGCGCTCAATAAATACAATTGATTGATTGATTGGGACCTACTGCCCACGCAACAGACGAGGGCATCCTCGGGAGTGAGCGACCCTGGGAAATGCCACCCAAACAACATCTCCCGTTCCCTCCAACCTCGAACCCGTTTTAGACCGTAATCTCTCCGATGCCTTGCCTCGCCCTCCAAACCTGCCACTTTTTCTTTCGGAGAGGTTTGAGGGTGTCCAGTGATGACCAAATTGTCCCCTCTAAAATGCTTATTTAGAAGGATTAAACTACTTACAAGTCGAAGCAGCATGGCTCAGTGGAAAAGAGCACGGGCTTTGGAGTCCGGGGTCGTGGGTTCAAATCCCAGCTCTGCCAATTGTCAGCTGTGTGACTTTGGGCAAGTCACTTCACTTCTCTGGGCCTCAGTTCCCTCATCTGTAAAATGGGGATGAAGACCGTGAGCCCCCTGTGGGACAACCTGATCACCTAGTAACCTCCCCAGTGCTTAGAATGGTTCTTTGCACATAGTAAGCGCTTAATAAATGCCATTAAAAAAGCTAGGGCCTGTACCTAGCTAATAATAATAATTTTGATATTGGTTAAGTGCTTACTATGTGCCAAGTACTGTTCTAAGCGCTGGAGGAGATACAAGGTAATCAGGTTGTCCCACATGGGGCTCACAGTCTTAATCTCCATTTTCCAGATGAGGCAACTGAGGCCCAGAGAAGTTAAGTGACTTGCCCAAAGTCACACAGCTGATACGTGGCAGAGCCGGGATTAGAACCCATGACCTTGACTCCCAAGCCCAATCTCTTTCCAATGAGTCACACTGCTTCTCCGAGATCCCTGGGCTCTGCTCTCTATAATAATAATAATAAGTGGCGTATTTATTAAGTGCTTACTATGTGCCAGAAACTGTACTAAGCACTGGGGTAGAAATAAGATGATCAGGTTGGACACAGTCCCTGTCCCACCAGGGGCTCACGGTCTTAATCACCATTTGACAGGTGAGATAAATGAGGCACAGAGGAGTGAAGAAACTTGGCCAAGGTCACACAGCAGACACGTGGTGGAGACGGGATTAGGAACCCGGTCCTTCTGATGCCGAGGCCTGTGCTCTCCTTGGCTTCCTGTTCCCCACCCACACAGGCTTCCAGAGGGGGCTTTGAATCTAAGCAAAAGCCCCCAGCAAACGATGCCATGAGGAAATGCTGTAGCGTCTGGAGCCCTTCCCCACCAGGGAAAAGAGCAGGCCCCTCCCCACCCTGGCCCCTTTGCAGAGGTGAGGTCAAGAGGGCAAGCTCCACAGATGCCGGCCCTTGGGCTGACTCCAGACTTGGCTACTAAAATGGTCAAGCTTCTCTGCCAGACTGAACACTCCCATGCTAAATTATCAGCTCCTCGAATACAAGGCGATCAGGTTGTCCCGCGGGGGGCTCACAATCTTCATCCCCATTTTACAGATGAGGTAACTGAGGCCCAGAGAAGTGAAGTGACTTGCCCAAAGTCACACAGCTGACAATTGGTGGAGCCGGGATTTGAGCCCATGACCTCTGACTCCAAAGCCCGGGCTCTTTCCACTGAGCCACGCTCCTTCAGCTGGTGAATGGGCAGGCAGGGGTGACCATAGGAGAGCTCATGACATTGGGTGACGGGGAACAAGAGAGGGCAGGGCCTGTGACCTCCTTAATGGAATAGGACTTCCAGTTTTATGTTTCTCTCTCTCTCTCTCTCTTTCTCCCTCCCTCTCCCTCCTCTCTTTCTCTCTCTCTCCCCCCTTCTCTTTCTCTCTCTCTTTCTCTCCCCCCACAACAACCCAGTCTGCAATGGTGATAATTCGCTAAGACAGGTTCCCTTAAGTGCATTCCAAAAATAAAACTGGAGCACCAACACAGAAAGATAAAGAGATTGCAGCAAATCCTTAGTCCGGGTGACTGTTCTGCCATCTTCCATGGCTTACCCACGGGAAGGGATGCCACAAAATAGGATTCCCTGTGAAAACAACCCCCACCAAATCCCAGTTCTCAAAGAGGATTCCAGTCATCTCTGGAATGAACGGCAAAACGGTCAGCGGTTACTAATGTTTAGGCACTGTAGGGAACGAATACATCACTTCACAGTCCTCCTGCTTCTGCTGGCGTTGGGGGAGGCAGTCCAGCCCAGTGGGAAGTGTACAGATCTGGGAGACCCGGGTTCTAGTCCTGGCTCTGCCCCTGGGATGCTATATGACCTTTGGCAAGTCACTGAACCTCCCTGGGCTCTTCTTATTTGTAAATTCTCTTATTTGTAAAATGGGGATAAGATTCCTGCTCCTCCTCCTTCTCAGCCTATGAGCCCCTGATGAATCTTGCCCAAGGTCATGCAGCTGACAAGTAGCGGAGCTGGGATTAGAACCCAGGTCCTTCTGACTCCCAAGCTGTGCTCTATCCACACGGTTCCCTGAACCATGCGGTTCTGAACCGCAACTGGGAGCCAGCATCACATCCCAAGAGCAGGAGAGCTTTCATAAGCCACTCTTTGCCAGGTCCCATGGGGGCAGACAGAAACCACTGTTTACCTCAGCTTCTTGGAGATTTCTGTGACCTGCCGTCCTCCCTTCTTAAATCTGACAGACAATGACTCTCCCCACCTTCAAAGCCTTATTAAGGCACATCTCCTCCAAGAGGCCTTCCCAGACTAAACTCCTGCTTTCCTCTTCTCCCACTTCCTTATGTGTGGCCCTGACTTGCTCCCTTTGCTCTTTCCCCGACGCAGCCCCACAGCAGTTATGTCCACATCTGTCATTTATTTATTTGTACTGATATCTGTCTCCCCTCTCTAGACTGTAAGCTCATTGTGGGCAGGGGATGTGTCTGTTTATTGTTGTATTCATTCATTCAGTCGTATTTATTGAGCGCTTACTGTGTGCAGAGCACTGTACTAAGCACTTACTCTCTCTATTGCTTTGTTCAGTGCTCTGCACATGGTAAGCACTTATTAAACACGTTTGAATGAATGAATGAATGAATGAATGAACTCGGCCCACTGCCCTTTTTGGTGGTTCCAGTCTGGCCAGAAGGCAATCAGTGGGCTGGGGCAGCTTTGGGCCCAGCTCTGGAGCAGAGTCCAGAAATTCAGCATGACTGAACGTTTCTTCCCGCCAACCTGGCTCTACTATGGCCCTGGGAATTTCTCCAGTGGTGAGCTTGCTGATGGGACCCGTTCCTCCTCCTCAGTCACCACGGCGGCCTTTTGGTTCAACGTAGCTGGGGAGGTTGTCCCTGGAAGTCCACTCTGTCCACCAAAAAGACAGTGGGACATCTTTCCTGGCCACTGGCCACTTGGGCGAGCATGGCTCTGACACCAGCGATTAAGAGGGGAAGGTGTGGCCCACCACCAGCAAGACAGGTGCTGGGGCTGGGATGGTCTACACAGAGCCATCCACATTCTCTGGCTCAATCCGCCAGTGCCCCGTGGGGAGGACAGGTGCCGAGACTTCGACTGTGATAGACACCGCCATGCCCACCCCGTTGCCCTGTCAGCCTCCGCTAAGGACCATGTGCACAGTGGCTCAGAAAGGGAGAAGCCGAAATCCAATAATAATTATAATAATAATGGAATTTGTTAGGCGCTTACTATGTGCCAGGCACCGTACTGAGCCCTGGGGTGGATACGGGCAAATTGGGTTGGACACAGTCCCTGTCCCACATGGAGCTCATAGTCTACACCCCCATTTTACTAATGAGGGAACTGAGGTGCAGAGAAGTGAAGTGACTTGTCCAAGATCACACAACAGACAGGTGGCAGAGCCGGGATTAGGACCCAAGACCTTCTGGCTCCCAGACTCGTGCTCACTTTGCTACGCCATGCTGCTTCTTGCTCAACGGGCTGAAACCACCCAGTCTCAAACTAGGGGTGGGCACTTTCTGATGGGTCATGTGAGTCCCCACTGGATGATAAAAATAAAAATGGGAGAGAAATCCGATATGCTTGCTCTGAACACAGAAGGGGCATTCAGAGGGACCAATTCATGCCCTCCCTCTAGTCTTCCCCATCAGGCAGACATGGACCAGGACATTTTCCACTCCAAAGTTTCCAATTCCTGGATCCTCTGATAACTGGTCTTCTTCCCACACGTCCCCACTCACCCACTATAAAACCTATGTAGGGCAACCGATGCTGGTTAATCATATAATCTTCTCCTGCCCTGATTAATTCGCTTGGTATGTGAAAAATGTGAATGGACTTCCTGGAGAACACAATAGGGTTCATAGATCAAACCAGTGAACCGCCGTCCAGGTTCAACAGTGCGAGATTGACTTTTTTAAAAAAACAAAAAACAGAAACCAGAAAAATTGGGTTTCTCACGCTTTTCCATACCTTCTCGGTCGGTTGGGTTAATCCGTTACTCATGGTATTTATTAAGTAGGTATTCTGTGCTGTGCACCGTGATGGGTGCTGGGGCGACTGTAATGTATCACCCAGAGTGAATAATCTGATTCCCTTTTTTCTTTATATCTGTTAAGCAGTTACTATGTGCCAGGCACTGTACTAAGTGCTGGACTGTGAGCCCACTGTTGGGTAGGGACTGTCTCTATATGTTGCCAATTTGTACTTCCCAAGCGCTTAGTACAGTGCTCTGCACATAGTAAGCGCTCAATAAATACGATTGATTGATTGATTGATTGGGATACAAGTTATTCAGGTTGGACACATGGGGCTCGCAGACTTAATCCCCATTTTATAATTATAATAATAATAATAATGACGATGGCATTTATTAAGCACTTACTATGTGCAAAGTACTGTTCTAAGCGCTGGGGAGGTTACAAGGTGATCAGGTTGTCCCACAGGGGGCTCACAGTCTTCATCCCCATTTTACGGATGAGGTAACTGAGGCACAGAGAAGCTAAGTGACTTGCCCAAAGTCACACAGTTGCAATTCATTCATTCATTCACTCAATCATATTGATTGAGCGCTTACTGTGTGCAGAGCACTGTACTAGGCGCTTGGGAAGTACAAGTTGGCAACATATAGAGACGGTCCCTACCCAACAGTGGGATCACAGTCTAGAAGAGCGGGCTCACAGTCTAGAAGTTGGCAGAGCTGGGATTTGAACCCATGACCTCTGACTCCAAAGCCCGTGCTCTTTCCACTGAGCCACGCTGCTTCTCTACAGTTGTTCTTTATAGTTCTTTATAGTTGAGGTAACCGAGGCCCAGAGAAGTGAAGTGACTTGGCCAAGGTCCTGCAGCAGACAAGTGGTGGAGCCAGGCTTAGAACCCAGGCCTTTCTGACTCCCAGGACTGTGCTCTATCCTCTAGGCCAACCTGCTTCTCATTCATCCCTGGTCTCACAGGCTAAAGTTGTACTTCCACCCCCTTCTAGACTGTGAGCCCACTGTTGGGTAGGGACTGTCTCTATATGTTGCCAACTTGTACTTCCCAAGTGCTTAGTACAGTGCTCTGCACACAGTAAGTGCTCAATAAATATGATTGATTGATTGAAGAGCGAGAACTCCTTAGAAAGAGTCCCACCGAATCCTCACACAGCCAAGACTTGCCCTGTGTTGGCCAAGATTCCGCCGCGGATGGCCCCAGCTCTCCAATCAATCAATCAATCAATCGTATTTATTGAGCGCTTACTGTGTGCAGAGCACTGTACTAAGCGCTTGGGAAGCACAAGTTGGCAACATATAGAGACGGTCCCTACCCAACAGTGGGCTCACAGTCTAGAAGGGGGAGACAGAGAACAAAACAAAACATATTAACAAAATAAAATAAATAGAATAGATATGTACAAGTAAAATAAATAGAGTAATAAATACGTACAAACATATATACATATATACAGGTGCTGTGGGGAAGAGAAGGAGGTAAGACGGGGGATGGAGAGGGGGAGGAGGGGGAGAGGAAGGAGGGGGCTCAGTCTGGGAAGGCCTCCTGGAGGAGGTGAGCTCTCAGCAGGGCCTTGAAGGGAGGAAGAGAGATAGCTTGGTGGATGTGGGGAGGGAGGGCATTCCAGGCCAGGGGGATGACGTGGGCCATTGAAAGTGAAGAGCAGATGGGGCTTTTGTTGGAAAGACTCAGTCTGAAAGATACTATTTTGCCCTGGAAAATCCCCTGAGGCCCTCCCTCTTCTCCCTGCCCCCGCCTTAGACCGATGATGAAATGGGGCAAACCAACGGAGTAGGTGGCAATATCAATCAATTGATGATATTTGTACCAACAGGCTAAGAGGGGTGAGGGGGAGATCCGAGGCCTTGACTCACCCGGGCCTCCAGGCTACTCCGAGGGACCAGGGCCACAGGTTGCCATCTTTTTTTTTCATAGCATTTGTTAAGCGCTTACTGTGTGTCAAATACTGTTCTAAGCATTGGGATAGATACAAATCAATCAGGTCAGATACAATCTCTGTCCCACATGGGGTTTACCGCCTAAGTAGGAGGGGAAGAGATGTCGAATTCCCATTTTACAGCTGAGAAAACTGAGGCGCAGAGCAGTTGACTTGTCCACCATCACACAGTTGGAACCCAGGTCCCCTGTCTCCTAGGCCCACGCTGTTTCCACTAGGCCTGGCCTTGATGCCTCAAATTTCTTTTGACAGATGAAGCAGAGCAGCCTTGGGAGCGGGAAGACCTATTGGAATTGCAGCATTCAGAAGTTTAGAGTTGACTCTACCCTCCTCACTCTGAGTGTGACTCCTAATCATGAGAAGCAGCATGGCCTAATAGAGAAGCAGTGTGGCCTACCGGATAAACCACAGACCTGGAAGTCAGAAGGGCATGGGTTCTAATCTGTGTTCTGCCACTTGTCTGCTGTGTGACCTCAGGCAAGTCACTTCACTTCTCTGGGCTTCAGTTCCTTCATCCGTAAAATGGGGTTTAAGACTTGAGCCCCATGTGGGACAGGGACTGTGTCCAACCCAATTTGCTTGTATCCACCTCAGCAGATACTAAGGTGCAGTGCCTGGCACATAGTAAGCGCTTAACAAATGCCACAGTTAGTATTATTTTAGTGCTCTGCACAATAAGCGTTCAATAAATACCACTGATGATGACGATGATGCTGCTGAAGGGTTAAAAACTCTCAAATGAACCCAGTTCTAACATGGGAAGGGGTTTACAGTGTACAATATCCAATCCCTGTGAGGAGAAAGAGAGCTTTCTGAAAGACAGCATTGTCACGGAGAGGCAACCCGGGCCTGAAATGAACAGCGTTCCAGTCTCAGACTCAGGAGAAAGAGTCTCCTGTCAGAGGCAATGGCTGCCAGCGATCAGATTCCAACTATTTCCCCGTCCGGACCTGAGGTCCACCTGCAATTCTGGAGGGAGGGTGGGGTGGGCTGCCATTTCCAAGGCAAGCCAGACAGTGCCTTTGTCAGTGCTACACACAGGGCGCATCCAAAAACTGGATCTGCCTTCTTAGGGAAGCGGACTTGTGGGGAAAGCGTGAGCCTGGATGTCAGAGGACCTGGGTTCTCATCCCGGCTCTGCCTCTTTTCTGCTGGGGGATCTTGGGCAAGACACTTCACTTCTCTGGGCCTCAGTTCCCTCATCTGTAAAACGGGGATTAAGACCGCGAGCCCCATGTGGGACAGGGACTGTGTCCAACCTGATTATGTTGTCTCTACCCCAGCACTTTGTGCAGTGCCTGGCACATAGTAAGTCCTTAACAAATACCCTAAAAACCCTCCAAAAAATGCGCTCCGCAAATTTACTTCTCCTTTCTCTCTTTGAACCAGTACACAAGTTGGTCTTCCCCGAGACACCCACCCCTCTTCATAATGGACAGACAATGACGCTCTCCACCTCCACAGCCTACTGAAGGCCCAAAAGGCCTTCTCTAAGTCCTCCTTTCCTTTTCTTCAACTCCCTTCTGCGTCGCCCTGACTTGCTCCCTTAATTCATCCCCCTTCCCAGCCCCACACTTATGTCCACATCTGTAATTTTATTTATTCCTATTAATATCTGACTCCCTTTCCAGACTGTAATCTCCTTGTGGGCAGGGACTGTGTCTGTCATATTGTTCATTCAATCAATCATATTTATTGAGCACTTACTGTGTGCAGAACACTGTACTAAGTGCCAGGGAAGTACAATTCAGCAACAAATAGAGACAATCCCTGCCTACAAGGACAGAAATCAAAACAAGTAAACAGGCATCAGTAGCATTATTATAAATAAATAGAATTATAGATGTATGCACATCACTAATAAAAATAAATTATAATTATAAATACGTACATATAAACACAAGTGCTGTGGGCGGGGAGGGGGTAGAGCAAAGGGAGCAAGTAGGGCAATGGAGGGGAGGGGGAGCAGAGAAAATGGGGGGCTTAGTCTGGGAAGGTCTCCTGGAGGAGGTGCGATTTCAGTAAGGCTCTGAAAGGGGAAAGTGTGCTAGTTTGGCAGAATGTGAGAAGGAAGGGCATTCCAGGCCAAAAGTCAGAGGTCGACGGTGGGACAGGCAAGAACGAGGCCCACTGAGGAGGTGAGCGTTGGCAGAGGAGTGGAGTGTGCAGGCTGGGCTGGAGAAGGAGAGGTGGGAGGTGAGGTAGGAGGGGGCAAGGGGATGGACAGTTTTGAAGCCAATAGTGAGGAGTTTTTGTTTGATAATGAAGGTTGACAGGCAGCCACTGGAGATTTTTGAGGAGGGGGGTGACATGCCCTGAGTGTTTCTGTAGACAGATAATCCAGACAGCAGAATGAAGTATAGACTGAAGCGGGAAGAGACAGGAGGTTGGGTGGAAGAAGTGGAGTGCTACTGCCTGCACCTTGCATGGGGAGCCTGCGTCCCAGAGTGGCCAGAATGCTTGTCCAAGGCTGCTCAGCAAATTCATTCATTCAATCATGTTTATTGAGCGCTTACTGTGTGCAGAGCACTGTACTAAGCGCTTGGGAAGTACAAGTTGGCGACATATAGACACGGTCCCTACCCAACAACGGGCTCACAGTCTAGAAGGGGGAGACAGACAACAAAACAAGACATGTGGACAGGTGTCAAGACGTCAGAATAAATAGAATTAAAGCTAAATGCACATCATTAACAAAATAAATAGAATAGGAAATATGTACAAGTAAAATAAATAGAGTAATGAAACTGTACAAACATATATACAGGTGCTATGGGGAGGGAAAGGAGGTAGGGCGGGGGGGATGGGGAGGAGGAGACCCTGGCTCTCCTCTGCCCGACCCCAGCCCATCCAATGTCCCATCCCACGACTTTCACCCAAGATAGACGGTGGCTGGGATCCAGTCAGGGTTGCCCCGGAGAGGTCCTGTCATCCTGTTTCTGGAATGGGCTCCCCTGCCTCCTCTCAGGGCCCGGGAGCACTTAGGACACTGTTCTGCACACTCAGTAAGTGCTCAGTAAAATACCACTGATGATGGGCGAGCCCCTGTGGTGCTCCCATTCGGAGAAGCAGTGTGGTCTAGTGGATAGAGCCCGGGCCTCGGAGTCAGAAGGACGTGGGGTCTAATCCCAGCTCCATGCCTTGACTGCTGTGTGTGACCTTAGGCAAGTCACTTCACTTTTCTGTGCCTTAGTTACCTCATCTGTAAAATGGAGATTAAAACCATGAGCCCCACGTGGGACAGAGACCGTGTCCAACCCGATTTGCTTGTTTTCACCCCAGTGCCTGGCACATAGTTAATTGATCAAAAAATGCCACAATTATTACTATTATCATCCTGCCCTGCTGCTTCTGGGGAACAGAATGTTGCTTCTTGATGACAGGCGCTCGCTGGCTCACTGGACTGCTCACTTGCAGAATGAGTCAGGGGCTTTTTCGCAACCAGCTCCCAGCAACAAACAGACAGAAGTCCCAGAAAATAATTCCGCGTCATCAGCGGCAGGGTCGTTCCATTTCGGCTGGTGGGCCGAGTCGACAACGCATAAATCCGTCGCGATGTAAAGCGCTCTCCCTCACCGCCCTTCGTTCTCCCCGGAACCAGCCTGCCTGCTGAGGTGTCAGGTGGTTCCCTTGCTGAACTCTCTTAATAATAATAATGATGGTATTTGTTAAGCGCTTACTATGTGCCGAGCCCTATTCTAAGCACTGAGGTAGATACAAGGTTGTCCCACATGCGGCTCACGGTCTTTAATCCCCATTTTACAGATAAGGTAACTGAGGCACAGAGAAGTTAGGTGACTTGCCCAAAGTCACACAGCTGGCAAGTGGCGGAGCCCCCCAGTCTCCCAGGGGCTGTGAGGTCCCGGGACCCACAACCTGAATCTAATAATGATAATAACAATTAATAATAATCATTATGGTATTTAGGCACTTAACAAATACCATAATGATTATTAATAATAATTATTATTAGTTAAGCGCTTATTATGTGCAGGGCACTGTTCAAAGTGCTGGAGTGGATACAAGCAAATTGGTTTGAACACAGTCTGTGTCCCACATGGGACTCTCAGTCTCAATCCCCATTTTCCAGATGAGGTCACTGAGGCCCAGAGAAGTGAAGTGACTTGCCCAAAGTCACACAGTAGACAGGTGGCAGAGCCAGGATTAGAACCTATTGCCTTCTGATTCCCAGGCCCGTGCTCTATCCACTATGCTATGTCGCTTCTCTGATGGATTGATTGACCGTTCTTTCAGAGGTGAGCAGCGCCAAAACCGAGCTTGCCTTTTGTTCCATTTTCAAAGAGGGGGAAATAATTGCGAGGACAGCAGAAAATGGATATTTTTCAGACAGCCTCCAAAGAGGAAAATCTGCTCTCTGTGTTCCCCCCACGCATGGCTAGCTGCGAGATGATTCAGACGCTGCAGGTTCTCTGTGGGGATGGCTGTTCTCCCTCCCCTGAGTACAGCGCTCCACACATTGGAAGTGCTCAATAAATACTATTGATGATGATGATAATAATAATAATTATGGTATTTGTTAAGCATTTACTATGTGCCAGGCACTGAACTAAGCGTTGGGGTGGGTACAAGCAAATTGGGCTGGACACAGTCCCTGTCTCACTTGGGGCTCACAGTCTCAATCCCTATTTAACGGATGAGGTAACTGAGGCACAGAGAAGTGAAGTGATTTACCCAAAGTCACACAGCAGACAAGTGCCAGAGCTGGGATTAGAACCCATGACCTTCTGACTCGAAGGCTCGTGCTTTATCCACCACACCATAAATACCATTGATGATGATGATGATGTGTGAAAGGGAGCAAGAGATGGACTGGCCTGAGACCTGTAAGCTCGTCTCTAGACTGTCAGCTCATTGTGGGCAGGGAATGTGTCTGTTTACTGTTCTGTTGTACTCTCCCAAGCGTTTAGTACAGTGCTCTGCATAGTAAGATCTCAATAAATACAACTGAATGAATGAAAGAAAGCCCCTCCTGACCTTCACAGGCAGACCACCCAATCATTCGAGTTCAACCCTGGCTTCCTCAGTCACTATCACCCCAAAATTCACCGCCGGGCCCGGTGGGTCACGCGATCCAGATGCCGGCTGCGTGCACGCTGACAGAGAAGAACGTCACTGACGCTCAGACCATGTGCGTTGGTGCTCTGTGGCCTGAGGCTTTTCAGAAAAGACTGTTCTTTCACTCAGGCTCAGAAGAGAAAATGCCAGATAGAAAGCAGATGGGCCAGGGAATCATGCCCCTCCTTCGAGGGCTTGACGGTTTTCTGAGGAGAAAAGTTGGCACTAAAAAAAGCTGTGTAAAAAATTGGGGGAGGATGACGGACTCTCAGTACAGCTCAAAGACACCACATTAGGGTAAAGAGAATAAATGATAATGGCGGAGCTCGTTAGGCATCTACTATGTGCCAAGCATTGTGCTACAAGCTGGAGTCAATCCTATTCCTTGCGCGGCTCAGTGGAAAAGAGCACGGACTTTGGAGTCCGTAGTCATGGGTTCAAATCCTGCTTCACCAGTTGTCAGCTGTGTGACTTTGGGCAAGTCACTTAACTTCTCTGTGCCTCAATTCCCGCAACTGTAAAATGGGGATTAAGACCGTGAGCCTCCCGTGGGACAACCTGATGACCTTATAACCTCCCCAGTGCTTAGAACAGTGCTTTGCACATAGTAAGTGCTTAATAAATGCCATTATTATTATTATTATGGCATTGTGGATAGAGCATGGGCCCAGGAGTCAGAAGGCCATGGGTTCTAATCCCGGCTCCGTCACTTGTCTACTGTGTGACGTTGGGCAAGTCACTGCTCTGTGCTTCAGTACACACCCAGACACCCATCCTCCACCTCAGCTGCAGGTCTGATCTCTGGAGTGGAAACAGGCTAAATTGAACCCACCCTGCCCAGTCCCTGTGGCGATCACCCCAGCCATCATGTATCTGGCAAAGCATTCTAGGATCTCTGGGGGGGAGATGGGCACTGCCCCCTCAACACTCCCCAACCCCACTCCCAAGCAGCTGGAAAAGGACGCCGCAGAGTGAACTCCTCTTGAGGCCGAAAACATTTCAACCATCTAAAAAACAGAACCTCGCCCTCCTGGAAAAGACGTTGGCGCAATTTGCAAAGAGGAATAAATCCTGTCCACCTTAAAGAATTCCCTGCGGTGTGTGGGAGGCTTGGTGAGTTGGCATTTGAAAAGCTCTCAAGGATATCCGGACGAAAAGGGTGGCAGAAGGGCAAAGCGAGTGGCATTAATCGCCACTGCCCTTTGCTGTTCTGATCCCATGCCATGTTCTGACTGGGGAGGGGATCAGATACATCTGGGAATTACGACAAGGTGCTGAGCTTCCCTGCCTGGTGCAATTCTACCCATTTGTCTTTGTTCGGATTCATGCTCCTTTCCAACTTAACACCACAGGTCTCAGACCTCCTCCAGAGAAAGGGTTGGAAAAGCTTGCTTCTTCATCATGCCTGGTGTGACTCTACTCATTTGTCTTCCTTCTGATTTACACTCCTTTACAGAGTGAAACACCATCAATCTCTGGCCTCCCCCAACAGAGAGTGGGTTGGAAAAGGTTGATTCCTTAGCAGTGTAGCTTAGTGGATAAAGCACAGCCCTGGGAATCAGAAGGACCTGGGTTCTAATCCCGGCTCCGCCACATGTCTGCTGTGTGATCTTGGCCAAGTCACTTCACTGGGCCTCATCTGTAAAATGGGATAAGAGTGTGATCCCCATGCGGGACAGGGACAGCCTCCAACTAGATTAACTTGTACCTACCCCAGTGCTTAGAACAGTGCTTGGCACATAGTAAGTGCTTAACAAGTACCATAATTATGATTATTCCTCACCCCCACTCAAGAGAAATTCATCATATTAAGCCACCAACATGGAAAAATAAATGGGGGGGGGGGGGGGTGCAGCGTTGGGGGAAACAGAGGGAAATAGATGGGAAGGGAGGAACCTCCTCCCTGATTTGGAGAATACCTTTTCCTGAAGAATTCAGTCCCGGATGGAGGGACTGTAAAATAAGGGTTATGCAAAATTTACATATGGGATATGTAAAATGGGTAAAATGCAGGCCAGGCTCGAGGCGGAATTCACGCCAGATGCCTCTGGAATCGTTGCCTCAACCACCTCCGATAACTTCAGGGCCCAGAGAGGCACCAAGATGTTTGCAGAGTTATCAGACTGGACATCATATTCTTAGAGTGACTCAGAACAAAACTATTGAGCAGCCACTATTGGCTTTCTGAATTCTAAGTCCGGCAGAATTTTGAAAAACATGCTTTCCGATTGAATTCAAGGAAGGAATAAATAAGAGAAGCAGCATGGCCTAGTGGTTAGAACCCAGGCCTTGGAGTCAAAAGGATCCAAGGTCTAATCCTGGCTCTGCTGCTTGTTTTCAGTGTGACTTTGGGCAAGTCACTTCACTTTTCTGAGCCTCAGCTGCCAAATGGGGGTTAAGATTGTGAGCCCCATGTAGGACAGGGACTATGTCCAACACAATTCACTTGTTTCCACCCCAGTGCTTAGAAAAGTGAGTGGCATGTAGTAATAATGATGGCATTTGTAAAGCGCTTACTATATGCCGAGCACTGTTCATTCATTCAATCGTATTTATTGAGTGCTTACTGTGAGCAGAGCACTGTACTAAGCGCTTGGGAAGTCCAAGTCGGCAACATCTAGAGACGGTCCCTACCCCACAACGGGCTCACAGTCTAGAAGGGGGAGACAGACAACAAAACAAAACATGTAGACAGGTGTCAACACCGTTCGAATAAACAGAATTATAGTTATATGCACACCATTAATAAAATGGAGTAGTAAGTATGTACAAGTAAAATAAATAGAGTAATAAATATGTACAAATATATACAAGGGCTGTGGGGAGGGGAAGGAGGTAGGGTGTGGGGGGGAGATGGGGAGTCTGGGAAGGCTTCCTGGAGGAGGTGAGCTCTCAGTAGGGCTTTGAAGGGAGGAAGAGAGCTAGTTTGGCTGATGTGTGGAGGGAGGGCATTCCAGGCCAGGGGAAGGACGTGGGCTGGGGGTTGACAGTGGGACAGGCGAGAATGAGGCCCACTGAGGAGGTTAGCGGTGGCAGAGGAGCAGAGGGTGCAGGCTGGGCTGGAGAAAGAGAGAAGGGAAGTGAGGTAGGAGGGGCGAGGGGATGGACAGCCTTGAAACTGAGAGTGAGGAGTTCTGTTCTAAGGTTCTAAGAGCTGGGGCAGATACAAGGTAATCAAGTTGTCCCTTGTGGGGCCCACAGTCTTAATTCCCATTTTATAGATGAGATCACTGAGGCCCAAAGAAGTGAAGTAACTTGCCCAAAGCCACACACAGCTGACGAAAGGCACAGCTGGGATTAGAACCCACGACCTCTGACTCCCAAGTCCGGGCTCTTTCCACTAAGCCACGCTGCTTCTCTGGTAAGCGTTTAACAAATGCCACAGTTATTATTATTATTTGGCAAAAGAGAGAGAGCCTGCCAGCCTGTCCAGGTTTGAATTTGTCTATTTATTGTTCTATTGTACTCTCCCAAGCACTTAGTACGGTGCTCTGCCCACAGTAAGTGCTCAATAAATACTATTGAATGAATGAATGCTGGATCCTCCTGGAGGTAGGTAGGTGCCCGTTTGGAAATGAGAGCTTGATACAGGAAACAGTGTCACTGTGGCCAGAGAGAGCCATTCTATCTTCCAACAACCCTTACAGCGGGCCCACACTAGGACAACAACTCAGCCAATGGGGAGAAGTAGCATGGCCTAGTGGCCAGAGCATCATCATCATCATCATCATCAATCGTATTTATTGAGTGCTTACTATGTGCAGAGCACTGTACTAAGCGCTTGGGAAGTACAAATTGGCAACACATAGAGACAGTCCCTACCCAACAGTGGGCTCACAGTCTAAAAGGGGGAGAAAGGCAGAGCATGCACTTGGGAGTCGCAGGACATGGATTCTAATCCTGGCTCCACCACTTATAATAATAATGAGCACTTAGTACAGTGCTCTGCACACAGTAATCACTCAATAAATACGATTGATTGATTTATTAAGTGTGCACTATGTGCAAAGCACAATTCTAAGCGCTGAGGAGGTTGCAAAGTGGTCAGGTTGTCCCACAGCGGGCTCACAGTCTTCATCCCCATTTTACAGATGAGGTCACTGAGGCCCAGAGAAGTAAAGTGACTTGCCCAAAGTCACACAGCTGACAATTGGCGGAGCCAGGCTTTGAACCCATGACCTCTGACTCCAAAGCCCAGGCTCTTTCCACTGAGCCACGCTGCTTCTCACTGCACTTGTCTGCTGTGTGACCTTGGGCAAGTCGCTTCACATCTCTGGGCCTCAGTTACCTCATCTATAAAATGGGAATGAAGACTGTGAGCCTCACGTGGGACAACCTGATTACCTTGTATCTACCCCAGCGCTTAGAGTGGTGCTTGGCACATAGTTTTTCCTCTCCTCCTCCCAAACGCCCCCACCACCTCCTTCCCCTCCCCTCAGAACTTGTATATATTTGTACAGATTTATTACTCTATTTATTTTACTTGTACATATTTACTATTCTATTTATTTTGTTAGTGATGTGCATACAGCTGTAATTCTATTTATTCTGACGATTTTGATACCTGTCTACATGTTTTGTTTTGTTGTCTGTCTCCCCCTTCTAGACTGTGAGCTCGTTGTTGGGTAGAGGCCGTCTATATGTTGCCGACTTGGACTTCCCAAGCGCTTAGTACAGTGCTCTGCACACAGTAAGCGCTCAATAAATACGATTGAATGAGTGAATGAATGAATGAACAAATACCATTATCATCGTCATCATCAATCGTATTTATTGAGCGCTTACTATGTGCAGAGCACTGTACTAAGCGCTTGGGAAGTACAAATTGGCAATATATAGAGACAGTCCCTACCCAACAGTGGGCTCACAGTCTAAAAGGGGGAGACAGAGAACAAAACCAAACATACTAACAAAATAAAATAAATAGAATAGATATGTACAAGTAAAATAAATAAATAGAGTAATAAATATGTGCAAACATATATACATATATACAGGTGGTACAAACATATATACATATACCATTATTACTATTATCATTATTATTATTATTATTATTGAGCCTTTTCTCTGTGAAAAACACTATACTAAGCCCTAGGGAGAGTACAATAACAATCATAATATTAATGATGGCATTTGTTAAGCGCTTACTATGTGCAAAGCACCTCCTTGACTGACTGGAATCAATCAATCAATCAAGGTTACAAGTTCTCACAATTGAACTAAGCTGGTAATAATAATAATAATGATGGTATTTGTTAAGCTCTTGCTATGTGGTTGGGTACCCTAGAGAGGGAAAAGGTATCCATTGTGTCCTTCATTCATTCATTCAATCATATTTATTGAGTGCTTACTGTGTGCAGAGCACTGTACTAAGCGCTTGGGGAAGTACAAGTTGGCAACATATAGTGACGGTCCCAACCCAACCACGGGCTCACAGTCTAGAAGGGGGAGACAGACAACAAAACAAAACATGTGGACAGGTGTCAAGTCATCAGAATGAAGTAAAGCTAGATGCACATCACTAGCAAAATAAATAGAATAGTAAATAAGTACAAGTAAAATAAATAGAGTAATAAATCTGTACAAATATATACAAGTGGAGGCATGGGGCCGGAACCAGTGGTGTGCTGGGCATCCTGTCAGCTGTGGGGCTGAATATAGGTCAACAAGGGCCGTTTTTATCGGAAGCCTCCTGGAATAGAAGCAACCACAGGTGCTGAACCCATCCAGTTTGCTGGACTCTGGGGGTACCAGAGGCTTAATTCTATTTGGATTAACACGACCATTAAATCACTCCAATCCTTAAAAAAGCTTTTTGTCAGCATCAATCTGGCCTACTTTACCAAGTCCATAGCTTCACTAATCCATCCCGCATTTCGACTCGTTGTCCTTCTTGGACATTTTTTCCTTTTTTACAGTGTTTTCAGGAAAAATCCTGACAAGGGAGCCAGGTCACATTTTTGGGTGGTGACTCCCCTAGGGAAGACAAATTTGAGAACGAAGGCACATATCCCAATAATGGGAAGCAAACAGTTGGATTGGTCAGAAAAGGCAGGGTTTGGATTCTAGTCAATCAAACCGCCAATCAGTGGTTTTTATTGAGCATTTACTATGTGCAGAGCATTGTAAAAAAATGCTTGGTAGAATGCAATACAAAAGAGTTTGGAAGCTGTGATCCCTGCCCTCGAGGAGCTTACAGTTGACAGGAGGAAACAAAAATTAAAGTAGATCACGAATGGGGGCAATAGTAGGGTATAAGAGTAGTTATAGAAGGAAGGGCTGAGGGGTTGGGGTGAGTATCAGAGTATTTAAGGGGTCCACAGCTAAGTCCACAGAAAGCAGTTTGGCCTAGTGGAATGAGCATAGACTTGGGAGTCAAAGGCCCTGGGTTCTAATCCTGGTTCTGCCACTTACCCGCTGTGTGATCATGGGCAGGTCACTCCTCTGTGCGCCAGTGTCCTCATCTGCAAAATGGGGATTCAATACCTGTTCTCCCTCCTACTTTACTCTGTGACCCCCATGAGGGACTTGATTATTCAATCGTATTTATTGAGCACTGACTGTTTGCAGAGCACTGTACTAAGCGCTTGGAAAGTACAATTCGGCAACAAGTAGAGACAATCCCTACCCAACAATGGGCTCACAGTCTAGAAGGAGGAGATAGACAACAAAATAAAACAAAGTAGACAGGAGTTAATACCATCAAAATAGATAAATAGAGAAGCAGCGTGGCTCAGTGGAAATAGTATGGGCTTTGGAGTCAGAGGTCATGTGTTCGAATCCCGATCCACCACATATCATCTGTGTGATCTTGGGCAAGTCACTTAACTTCTCCGGGCCTCAGTTACCTCATCTGTAAAATGGGGATTAAGACCGTGAGCCCCACGTGGGACAACCTGATCACCCTGTATCCTCCCCCAGCGCTTAGAACAGTGCTTTGCACATAGTAAGCGCTTAACAAATGCCAATTATTATTATTATTATTATTATTATAAATAGAATTATAGATATATGCACATCATTAATAAAATAGAGTAATACATATGTACAAATATACACAAGTGCTGCGGGGAGAGGAAGGGGGCATGGCAGAGTGGGGGAGTGGGTCAATAGGGAGGAGCAGAGGAAAAGCAGGGGCTCAGTCTGGGAAGGCCTCCTGGAGGAGGTGATTATCTTATACGTACCCCAGTGCTTAATTAACCAATCAATCCAAAGTATTTATTGAGCGCACACTGTACATTAGAGCCCATGACCTTCTGATTCCCGTTCTCTATTCACTACAGCCTGCATGGTGGGATACAGCCCAGGCCTGTGAGTCAGAAGGATCTGAGTTCTAATCCTGCCACTTGTCTGCTGGGTGACCTTGGGCAACTCACTACCTTCTTTGTGCCTCAGTTTCCTCCTGGACTAAATCCTACTCTCTCCCATTTAGACTGTGAGTCCCAAGTGGGACAGGGACTGTGTCTAGCCTGATTACCTCAGATCTAATAACTATAATAATAATTGTGGTATTTGTTACGTGCTTAATATGAACTAAGCGCGGGGGTGTATACAAGCAAATCAGGTTGGACACAATCCCTGCCCAATGTGGGGCTCACAGTCTCCATCACCCCAGTGCTTAATACAATGCTTTGCACATGGTAAGCGCTGAACACATACTATTACACTAAGATCTTAATAAGCAGAAGAAAAGACTCCAGGACATGCAGACTCAGCATATTTCTCATTCTTTAATTAAATCATCCTTCCGATCTCCCTGGTTTTAAATCATTTCCAACTGCCTTTCTCCCCCACTGAAAAACAAGAATGATGGGCAGAGGTTATTAGCAGCTTTCCAGGTCTGTCGAAGAAAGTTTTCAATCACCGAATGGCTAAGGATCAGTCCCCAAGCGTAACGGGGTCGTTCGGTGTTTTTTCCCCTGCAGTCCCAAAAGTTTCTCCAGATTTCACCTGTTTCCTTGCCTCAAGCCATTGCCTCTTTCGTGCTAATTCATGCGCGAGAAAAATATTCAGGTCTGCCTCTGTTATTTGTGCTTCACGTAACTGAAAAGAATTAGCCTTTTCTCCAGGCTGACTCTGTGACACACTGTTTTCTTCCCCAGTTTTTACTTCCCAGTCTCCTATTATGCTGTCTGCTCTCTAAATGGCTCTCCAATTGATTCCTTTTGTAATTTTCCAGGGGAGGCCTACCTGCTGAGGGGAACAGAACGAACTCTTTTCTCCACCACAAACAACACCGAAGGGACGGGGAGATGTCCACAAAACAAAATAGCTGGGAAATTTCCTCCCGGCCCCGACCACCGCTCCGCATTGCCGTTACTGATGCGCACAGCATATCACTGGCCCTCCATTTCACACACAGATTCTTCCTTCCCCACCAAAGCCTCTCAGCTTTGGCACGCATGAACAGAATTCACTGGTGCGTTCCGATCTCGTGTTCTGCTCTCAATCGATGGTATGTACTGAGCGCTTCCTGCTTGCAGAGCACTAGACTAAGGGCATACTGAATACTACTACTACTACTCCTCATAATAATAATAATAATAATAATTATGGCATTTGTCTCCCCCTCTAAACCGCGAGCTCGTTGTGGGCAGGGAATGGGTCTGCTTGTTGTTGCATTGTACTCTCCCAAGTGCTTAGTACAGTGCTTTGCACACAATAAGTGCTCAATAAATATGATTGAATGAATGAATATTTGTTATGTGCTTACTATGTGCCTGGCAATGTACTAAGCGCTGGGGTGGCTACAAGCAAATTGGGTTGGACACAGTCCCTGTCCCACATGGGCCTCACAGTCCAATCCCCATTTTCCAGATGAGGTAACTGAGGCACAGAGAAGTGAAGTGATTGGCCCAAGCTCCAGCAGACAAGCGGGGGAGCTTGTTTGCAGAACAAACCGTACTGTACTGTTTGCAGAGCACTACACTGAGCTCTTGGGAGATTACAATATAACAGAATAATAGGATAATCCAAAATTTATTGGATATTCTATTATATAGAATAATATAATAGGTACGTACCCTGCCCTCAGTGAGCTTACAGTCTACAGGGGGAAACATACATTAATATAAATAAATATATTACGTATACAGACATAAGTGCTGTAGTGCTGAGGTAGTTGGTAGACACAATCCCTGCCTTTAAGAGCTTCTGGCATACTAAATGCAGACCACTGTAATGAGCACCTGGGAGCATACAATAGAGTTGTTAGAAACCCTCCCTGCCCTCAAAGAGCTTACTGACTGTGTGCAGAACACTGTAGTGAGCACTTAGGCGAGTATAACAGACATGATAGACACGATCCCTGCCTTCAAGGAGCTTACACTCCAGCAGAGGGGGGACGCTAAAATGAATTTCAGATAGGGGAAGACACAGAGTATAAGAGTACACGCATACGTGCCCTGGGATTGGGGATGGGTTAGGTATCAAAGTGTTTATGAGGTACAGATTTAAGTGTATGGGTGAATCAGACATCATCATCATCATCATCATCAATCGTATTTATTGAGCGCTTACTGTGAGCAGAGCACTGTACTAAGCGCTTGGGAAGTACAAGTTGGCAACATATAGAGACAGTCCCTACCCAACAGTGGGCTCACAGTCTAAAAGGGGGAGACAGAGAACAAAACCAAACATACTAACAAAATAAAATAAATAGAATAGATATGTACAAGTAAAATAAATAAATAAATAAATAAATAGAGTAATAAATATGTACAAACATGTATACATATATACAGGTGATATACATATATACAGGTGACAGACATATATACAGGTGACAGTAGTTAGTCAATCAGTCTGTCAGTTGTATTTATTGAGCGCTCACTGTGTGCAGGGCATGGCCTAATGGATAGAGCACAGGTCTGGGCATCGAAAGGACCTGGGTTCTACACTGTGAGCCTGCTGTTGGGTAGGGACCATCTCTATATGTTGCCAACTTGTACTTCCCAAGCGCTTAGTACAGTGCTCTGCACACAGTAAGCACTCAATAAATACGATTGAATGAATGAATGAATAATCTCAGCTCCACCACTTGCCTGTTACCAAATGGTGGCATGGACAAGCCACCCACTGTGAGCCCCTCCATGGGACCACGAGGGATCCCAACCCAAGGGGACCCTGGCTCCTGGCTGGGGCTAATCCAGGAGGAGGCCTGCAGATCCCGGTGTTCGTTCCGCTGGCACGAGCTTTTCAGAGTGAGGACCATCCGTTAATTCATTCAGTCGTATTTATTAAGCGCTTACTGTGGGCAGAGCCCAGTACTAAATGCTTGGGAGAGGACAATACAACAATAAACAGGCACATTCCCTGCCCACAGTGAGAGCAGTTCCAGCTTCCTCTAGAGTCCCCCAGGACTGCAACCCTGCTGGGAAAACAGAAAAATCGGAGAACAAGCAAAGCCTCGGGAGCCAGATAAGCTTGAAACAGAAGCACAAACCAAGTAGTGTGGCCTAGTGGCTTAGTGGGGATTAGTAGGACTGAGGATCAGAAGGACCTGGGTTCTAATCTCAGCTCTGCCACATAGCTGCTGTGTGACTTTGGGCAAGTCACTTAACTTCTTTAGGCCTCAGTTACCTTATCTGTAAAGTGTGGATTGAGAGGGTGAGCCCCATGTGGGACAGGACTCTGTCCAACCTAACTTATATCTACCCCAAGGCTTAGAAGAGTGCATAGAAAGCGCTTGACAGCTACCATAATTATTATTTAAAGGGTCTGGGGCCTGGCCTGCTGGGTGACTTCAGACAAGTTGTCAGGCCTCCCTGGGATCCAGGTTTTTCTTCTGCTAAATGGGGAGAAGATTCCTGCCCTCCCTCCCTCTTACATTCAGAGCCCGGCATGGGACAGGCCTGGGACCAAATTGATTATCCTGTTTCTTCCCCAGAGTTCCCCAGAGTTCAGCACAGTGCTTAGGAAGAGCTTATCAAATAACATTAAGCAGTAATGCAGCAAGGGGGAGTGGATAGAGCATGGGTCTGAGAGCCAGAAGGTCATAATACTCTATTTATTTATTTATTTATTTATTTATTTATTTATTTATTTATTTTACTTGTGCATATCTATTCAATTTATTTTATTTTGTTAGTATAGTTTTGTTCTCTGTCTCCCCATTTTAGACTGTGAGCCCACTGTTGGGTAGGGACTGTCTCTATACGTTGCCAACTTGTACTTCCCAAGCGCTTAGTACAGTGCTCTGCACACAGTAAGCGCTCAATAAATACGATTGAATGAATGAATGAATAATAATAATAATAATAATGGTATTTGTTAAGCGCTTACTATGCGCCAGACACTGTACTAAGCGCTGGGGCAGATTCAAGCAAATAGGACGGACCCAATCCCTTTTCCAAATGGAGCTCCCAGTTTTGATCGCTCACAGTCTCAATCCCCATTTTGCAGATGAGGTAACTGAGGCATAGAGAAATGAAGTGTCTTACCCAAGGTCACACAGCAGACAAGTGGCGGTGCTGGGATTAAAACCCTTGACTTTCTCCCTCCTAGGCTCTATCCATGTTTCATGTCCTGGCTCCGCCACTTGTCTGCTGTGAGACCTTGGGCAAATCACTTCATTCATTCAATCGTATTTATTGAGCGCTTACTGTGTGCAGAGCACCGTACTAAGCGCTTGGGAAGTACAAGTCGGCAACAGATAGAGACGGTCCCTACCCAACAGCGGGCTCACAGTCTAGAAGGCGGAGACAGACAACAAAACAAAACGCATTAACAAAATAAAATAGAGTAGTATTTCTATTGTAGAAATACTACTCTATTTTATTTTGTTAATTGAATGAATTTTTAATTTGTTTGTTAATTTGTTTAATTTGTTAATTGAATGAATTTCTATTATAGAAATACTATATAGTACTTATATAGTAGTACATAAATACTCCTATAGTATTATTAGTATATTAGTATAGCATTAGTAGTAGTATAGTATACTATAGAGTATAGAAAAATCACTTCTTTGTGCCTCAGTTACCTCATCTGTAAAATGGGGATTAAGACTGAGAGTCCCACATGGGACAGGGACTGTGTCCATCCCGATTTGCTTGTATCCACTCCAGTGCTTAGAACATTGCCTGGTACACAGTAAGCACATAACAAAATACCATAATTATTAGTAATTATTAACAGTAGGACATTCAGAAGAACTGCATCAGGGTGTTGTGTCAGGAGGAAGGAGTCAGGGAGCCAAGAACGTGGAGGGAATCGCTTCCCCAGTGTTATTCTGCAGTGGGATCGGCTTGACCTGGGGCCTGGCTTCACACCAGAGGCCCTGGGATGATTGGGGACCACCACTTCCCACCTGCAGTATGCGGGAATTTGGGCGCGCGAGAGTGCCGCCCACTAAGGCTGTTTCCCAGCAACCTTCGCTGGGGCAACTGGCTCGTGGGCAGGCAGAGTCCCCGGGATTTGTTTTCCACATCTGCTCTAGCAATGAGACCGGGCCTGGAGAATTCACCCGGAGCAGCGCTGAATGCTGACTGGGCGCTGCCGGCCGTGGCTTTGCCTCTAGGGACACTGAGGCCGGAGAAGCGGCTGCTCAGAGTCCCGTCGGTCATTCATTCATTCAATCATATTTATTGAGCGCTTACTGTGTGCAGAGCACTGTACTAAGCGCTTGGGAAGTACAAGTTTGCAACACATAGAGGCGGTCCCTACCCGACAGCGGGCTCACAGTCTAGAAGGGGGAGACAGACAACAAAACAAAACGTATAAACCAAATAAAATAAATAGAATAAATATGTACAAGTAAAATAAATAAATAAATAGAGTAATAAATACATACAAGCATATATACATATATACAGGTGCTGTGGGGAGGGGAAGGAGGTTAGGCGGGGGGATGGGGAGGGGGAGGAGGGCGAGAGGAAGGAAGGGGCTCAATCTGGTCTAGGCCGGGCGGCTCCCTTCCAAGACCGGTGGTGCTGAGGCCTGCGGGGGAACTTCCCCTGGGGCTGGGGCCTGCGGCCGGCTGCTGGACTCTTGGCCTTGGGGGCTAGGAATGCACCATCTCAGCAGGCCCTCCCTGGCTAGGTGAATGTTTGATCAGTTCCAATTTCACGGGTAATTTCAGAAAGCTGCTGTAACTGACCCTTCTGGCTTCCCGGGCCACACTGGCGATCCGGCCAAAGAGGGATGCCAGGCTGGTGGAGGGAGAACTGCATCGGGTTGGGACAATGACTCTCCCCACCTTCAAAGCCTTATTGAAGGCACAACTCTTCCCAAAGGCCTTCCCTGACTAAGCCCTCCTTTCCTCTTCTCCCTCTCCCTTCTGTGTCACCCTGACTGGCTCCCCTTATTCATCACGAGAAGCAGCGTGGCTCAGTGGGAAGAGCCCGGGCTTTGGAGTCATAGGTCATGGGTTCAAATCCCAGCTCCGCCAACTGTCAGCTGCGTGACTTTGGGCAAGTCAACTTAACTACTCTAGGCCTCAGTTACCTCATCTGTAAAAAATGGGGATGAAGACTGTGAGCCCCCCGTGAGACAACCTGATCACCTTGTAACCTCCCCAGCGCTTAGAACAGTGCTTTGCACATAGTAAGCGCTTAACAAATACCATTATTGTTATTATTCTCTTGGCCGCAGTGACCTCATCTGTCAAATGGGGATGAAGACTGTGAGCCCCACGTGGGACCATCTGATTATCTTGTATCTCCCCCAGAGCTTAGCACATAGTAAGCGCTTAATCCTGGCTCCGCCACATGTCTGCTGTGTGACCTTGGGCAAGTCACTTAACTTCTCTGAGCCTCAGTTCTCTCAACTGTAAAATGGGAATTAAGACTGTGAGCCCCACGTGGGACAACCTGATCACCTTGTATCCCCCCAGCGCTTAGAACATTGCTTTGCACATAGTAATCGCTTAACAAATGCCATCATCATCATCATCATCATCTCCCTTCGCACCCCCACAGCACTTAGCTCTATATCTGTCATTTATTAATTTCTACTCATGTCTGTCTCCCCCTCTAGACTGTAAGCTCACTGTGGGCAGGGAATCTGTCCATTTATTATTGGATTGAACTCTCCCAAGCAGTTAGTATAGTACTCTGCACACAATAAGTGCTCAATGAATATGATTGAATGAATGAACTGAATGACCTGGTTGCCTTTCAAATAGTGGCAAAGGGCTAGGAGGGATTTTCCGTTTATGCTCCTTTCCTCTTGGGCCCAAAGACCAACCCAGATTCTGGAAGATGCAGGAGGCAGGGAACAGCAGTCAGCCAACCTACACTCTAACCACACTGTGGAAAGGGAATGCCTCCTTTTATTGTCATATTGTACTCTCTCAAATGTTTAGTACAGTGCTTTGCACACAGGAAGTGCCCAATAAACATGACTGAATCAATCAATCGTATTTATTGAGCGCTTACTGTGAATTTATTGCTTGGGAGAGTACGATATTAACAGGGTTGGTAGACACATTCCTTCCCGACAATGAGCATACTTCTAAAGTTTACAACAAGCTCCCGCTACCAACTGCCAGAGCCCCCAGGAAACACCCTGACCTCCAGGAAACCAAAGTCCAGGTCAGGGGAAGAGAGGGGTTCTCACCCCCAAAATCCTTTTCAGGATCTGGTCCTTCAGGAGCCTTCTTAGTTGCAATCCAACCAAGACTGTGAGCCTATTGTGGGCAGGGATTGTCTCTATTTGTTGCTGAATTGTACTTCCCAAGCGATTAGTACAGTGCTCTGCACACAGTAAGTGCTCAATAAACATGATTGAATGAATGAATCCAGGAAACGACCAGGACAAAGTAGCAGTAGTAGTAGTAGCAGTAGTAGTAGAAGAAATAATATTTCTTAAGCACTAACTATGCTACTGGATGCAGAGCATGGTAATAATGATAATAATTGTGGCATTTGTTAAGCGCTTACTATATGCCAGGCACTGTAGTATGGTGGATGCAAGTAAATCAGGCTGGACACAGTCCCCGTCCCACTTGGGGCTCAGTCTTAATCCCCCTTTTACAGATGAGGGAACTGAGGCACAGAGGAAGTGAAGTGAAGCAGCATGGCTCAATGGAAAGAGCATGGACTTGGGAATTAGAGGACATGGGTTCTAATCCCCGCTCTGCCACTATTCTGCTGTGTGACCTTGGGCAAGTCATTTAACTTCCCTCTGCCTCAGTTAGCTCATCTGTAAAATTGGGATTAAGACTGTGAGTCCCATGTGGGCCAACCTGATTACCTTGTATCTATCCCAGCACTTAGAACAGTGCTTGGCATAGTAAGTGCTTAACAAATACCATCATCATCATCAAGTGACTTGCTCAAGGTCACACAGCAGACTAGTGGTGGAGTCGGGATTGGAACCCAGGTCCTTCTGACTCTGTCCAGTAAACCACTCTGCTTCCCTGTACTAAGCACTGGGAGAAAATTCACAGGTTAGAATTAGATGGGGTCCCTGTCTCATGGTACAGGAGTTGGGTTGGGAGGAGGGACTGGAGATAGACGGGGACGAAACATGAAGACACAACACAGAGAAATAGACAAAATAGGCTCAAAGTCACGGCGGGGAATGGAGGCAAAACCTCAAAGTGAAATTATGTTGTTTGGACACCATTCGCTGAGTGAGGCAAGGGAGCGGAGACGAAAAGACCAGCATCCCAGAACAGGGCCAGACTGGTGGCAGTGGTTTTCCAGATCCCTCCCCGGAAATTCCACCCTGCAGAGAATCCTGGAAGGAAACCCCATCCTTTCATTCCTGGAAACTGGCTTAATCCCTGCCGCCCCGGGGACCTTGGACTAAGTCCTCCTAACTAGCCAGGGAAATTCCCACAGTGCCATGCGATAGGGAGGAACTTTGGGAGAAGATACTGCTGAGGGCTGGTGGAGTCATGTGTGATTGTGCTAGGGGGTAGAATGATAACGACAATAATAATAATAATAATAATAATAATTTTGGTGTCTGTTTAGTGCTTACTAGGTGCCAGACACTGCACTAAGAGCTAGCGTAAAAACAAGCAAATTGGGTCGGACACAGTCCATCCCACATAGGGCTCAAAGTCTTGATCCCCATTTTAAAGATGAGGAAACTGAGGCACAGAGAAGTGAAGTGACTTGCCCAAAGTCTCACAGCAGACAAGTGGCAGAGCTGGAATTAGAACACACAACCTTCTGATTCCCAGGCCTGGGCTCTATCCACTAGACCATGCTGCTTCCCTATATAGAAGAAGCATAGAGAAGCAGCGTGGCTTAGTGGAAAGAGCCCGGGCTTTGGAGTCAGAGGTCATGGGTTCGAATCCCGGCTCCACCACATGTCTGCTGTGTGACCTTGGGCAAGTCACTTCACTTCTGAGCTTCAGTTACCTCATCTGTAAAATGGGGATTACGACTGTGAGCCCCACGTAGGACACCCTGATCACCTTGTATACCCCCAAGCACTTAGAATAGTGCTTTGCACATAGTAAGCGCTTAACAAATGCCATCATTATTATATTATTATATAGAGGGTCGATAGCAGTTTGTAGTGGAAGAACTCCTCTCTGGAAGCTTCAAGTCTGGGCTTTGCCACTGGCCTGTCATGTGACTGTAGGCAAGTCACTTGTCCTCTCTATAGCTCTGTTTCCACATCTGTAAAATGGGGACAATAATACCTGCCAGTCTATCGATTCCCAGGGTTGTTGTGAGGGCAAAAATGAGACAAGTAAAATGAGATAAGCACTTTGGAATCCCCACCCCACATTTGAGGAAACTAAGGCACAGAGAAGCAAAGTGACCTGCCAAAGTTCATTCATTTGATCATATTTATCGAGTGCTCACTGTGTGCAGTGCACTGTACTAAGTGCTTGGAAAGTACCATTCAGCAGTAAAGAGAGACAATCTCTGCCCACATCGGGCTTACAGTCTAGAAGGGGGGAGACAGACATTAAAACAAGTAAAGAGGCATCAATATAAATAAATAGAATTATAGATATGTACACATATACACAAGTGCTGTGGGCTGGGGAGAGGTGGGTAGAGCAAAGGGAACGATTCGGGGTGATGCGGAGGGGGGCATCTGAGGAAAAGGGGGGCTATCACATAGGTTGATAGGCAAACACTGGAGATTTTTGAGGAGGTGGGGGTGACATGCCCAGAACGTTTCCGTAGAAAGATAATCCAGGCAGCAGAGTGAAGGATAGACTGAAGTGGGCAGAGACAGGAGGTTAGGAGGTCAAAAAGGAGGCTTATACATTAATCCAGTTGGGACAGGATGAGTGATTGTACTAATATGGTAGCGATTTGGATGGAGAGGAAAGGGCAGATCTTGGCGACACTGTGAAGGTGAGACTGGCAGACTTTGGTGACAGATTGTATATGTGGGGTGAATGAGAGAGCGGAATCCAGGATGACATCAAGGTTGCCGGCTTGTGAGGTGGGAAGGATGGTTGTGCCGTCAACAGTGGTGGGAAAGTCAGGGAAAGGACAGGGTTTGGGACGGAAGATAAGGAGCTCTGTCTTGGACATGCTGAGCTCATCCTCCACATTGAACTGGGAAATGGTGAAGCCAGGACCAGAACCCAGTTCCTCCGGCTCTCAGATTTGAGCTCTTTCAACGTGGTCTGGTAGGATTGTTGTGGGGAAGTGTTTTTTTTATTTTAGTTTAGTTTTTTTAATGGTATTTGTTAAATTCATTCATTCAATCGTATTTATTGAGCGCTTACTGTGTGCAGAGCACTGTACTATGCACTTGGGAAGTACAAGTTGGTAACATATAGAGATGGTCCCTACCCAACAGCGGGCTCACAATCTAGAAATGCTTACTCTGTGCAGGCACTGTGCTAAGCTCTGGGGTAGAGACATGATAATCTGGTTGGACACAGTCCATGTTAGTTCATTCATTTATTCACATTTATTGAGCACTTATCGTGTTCATAGCACTGTGCTAAGCGCTTGGAAGAGTACAATATAACAATACGATGACATTCCCCACCCACAACAAGCGTACAGTCTAGATGAGGAGACAGACATGAACAGAAATCAATAAATGATAGATCTGGACATAAATGTTGTGGAGCTGAGGGGGGGATGAACAAAGGGAGCGAGTCAGAGCAATGCAGAAGAAAGTGGGAGAAGAAGAAAGGAGGGCATAGTCAGGGAAGGCCTCTTGGAGGAGATGTCCCTTCAATAAGACTTTGAAGGGGGAAAGAGTCATCCTCTGATGGATTTGAGGAGAGAGAATATTCCAGGCCAGAGGCAGGATAGGAGCGAGGCGTCGGAGGTGAGATAGATGAATTTGAGGCACAGTTAGTAGCTTACCATTAGAATTAGAGTCCCACATGGGGCAAAGTCTTAATCCCCACTTCACAGATGAGGTAACTGGGGCCCGGAGAAGTGAAGTGACTTGCCCAAGATCCCACGGCAGACTAGTGGTGGAGCCAGTGCTAGAGCCCAGGTCCTTCTGACCCCCAGCCTCGTGCTCCATTCTTTAGGCCTTGCTGCTTCTCACACTGGTTCGTTTCACAATGGTTCCCTTCAACAATATATATGTATATAAATATGTAACTCTGTATGTATGTACACACTCACTCACACACGATTGACAAGGTGCTGGTACGTAATCCTGATGAACAGGAGGACAGAGAGCTGGTTTTCCTGGGCAGAAACAGCCGCTTCCTTTGGGTGATCCCACAGCAGGCCCAAGCTTTCTTGGAGTTGAGAAAGCATTTGTTCCAACAACAAACATTTGTTTCCACTAATTGAGCATCTGCTCAACTTGCTGCAGCTGAAACTGAGCATGCGTCTGGGACTCAGGACACCTAGGTTCTAATTATTTTATTTTATTAATGATGTGCATATATCTATAATTCTGTTTATTTATATTGACGCTTTTGATGCCTGTCTACTTATTTTGTTGTCTATCTTCCCCCTTCTAATAATAATAATAATAATAATAATAATAATAATAATAATGGCATTTATTAAGTATTTACTATGTGCAAAGCACTGTTCTAAGCGCCGGGGAGATTACAAGGTGATCAGGTTGTCTCACAGGGGGCTCACAGTCTTCATCCCCATTTTACAAATGAGTGAACTGAGGCACAGAGAAGTTAAGTGGCTTGCCCAAAGTCACACAGCTGACAAGTGGCAGAGTCGGGATTTGAACCCATGACCTCTTACTCCAAATCCCGGGCTCTTTCCACTGAGCCACGCTGCCTCTCTAGACTGTGAGCCCAGTGTTGCGTAGGGATTTTCTCTATTTGTTGCCAAACTGTCCTTTCCAAGCGCTTAGTACAGTGCTCTGCACACAGTAATGCTTAATAAATACGATTGAGTGAGTGGATGAAAGAATCCCAGCTCCACCATTTGCCTGCTCTGTGACCATGGGCAAATCATTTAGCTTCTCTCGGCCTCGGTCTTCTCATCTGTCAAATTGGGGATACAATACCCATTTTCACTCTCCCTCAGACTGTGGGCTCCATGTGGGTGATCTGATCATCTTGTATTTATCCCAATGCTTAGCACCTAGTAAGTGCTTAACCCTCTAGACTGTGAGCTCACTGTGGGCAGGGATTCTCTTTTTATTGCTGTACTGTACTTTCCAAGTGCTTAGTACAGTGCTCTGCAAATAGTAAGCACTCAATAAATACAATTGAATGAACGAATGAATGCTTAGCAAATACCACAGTATTATTGCTATTACTATTATTATTCCACGGCGTTCTCACCAACATTGTTATTATTTTAGTATTTGCCAAGCACTTACCATGTGCTAAGGATTGTTCTAAGCACTGGGGTAAAGTCTAGATGAT
The DNA here is from genome assembly GCF_015852505.1 of Tachyglossus aculeatus. Taxonomy (NCBI): domain Eukaryota; kingdom Metazoa; phylum Chordata; class Mammalia; order Monotremata; family Tachyglossidae; genus Tachyglossus; species Tachyglossus aculeatus. The sequence continues at coordinate 1,715,409 of NC_052067.1, read as the reverse complement.
TATTTTTACCATTAGTGTTAACAATAATTGTGGTATTTGTCATCAATCAATCAATTCATGGAGCACTTACTAAGTGCAGAGCACTACATTCATTCGATCATATTTATTGAGCGCTTACTGGGTTCAGAGCACTGTACTAAGCGCCTGGGTGAGTACAGTAGAAAAGAATTAGCAGACACGTTCCCTGGCCACAACGAGCTTACAGTCTAAAGGAGGGGAGACAGACATTAATAAAAATAAGTAATTTAAAATACATTATTTAAAGATAAGTACATAAGTGCTGTCTGTCAAGTGCTTACTATGTATCAAGCACTGTATTAAGTGCTGCGATAGGTACAGTATAATCAGGTTCCATATGGGGCTCACAATCTAAGTAGGAGGGAGAACTGGTATTGAATCCCCATTTTGCAGATTAAGGAACTGAGGCCCAGAGATGTGTAGTGACATGCCCAAGGTCACATAGCAGATGAGTCATAGAGTCAGGATTAGAACCCAGGTCCTCTGCCTCCCAGCCCATGGCTCTTTCCACTGGGCTGCCCTGCTTTGTGTTAAACCAGGGGTCTTTCTTCCAGGAGCCAGAAATATCATCCAGCAATGTCACCTTTCTTCACGTTCATCTTGTGGCGGGCACGGTCTTATCCCCCGGGGCTCTGGGGCCAGGAGCGGATCATCATCATCATCATCATCATCATCATCAATCGTATTTATTGAGCGCTTACTATGTGCAGAGCACTGTACTAAGTGCTTGGGAAGTACAAATTTGCAACATATAGAGACAGTCCCTACCCAACAGCGGGCTCACAGTCTGAAAGGGGGAGATAGAGAACAAAACCAAACATGCTAACAAAATAAAATAAATAGAATAGATATGTATAAGTAAAATAAATAAATAAATAGAGTAATAAATATGTACAAACGTATATACATATATACAGGTGCTGTGGGGATTGGAAGGAGGTAAGATGTGGGAGGATGGAGAGGGGGACGAGGGGGAGAGGGAGGATGAGCGCCCATCTCTGGAGGATGCCCACGGCCTGGGATTTTCTGTTCCGCCCCGGCTCTAGACTAAATCCCTCCCCAAATCTGGGCCAAAAGCCAGGCCGACTGACCGCCTGGGATGTGCCCCCGAGTGAAACCGAACACTTTCTTTCTACGTGTCTCTGGAAATCTTCCAAGAGCTTGGGACACCAACAAATGGAGGGAGTGGCGATAACAGACAGGCAAGATGGGGACGGAGGCTGGAAAGAGCAGCAGGAGAGGTGACCGGAGTCAGCTGCCACAGGGGAGCATCCAAGAGGGTGGCCTGGATCTCTCCCAGATCCCCTGCTCCCATTCCCCAAGTTATCCCTGGCCACTTCCCTCCCCACCCCTCTCGCCGCAGCGGCCGGATATCATCACTGCCACACCATAGAAAGCATAATGGGCCAGCAGAGTTCCTGGGAACAGACAGAATTTCCCACCCCCAGGTGCCTTGGGGCTGGCCTACATTTATTGTCTCCAGTTCAGCCACCGCGTTTTCTTCCCCAGTAGTTAGTGAGATTCTCCAGTTTCAGAGATGGTTCTCATTTGAGTTTTTCATTCAAAAAGGCACCTCTCGTCTTCACGCGCAAGACACAACCACAAGCCAATTCTCCAATGTTTGTGGCGGAGGGAGACAGGCCTGAGGTGAAGCTGGACTTCAGCACTCAGCAAAAAGCAGTATGAGAAGCAGTGTGGCTCAGTGGAAAGAGCCTGGGCTTTGGAGTCAGAGGTTGCAGGTTCAAATCCCGGCTCCACCACTTGTCAGCTGTGTGACTTTGGGTAAGTCACTTAACTTCTCTGGGCCTAAGTTACCTCATCTGTAAAATGGAGATTAAGACTGTGAGCCCCCCGTGGGACAACCTGATCACCTTGTAACCTCCCCAGAGCTTAGAACAGTACTTTGCACATAGTAAGCGCTTAATAAATGCCATCATCATCAGCATCATCATCATCATCAAAACCGCACCATGCCAGATCCAGTGGCGAGCCCCCCACCTCCCCCGGACCTTCCATCTCAGCTAATTGGTCAATCAATCATTTTTAGTCAAAGGTATTTAGTAAGTGCTTATGGGTAGGGAATGTGTCTGTTAATTCTGCTGTTTTGAACACTCCTGAGCACTCAGTACAGTGTTTCCTGTGTGCAGAACGTTGTATTATGTACATGGGAAAGTATGATACAAAAAAGTTTGGAAGAGGCAATCCCTGCCCACAAGGAGCTTATGGTCTAGAAGGTGAAGATAGGATTGATTATAGCAGTTTGGATGGGGAGGAAAGGGTAGATTTTAGCAATGTCGTCACTGTAGAACAGAGAGAATTTGGTGGCAGTTTGAATATTTGGAATAAATGAGAGAGATGAGTTGAGGATAAAGCAAGGTTGAAGGCTTAATAATAACAATGGCATTTATTAAGCGCTTGCTATGTGCAAAGCACTGTACTAAGCGCTGGGAAGGTTACAAGGTGATCAGGTTGTCCCTCAGGGGGCTCACAGTCTTAATCCCCATTTTCCAGATGAGGTAGCTGAGGCACAGAGAAGTTAAGTGACTTGCCCAAAGTCACACAGCTGACAGTTGGTGGAGCTGGGATATGAACCCATGACCTCTGAATCCAAAGCCTGGGCTCTTTCCACTGAGCCACGCTGCTTCTCTAAGCAGAGGGCTTGTGAGGCAGGGAGGGTGGTAGTGTTATCTACAGTGGTGAGAAAGTCAGGGGGAGGACAGGGTTTGGATGGGAAGATAAGGAGTTCTGCTGTGGGCCTCTCTACCTTCAGAGCCTTATTAAAATATCATCTCTTCCAAGAGGCCTTCCCCAACTAAGAACTCAATTCCCCTCTTCCCTCTCCCTTCTATGCACTTGGATTTTACCCTTTATTCACCTCTCCCTCTGCCCACCCACACTTCTGTCCACATCCTTAATATGCCATGGAAAAGTAATGGTATATTACTATTACTAAGCAATAATTCCTGCTGAGAAGCAGCATGGCATAGTGGTTACAGCACAGGCTTGGGAGTCAGAAGGTCATGGGTTCTAGTGCCGGTTCCACCACTTGTCTACTAGGTGACCATGGGCAAGTCACTTGACTTCTCTGTGCCTCAGTTACTTCATCTGTAAAATAGGGATGGAGACTGTGAGCCCCATGAGGGACATGGACTGTGCCCAGCCTGATAAACTTTTATCTAGCCCTGCCTGGTACATAGTAAGTGCTTAGAAATATCACTATTATTATTATTATCAATAATTCATTTTAATGTCTGTCTCCTCCTCTAAACTTGTTGTGGACAGGGAATGTGTCTATCAAGTCAGTTGTCTTGCGCTCTACCAGGCATTTAGTACACTGCTCTATGCACAGAGTTCAATAAATACCACTGATGGATTGAAAATGTTTAGTCTCCTCCCTCCAGGTTAGGGAAAGAAGGAAGTCAAGCTAAATGAAAACAGGAAGGTGGTACAAGAGCAAACCCTGCTCCTCTCCCCCCCTACCTTTCCTGCCGCCCTCCGTTTAAATCGTCCAGGCTGGGGGTGGCAGGGTGCGACTGGTGAAGGAGAGGAGGGAAGCGGAGAATCCCCTAGGCCCCACACTCTGCTAGCTTGCCCGCCACTTTGCTTCCGCAACTTAGATGAGCATCCTTGGCCAGCAAGAACAAAACCCTGGAGGGCCCCCGAAGGAGGAGAGCGCAGGCTCTCCCTAAAATTATACTTTCTCAGCAGAGAGTGGGACGACTCCGGGATTGATTTAGAGACAAGCAAAAAAAAACCCAGAAGGAGACAGTGAGGAAGATGACAAAGATAAGAGACTCCACGCCTAAGCTGGGAATCCCGTGGCCAACAGCTAAACTCCTGTGGCTAATGGCTGGAATCCCGTTGGTAATAGCGAGAACCTCATGGCTATCGGCTAGAATCCTGTGGCTAACAGCTCTCCTCCAAGTGGCCTCCCCCCAATAAGCTCTCCTTTCCTCTTCTCCCACTCCTTTCTGCATCCTAGCCCCACAGCACTTATGTCCAAACCTGTCATTTATTTATTTATAGAAATGTCTGTCTCTTACTGTAGACTGTAAGCTCGCTGTGAGCAGGGAATGTGTCTGCTTATTGTTTGTATTGTACTTTCCCATGCGCTTAGTACAGTGTTCTGCACACAGTAAGTGCTTGATAAATCCAATGAATGAATGAATGAACCTCATGGCTAATGACTGGAATCCCATGGCTAATGACTGGAATCCCATGGCTAACAGTTAGAATCCTGTGACTAACAGCTGGAATCCCATGGCTAACAGTTTGAATCCCATGGCTAACAGCTAGAATCCCATGGCTAATGGGTGGAATGCCCTGACACACCACACCCCTGATGCTGTCTCTGCCCTGATTTCCTCCTGCTTCCCTACCCAGTGGGCTTCACTCTGCCCCATCCTCCACTCAACAACATACAAGTTGTTGCCAACTTGTACTTCCCAAGCGCTTAGTACAGTGCTCTGCACACAGTAAGTGCTCAATAAATACTATTGATTGATTCCTCCCTTCCCCCAGTGAGAGGCAATGCCTCTGCCCTCCAAGGAGCCCTGCTGTCTCCCCTCGCCAGCCCCCGCCCCAAACCCTGCTTTTCCACCGAGCCCTTCTGAGGCCCTCAAGTCACAAAACAACAATCTCCGGGAGTCAGAGATGCCTGACCTCCAGGGGAATTGCTGCCCTGAAGCCAGGGTGACATAGGAAGAGAGGCGCAGGGGTGGTAGCACCCATTTCCCAGGCCACATTTACCCGGCACTCCTGGCATGGCTGGTGACCCCAAATGGGCTAGCTAACTGCAGCTAGGGCCAAAGGTGAGCAAACAGAGGTGGCAGCTCTGGCTGAACTGGGCCGTTCCACCCTGGCCGGGGCTGCTTGTCCGAGTCCGGAGCCCACAGCCCTGGACCTGGGGGCCTGAGGCTTGCAGAGTGGCCACAGCTCCCATTGCCTCCCACCCAGCCCATCCCCACCCCCATAAAAGGAGGGAGACGCTTGCACACAGTGGGAAACGGGATAGAGCCTGGAATGTCAGGACTGAGAAGCAGTGAGGCCTAGTGGATGGAGCATGGCCCTGGCAGTCAGAATGACCTGGGTCCTAACCCTCGTTTTGCCACATGTCTGACGTGTGATCCTGGGCAAGTCACTTCACTTCTCTTGGCCTCAGTGCCCTCATCTGTAAAATGGGGATAAAGACTCTGAGCCCCATGTTGGACAGGGACTGTGTCCAATCTGATTAATTTGTATCTGCTCCAGAACTTGGAACAATGCTTGGCACATAATAAGCATTTAACAAGTACTATTATTATTACTGGAGAAGCAGCGTGGCTCAGTGGAAAGAGCACGGGCTTTGGAGTCAGAGGTCATGGGTTCGAATTCCGGCTCTGCCACTTGCCAGCTGTGTGACTTTGGGCAAGTCACTTAACTTCTCTGGGCCTCATCTGTAAAATGGGGATTAAGACTGTGAGCCCCCTGTGGGACAACCTGATCACCTTGTAATCTCCCCAGCACTTAGAACAGTGCTTGGCACATAGTAAGTGCTTAGTAAAGGCCATTATTATTGTTGTTATTGCTATCGTTATTATTGTTATCAATAAGAGGAGCTCTGCCCCTGACCCTGGGGAGGGTGGAAGTCTTGGATCTCACATGGACCAGGACCAGGGACCCAATGACTCTGCTCCTTTTGGCTCATGGCTACCAGGGAGTCAGAGCCACAAGCCCCAGGGAGCCTAGGAAAGGAGAGCTGACAGGCCAATGCCTCCTCTTCCCACACGTGGGAGCAAAGGTCGGAATATTGGAAGTGCAGGGGGCCAGAAGGGGTAACGCCTGGTCAGTCAGTCAGTTAATCGTATTAACTCAGCACTTGCTGTGTGCAGAGCACTGTACTAAGCGCTTGGGAGAGTACGACACTGGTTGCAACACTACTTTCCCTGAGATATCCCAGTCATTCAATCAATCGTCAGAGGTATTTAGTGAGCACATACTGTGTGCAGAGCCCTGTACTGAGCACTTGGAAAAGTACAATGGACGTAGTAGACTTGTTTGCTGCCCTCAAGGATCTCACAGTCCACTGTGTGCAGAGCACTGTACTGAGCGTTTGGGAAAATAGTATAGTGTTAGTAGATTCATTCATTCATTCATTCAATCGTATTTATTGAGCGCTTACTGTGTGCAGAGCACTGTACTAAGCGCTTGGGATCTCTACCTCAAGGAGCTTTCAGTTAGGAAGGAGTCATCTCAGTGGGGGCGGGGGATGGGGGGAAGGGAGGAAGCGGGGGCAGGGAAGGGCAGCCCTCTGGATTGTAAATTCATTAGGGGCGGGGAATGTGCCAGCTAATTCTGTTGTACTGCACTCTCCGGAGCACTTAGTACAGTGCTCTGCACTCAATAAATGCCATTGATGGGAAGTGGAAGGTGAAAACAGCCCCTTCACGAGGCAGAGGTAGCTGTTTGTGAGCTCTCAGAGGTGAGGGTCCATCACTCCAGCCTGCAGGATCTTCTAGCTTCAACTAGCCAGGCAGCCTGCACCAAAATATTATAAAATTCAGAGTGGGGAAAAAAAATCCCATGAAGAAATCAGTCTTCTGGCATAAAAATGAGGAATCTGGAATTCTGCCCGTGGGCTGACCAGGCAGTGAATACCACTTTTGTTTGGGAATAAAGCCCGGCTTCGAGGACCCATCCCATCGCAGCGAACTGTAGCAGCCGGATGGTTCGGAGAGACCCTTCCTGCCCCCGGAGAAGCCTACGTCCAACCCGGGACGTCTCCCCCTTTGAAAAAACCCCGGGCTTCCAGCCATTGGGACCATCTGGCAAAACCCAAACTGCAGAAATCCCACTCCCCAATTCAGGCCACGGCCCCCACAGCCGACTGCCATGGCCCCGTGGGACGACTTTGGGACGAGAAAAATTCAGGATGGGGAGGGGGAAATCTCTCCTTCTGGGGGTGGGTACGGGGGCTTCTAGGCCAGGCAGCTTTTCCAAGCCAAGAGATTAGCCAGCAGGCAAGCTTTCTTTTCGTTGTCCAGCCTTTATAGCAGTCTGGGAGGCAGGATTCGTTCATTGAATCCTTTTTATGAGCACTTACTGTGTGCTAGGCACTGTACTAAGCGCTTGAGAGAGTAAAATACAACAATAAACAGACACATTCCCAGCCCACAATGAGCTCACAGTCTGGAGGACCCAAGGGGAACCCAACAAACAGGGGAGAATGATTCAGGGGAAGATGTGTATGACAAGAAATCGGTCCCTGAACTTCAGTGAAAAATGGCCACAGTTCCTGTTTATGTTGTATATCTGCCTCAAGGAGAATGTCAGTCAGTCAGTCAAATGTATTTATTGAGCGCTTACTGTGTGCTGAGCATTGTTCCAAGTGCTTGGGAGAGTTTGTGTCTGACTAAAACCAAAAACACAACTCTAGGAGCCGATGAAGATTTGTAAAGAGCCCCGACGAAGGGTTTGATTTTCTTGGCAAATGTTAACCATCTCCAGACCCTAAGTGTACTACACAACCTTCACAAAGGAAACACAGAATCCACCAATCCTAATGTCTCCCAATTCGTCCAACTGTCTCCAATCACTCAATAATAATATTGATTGAGCTCCTACTGTGTGCAGAGCACTGTATGGAGTGCTTGGAGAGCCCAGTAGAGTTGGTCAGCCTGGTCCCTGCCCTTGAGGAGCTTACAGTTTACTTTGTGCAGAGCCCTGCAGAACAACATGTCTGACAACATCGCATGACACAGGCGTGTGACAATTCCTGTACTGCTGTGGCCTGCAGGTGAGGGTCACCAGTGGCCACAAGCCCAATGCCGGCCAACTGCGAGAATCTTGGCCACAGAAAAACATGCGCCCAAAACGTGCACCCAAATTACATAAATGCATACGCCTCTGGTTTGATGGACTGATTGAACCTGAATCTCAAGTAATCAAGCTCTGTGCTTTGATTCCTCCGTTATTACATGGTGTCAGAGGTTCTGGAAGCATTGGCTGGCTTGAATAAGCAGTAGAATAAGGAAATATTAAAAATACCAAACTGTTTTGGCAAAACAAATTTACATTTTCTTTGTTCCTTTTCCAAAACATGTTTCCGGATTTTAGAACAGATGTTCGTAATGATGCTACATTTGTGCGGAGTGGGGCTCGATGAGGAGGTCTGGGCACCGAGTGGAAATGTAAAATGGCATTTTCCTACCAGCCTGGTGCCGAACAGGAGGAAGAGAAGGGGAATGCCATCGCCCAGTGAACTGGAGCTGGCTTACCTAGATGATTAAGGATTTTTAAAAAACTGCACCCTTCCATCTGTTTTATGCTTCGGATACTTTGGAATCGGGGAAACAGAGCCAGGGTCTAAGACTGAGGAGCTGTTTGGCCTAGAGAAAGAATACAAGCCTGGCAGTCAGAGGATTTGGGGTCTAAATCCGGCCCTGCCACGTGTCTGCTGTGAGGCCTTGTGCAAGTCACTTCACTTCTCTGGGCCTCAATTACCTCATCGGTAAAATGGGGATTAAGACTGTGAGCCCCATTTGGGACAGGGATTGTGTCCAACCTGATTGTCTTGTATGTATCCCAGTATTTAGAAGAGTGCTTGGCACATAGTAAATGCTTAACAAATACCGCAATTATTATTACTATTATTGTTGCTAAAACAGGCCATTTCACTTGAACCCACCAAACAAGTTAAAAACAATGGTGTATACAGAGAAGTAGCATGGTCAGTGGAAAAAGCCCAGGTCTGGGAATCAGAGGACCTGGGTTCTCATCCTGACTTTACCACTTGCCTGCTGTGACCTGCTATAGTCTCTTCACTTCAATCAATCAATCAATCGTATTTATTGAGCACTTACTGTGTGCAGAGCACTGTACTAAGCACTTGGGAAGTACAAGTTGGCAACATAACAACTTCACTGTGTTCCAGTTCCCTCATCTGTAAAATGGGGATTAAGACTATGTGGGACAAGGACTGTGTCTAACCTGATGATCTTTTATCTGCCCCAGAGCTTAGTTCAGTGCCTGGAACATAGTCAGTGCTTAATAATAATAATAACAATAATAATAATAATAATAATAATAATAATAATAATTATGGCATTTATTAAGCACTTACTATGTGCCAAGCACTGTTCTAAGCGCTGGGGAGGTTACAAGGTGATCAGGTTGTCCCATGGGGGGCTCACAGTCTTAATCCCCATTTTACAGATGAGGTAACTGAGGCACAGAGAAGTGAAGTGATTTGCCCAAAGTCACACAGCTGACAAACGGCGGAGCAGGGACTTGAACCCATGATCTCTGACTCCAAAGCACATGTTCTTTCCACTGAGCCACACTGCTTCTTAACAAATAATATTTTTAAAAAAGGGGTGAATCTGGTCATCTTGGGCCTTGTCTGCTAACTCTGTTGTACTGAACTCTCCCAAGCCCTTAGTATAGTGCTCACCATCAGGAAGCCCATACTCTGGGACCCTGGAATGGTGAGAGGAAGGATGCAATGTCCTGTGGCTTCTTTACACCCACCCTCAGGCCAAGGGATGGGCCGACTGCCCAGCTTAAGGACTCCCAACACCGCTTGACCTTCATAACATCGCTAAAATCTGTCTTTTCCTCTCCATTCAAATCACTACCATGTTAATCCAAGCCCTTTACCTAACCTGCCTTAATTGATGCATCAGCCTCCTTGTTGATCTCCCTGCCTCCTGTCTCTCTCCATTCCAGTCCACACTTCACTCTGCTGCCAGGGTTATTTTTCTACAAAAATGTTCAGTCCATGTTTCCCCACTCCTCCAAACCTCCAGTGGTTGCCCATCCACCTCCGCATCAAAGAAAAACTCCTCGCCACTGGCTTTAAAGCCCACAATTCCTTTGCCACCTCCTATTTCACCTCGCTACTCTCCTACAACAACCCAGACCGCACAGTTTGCTCCCCTAATACTAATCTTCTCACTGTACTTTGATCTCATCTATTTTGATGACGACCCTTGCCCACATCCCGCCTCTGGCCTGGAATTCCCTCCCTTCTCATTCTGACAATTACTTTCCCCTCCGTCAAAGCCCATCTCCTCCAAGAGGCCTTCCCTAAGCCCTTCTTTCCTCTTCTCCCACTCCCTTCTATGTCACCCTGACTTGCTCCCTTTACTCAACCCACTCCAAGCCCCACAGCACTTACGCACGTCTCTGTCATTTATTTATTTCTATTAATTTCTGTCTCCCCCTCTAGACTGCAACCTTGTTGTAGGCAGGGTACGTATCTGTTTGTTATACTATACTCTGCAAAGGACTTAGTACAGTGCTCTGCTTACAGTAAGTGCTCGATAAGTATGACTGAGTGACTCTAGCCACTAGTCCATGGGTGGCCTCATGGAAAGAGCTCAGGATGGGACCTGAGTTCTAATCTCAGCTCTGTCACTCGCCTGCCTGGGCTAGTCACTAAACTCTGTGCCACAGTTTCCTGATCTGTAAAGCAAAGATTCATTACCTGCTCTCCCTGTCCGCCCCTTAACCTGTGATCTCCATGTGGGACAGAGACTGTGTCCAACTTGATTATCCTGTATTCATTCAATCATATTTGTTGAACACTTACTGTGTGCAGAGCACTGTACCAAGCACTTGGGAGACTACAATATAACAATTAACAGTGAGATTCCCTGCCCACAGTGAGCTTACAGTCTAGAGGAAGAGACAGACATTAATAGAAATAAATAAATTACAGATATGTACATAAATGCTCTGGGGCTATGGGGGATGAATAAAGGGAGCAGGTCAGAGTGACACAGAAGGAAGTGGGAGAAGAGGAAAGGAGGGCTTAGCATCCACCTCACCCTTAGCAAAGTGTTTGGCACAGCATGAGCCCTTAATACCACAATTATTATTAGATGTTGGTCACTATATGTTCTCATTCTGGCTCTCTGTCTGTCCCCCCAAACCTGCTGACCCTCAGCCCTCGCTATCTTCAAAGCCCACCTAAAACTCCATCTCTCCCAACACGCCTTCTCCAACCATTCCCAGCCCCAAAACAGCCGGAGTATCACAGCTGCCTCTTCCGTCTCCATTTTACACGCACCTGGGACCATGGGTAGGCTTTGGCTGAACAATCAGTGTATTTACTCTGATATCACAGTTAGTAAATATTTTTATGCTTGTCTCCCCCAACAAAGTGGAAACTCCCTGTGGCCGGGGAACCTATCTCAGGCTTAACCTTAATAAAAATAATTATGGTATTTGTTAAGCGCTTACTATGTGCCAAGCACTGTTCTCAGCACTAGGATTAATCAGGTTGGACACAGTCCCTTGTCCCACCTGGGGCTCACATTCTCAATCCTTATTTTACAGATGAGGTAACTGAGGCCTAGAGAAGTGAGGTGACTTGCCCAAGGTCACACAGCAGACATGGGGCAGAGTCGGGATTAGAACACAGGTCCTTCTGACTCTCAAGCCCAGGCTTTATTCACTAAGCCACGCTGCTTCTGTTGTAGTTCCCAAGTTCTCAGTACTATTGCTACCACCACTAGTAGTAGCTTAGAACAGTGCTTAGCACATAGTAAGCACTTAACAAATACCACAATTATTATTATTATTATTATTATTATTATTATTACTACTACTACCACCACCACCACTTCAAGTGGATCTACTTCTCATGCTGGAAAGTAGTGTGGCCTAGTGGAAAGAGCATTGGCCTTGGAGTTAGAGGACTTGGCCCTAATCAATCAGTAAATCAATGTATGTATTTATAATGATGGTATTTGTTAAGCGCTTACTATGTGCCAAGCACTGTTCTAAGTTCTGGGGCAAATACAAGGTAATCAGGTTGTCCCGCTTGGGGTTCACAATTCTAATCCCCATTCTACAGATGAGGTAACTGAGGCACAGTGAAGTGATGTGACTTGCCCAAAGTCACACAGCTGATAAATGGCGGAGTTGGAATTAGAACCCGTGACCTCTGATTCCCAAGCCCAGGCTCTTTCCACTAAGCCATGCTGCTTCTCGAGCTCCAGTGCGTGAAAGCTTATGTTTCCTCTAGGAGAATCTCAATGGCCTACATGTGGACTAAGGAGAGGAAAAAAAATCCTGGAAATCCTTCAGTGGGTCTCCCTGCCTCCAGCCTCTTCCATATGCCTGCAGGCCTACTGAGTCTGGACTTAATAATAATAATAATGGCATTTGTTAAGCGCTTACTATGTGCAAAGCACTGTTCTAAGTGCTGGGGAGGATATAAGGTGATCAGGTTGTCCCACGTGGGGCTCACAGTATTAATCCCCATTTTACAGATGAGGTAACTGAGACCCAGAGAAGTTAAGTGACTTGCCCAAAATCACACAGCTGACAACTGGTGGAGCCTGGATTTGAACCCATGACCTTTGACTCCCAAGCCCGTGCCACACTGAGTCCACTGAGCCACACTGCTTCTTGGGTCCACCCCAGCTCCTAAGCAGTGTCCAAGGCATAATGGTTAACAAATGCCATCTTAGTCACAATAACAATAATAATAATTGTTGTACTGTGCTCTCCCAAGCAAGTTCAGTGCTCGGCACATAATAAGCGCTCAATAAACATGACTGATTTATTAATTGATTCTCACCGGTCCTGCTCTCACTTCTCACCCCATTTAACCCTCATTCACCCTCCGGCCCCAGCCTGGAATCACCCCTCACCACCCCTCAATCTTCAAATCCATCAGATCACGACTCTCCCCTCCCCAGCTTCGGGGGTCTCCAGAAATCACACCGCCTCCACGAAGCCTTCCCCCATTAAACACCACCACTTGTGTCACTCAATCTGTCAATCATTGGTACTTACTGAGCACCTTCGATGGCACTTACTGGGCGCCTGAATGCAGAACTCTAGGCAAGCAGGACGTGCTGCCCCTTTCCTGCAGGCACTAAATACCGTGGAAAAGACTGAACAGGCAAACAGTGGGAGGAGAGGGAAAATGGGCTACATTTGATGGTACCAAGTGGTAGCACAAATACTCTTTATTCCCCTAATCACCACCACCGCATTTATTCTTTTTCCTTCCCTTCTCCCTCTCTCCCTCTATTCCTCTTAGACTGTAAGCTCGTTGTGAGCAGGGAACGTGATTACCAACTCTGTTACATTGTCCTCTCCCAAGTGTTTACTGCACTGCTCCGCACGGAGCAAGCGCTCAGTAAATATGATGGATAGATCCGCCCCCTCACGCCAGATTTTTGAGGAGGAAATAAAAGATGACTTATGTAAGCAACCTGCTGGGGGAGGAAGAAAAGGGCAAAAGTTGCCGAACTCTGAAATTAAAGGGCTCGCTCCTTTCTTCCCCAGGCCTGGTGGGGTTGGGGATGTTGTTAATTCATTGAGCGTTGTTGGTTACATTCAGCACTTGGGAGAGAGCAAGAGGAATAAGGAACAGCATCTCAGGAGCCCTCTGACATTTTCTCTTCCTGCCTCCTCTTTTCTTTTTTTCCCTTCCAGCTCCCCTCATTGCTAGACTTAATAACACTTGAAATTGTTTCTTCCGTGCCCGTGGGTTGCAAAAATTGGGCCACAGAGTGTGACAATTACGGGAGGAAATAAGGTACATCTGGATGAAACAGCTGAATAAAAATCAAATATGCAAATAAATCTCCGTAAGTGCTGAGTGAGGGTAGGAATAAAATGCGTAAGTGACTAGAGGGTAGCGAACTAGAAAGTGGGGAGAGAAAGTGGGAAAATCTGAGGAGGGGAGGGAGTTCCAGACAGGGGACATCTTGACGGAGGGGTCAAGTGGCTGGGGTTGGAGGTAAGAGGTGAGCTGGGGAGGATACATAATAATAATAATAATAATGTTGGCATTTGTTAAGCACTTACTATGTGCAAAGCACTGTTCTAAGCGCTTGGGGGGATACAAATGATCAGGTTGTCTCATGTGAGGCTCACAGTCTTAATCCCCATTTTACAGATGAGGCAACTGAGGCTCAGAGAAGTTAAGTGACTTGCCCAAGGTCACACAGCAGACATGTGGCGAAGCCGGGATTCCAACCCTTGACCTCTGACCCCAAAGCCCGTGCTCATTCCACTGAGCCACATGGCCCTCATCGTTACCTGGGCATTTAACACAGTACATAAGTGCTTTGTGCACAGTAAGCACTCAATAAATATGACTGAACATTTCTGTTTATTCCATATACAGCCATTTATTCATTCACTACCATTCATTCATTCAATCATATTTATTGAGCGCTTACTGTGTGCAGAGCACTGTACTAAGCACTTGAGAAGTACAAGTTGGCAACATACAGAGATGGTCCCTACCAAACAGCGGGCTCACAGTCTAGAAGGGGAGACAGACAACAAAACAAAACATATTAACAAAATAAAATAAATAGAATAAATACTTACAAGTAAAATAAATAGAGTAATAAATATGTACAAACATATATACATATATGCAGGTGCTGTGGGGAGGGGAAGAAGGTAAGGCGGGGGGGTGGGGAGGGGGAGGAGGGGGAGAGGAAAGAGGGGGCTCCCCGCCCCGTCCCCGGCACTTGTGTATATATGTCCAAATCTATAATTCTATTTGTTTATATTAATGCCTATTTTGCTTGTTCTGATGTGAATATATATCTCTAATTCTATTTATCTATATTGATGCTATTGATGCCTGTTTACTTGTTCTGGTGTCTGTCTCCCACCCTTCTAGACTGTGAGCCCATTGTGGGCAGGGATTGTCTCTGTTGCTGAACTGTACTTTCCAAGCGCTTAGTACAGTGCTCTACACACAGTAAGTGCTCAATAAATACGATTGAATGAATGAATTAAACCCAACAACACTAGAGACAACCTTTTTTTATGCCCAATGTGGCCACAACTGTTCATTCATTCAATCGTATTTATTGAGCGCTTACTGTGTGCAAAGCACAGTACTAAGTGCTTGGGAGAGAACAATGCAACAACAAAAAGACAACATTCCCTGCCCACAACAAGCTCACAGTCCTAGAAGGGGAGACAGACATTAATACACATAATTAAATAAATACATAAATCCATAAATAAATTAAAGATATATACATATGTGCTTTGGGACCTGTTGCACACTGGCTTTTTCAGTCACAAACACACACACTCACAGATGAACTTTGCCGTTACCGATATCTCCTTTAAACACGACTATATGTTATTTTTCCTTCTGCTCCCACTAATTGTAAACAACTTATGTCTTCCTGTCTCCTTCATTACCTTGGAAGCTCCTTGAGGGCAGAAATGAGGTCCGTTGCCTTCATTTCACTTCCTAAATTGCTTGACAACAAATACCGTAATAATAATGATGGCATTTGTTAATAACTTAGTATGTGCAAAGCACTGATCTAAGCATTGATGGGGGATACAAGGTGATCAGGTTGCCCCACGTGGGGCTCACAGTCTTAATCCCCATTTTACAGATGAGGGAACTGAGACCTACAGAACTGAAGTGACTTGCCCAAAATCACACAGCTGACAAGTGGCAGAGTTGGGATTAGAACCCATTACCTCTGGCTCCCAAGCCCATGCTCTTTCCAGTGAGCCATGCTGCTTCTCCACCATCATCAATAACTTAGTGTTCTGCAGACAGTATCATCAATCATCAAAGGCATTTCTTGAGCACTTACTATATGCAGAGCACTGTACTAAGCAGTTGGTATTCAATCAACTGCATTTATTGAGCACTGACCATGTGCAGAGCACTTTACTAAGAACATAGGAGTTGGCAGGCACATTCCCTGCCCACAAAAAGCTTGCAGTCTAGAGAGGGAGACGATTCACCTGTATATATGTTTGTACATATTTATTACTCTATGTATTTATTTATTTTACTTGTACATATTTATTCTATTTATTTTATTTTGTTAATATGTTTTGTTTTGTTGTCTGTCTCCCCCTTCTAGACTGTGAGCCCACTGTTGGGTAGAGACCGTCTCTATATGTTGCCAACTTGTACTTCCCAAGCATTTAGTAAAGTGCTCTGCACATAGTAAGTGCTCAATCAATCAATCGTATTTATTGAGCACTTACTGTGTGCAGAGCACTGTACTAAGTGCTTGTGAAGTACAAATTCACAACATATAGAGACAGTCCCTACCCAACAGTGGGCTCACAGTCTAAAAGTCTCAATAAATACGATTGAATGAATGATTAACATAGATAAATAATTAATAGTATATAATTTAAAGATACATACATAAATGCTGTGGAGTTGAGAGTTGGGTAAATATCAAATGCCTAGAGGTCACAGATGCAAGAGCACAGACAACAAATATGAGAGCACCAGAAAAAGGAGGGCTTAACTAGGGAAGAACTCTTGCAGGCTTTCAAGAAATGCTCCTGATTAAATTTTTAAACTCTGAAATTACTTATAGTACTATGTGTTTATTAGAGGATGAGCACTGTGCTGAGCGCTGGAGGGGAGGGGGATTCAGAATAATAAGATTTAACAGCCCCCACCCCCTCACCGGGGGAAGGGGAGAGAGAACTGACCACCTACAAGGCTACTGGGACCCATTCCGGGACAAGAGAAACGCACTTCTACAAGTGGCAAGAGAAAGCAAGGCAAAGCAACTAAGACTCAAGCCCCATTTTCTATTTCACCTCCCACTAGATCCCGGAAGGAGCTCCTGAAATTAGTTTCCAAAATTTTCTGGTAGCTGCATCTGGCTTTACATTCTCCGTCAGAAAAGCCGGGGAAACAGGCGAAGACCCTGAGTTCTGGGTAGCCTTTTTGGCAGACAGAGTCAGAAGGGCCAGACTTGGAATTTGCCCTGGGGTATGCTAGGAAAAAATAAAGTCCGCTTCTTGAGGACGGTGGGCTATTTAGTTCTAGGGCCCTGGAGGTGACCAGAACTGCATTGGAAGACATTTCCATTTCCCCGCTGGGCTAGCCCAGGGAGCTGTTTCCAGAACCTTCCCAGACTGAGCCCCTTCCTTCCTCTCCCCCTCGTCCCCCTCTCCATCCCCCCCATCTTACCTCCTTCCCTTCCCCACAGCACCTGCATATATGTATATATGTTTGTACATATTTATTACTCTATTTATTTATTTATTTATTTTTTATTTTACTTGTACATATTTATTCTATTTATTTTATTTTGTTAGTATGTTTGGTTTTGTTCTCTGTCTCCCCCTTTTTAACTGTGAGCCCACTGTTGGGTAGGGACTGTCTCTATATGTTGCCAACTTGTACTTCCCAAGTGCTTAGTACAGTGCTCTGCACACAGTAAGCGCTCAATAAATACGATTGATGATGATGATGATGAACATGAGGAAATCATCTTGATTTCATGATTCCCCAGGCTGATTTCTCCCCGTTCATGAGGTGGAGCGATCACGCTGCCACAGTTCCCTAAGATCCTGAGTCACCTTCCCCCACAGCATGGTGGCACGTCGCTTTCTCCTAGACTCTACTCTCCGGCCTGAAGCGGTCTGCTTGGCGTTAATATTCTTACAGAGCCTATGAGAGGCCTTGATCTCTTGCCTTTTAATGCCTGTCTCCCACTCTAGACTGCAAGCCCGTTGTGGGCAGGCAATGTGTCTGTTTATTGCTCTATTGTACTCTCTAAAGCGCTTGGTCCAGTGCTCTGCACATAGTAAGCGCTCCATAAATATGATTGACTGACTGACTTGCCTTGGGAGGGGTGGCAGAAGTGGACCCAGACCTGCCCGTCGGCCCGAGCCCGGAAACCGCGGGAGTCGGGGGGCTGCAGATGTTTAGCTCAGCCTCTTTGAAACTATTGTAATAATAACAATAATAATTGTGGTATTTGTTGAGTGCTTACTATGTCCCAGGCACTGTACTAAATGCTGGGGTGAATATAAGCAAATCGGGTTGGACATAGTCCCTGTACCACGTGGGGCTCACGGTCCCCATCCCCATTTTACAGATGAGGGAACTGAGGCCCAGAAAAGTGAATTGACTTGCCCAAGGTCACACAGCAAACAAGTGATAGAGCCAGGATTAGAATTTATGACCCTCTGACTCCCAAGCCAGGGCTCTCTCCATTACGCCATGCTGTTGTGTAGTTTCCATACAATAGCCTGGGTCCAATGACACCCAAGACAGTTGTGTACTTTGTGCATAATGGACTGCGAAGCCCTGTACTAAGTGCTTGGAAGGAGAGACATATTCTCTGCCCACAATGAGCCCATAACAATTATGTGCTTTGTGGACGACAGACTGGGTCTGATGATGCCCATAACAGTTGTGTACTTTGTGCACAATGACTGAGTCCTATGATGCCCATAACAGTTGTGTACTTTGGGCATAATAGTTTGGGTTCAGCAATGCCCTTACCAGTTCGTAGTTCCTGCAATACAGCTTG
Source organism: Tachyglossus aculeatus (assembly GCF_015852505.1). NCBI lineage: Eukaryota > Metazoa > Chordata > Mammalia > Monotremata > Tachyglossidae > Tachyglossus > Tachyglossus aculeatus. Next base: position 1,697,101 of record NC_052067.1, on the reverse strand, counting down.
GATCTGACACCACCCAAAACAACTGTGTAGTTTTGTGCACAAGAGCTGGGGTCTTATATAACAATAATAATAATTGTGGTATTTGTTAAGAACTTACTGTGTACCAGGGACTGTACTAAGCGCTGGGGTGGATACGTGAAAATCGGGTTGGACACAGTCTCTGTACCACATGGGGCTCACAGTCTCAATCCCCATTTTACAGATGAGGTAACTGAGGTACGGAGAAGTGAAATGACTTGCCCACGGTCACACAGCAAACAAGTGGTGGAGCCGGCATGACTGCATTCCCGACACAGGGTTCGTATAGACTCAGGCAGACTTCCTCAGTCACTCCATATGATGATGATGATGATGATGATGATGATGATGATGATGATTGTGGTATTTGTTAAGTGTTTACTTTGTGCCAAGCACTGTTCTAAGCACTGGGGTAGTACAATGTAATTAGGTTGTCCCATGCGGGGCCCACAGTCTTAATCCCCTTAATCCCCTTAATCTCCCCCTTTTAGACTGTGAGCGCACTGTTGGGTAGGGACTGTCTCTATATGTTGCCAACTTGTACTTCCCAAGCGCTTAGTACAGTGCTCTGCACAAAGTAAGTGCTCAATAAATACAATTGATTGATTGATTGATTGATTGATTAACAGATTAGGTAACTGAGGCACAGAGAAGTGAAGTGACTTGCCCAAAATCACACAGCTAATAAGTGGCAGAGCGAGGATTAAAACCCACAACCTCTGATTCCCAAGCCCAGGCTCTTTCCGTGGCCGACGAAGCCCACATGGAGCCACTTTCATTCATTCAATCGCATTTACTGAGCGCTTACTGTGTGCAGAGCACTGTACTGAGCGCTTGGGAAGTCCAAGTTGGCAACATATAGAGACAGTCCCTACCCAACAGTGGGCTAATAGTCTAGATGAAGCCACTTGTGTCCGGAGACAGGTCTAAGAGCAGGGTGCCCTATCTGACCCTATTCCCGCCAGCGTCCTTCGGGACCCCAGCCGGAGACCTAGGATTCCTGGCTGGCCGGAACCTCGGTCTGCGCTGGCATCCTCCTGGTTCGTGGGCTGACGCTATTTAAGCTAACTGGAAGCTAATTTGTATTTTGGAAACCTGCGACATTTCTTATCGTTCTCCTTGGTAGCAAATTGGATTCTATCTTGGCAACCCGGTTTCCAAGGCAACTGGGTTCCTGGTGGCCGGCTCCTCCTATAAAGTGGCTCGCAGCGTGGGTTGTTCATTCAACTACCCAGCGGGGTTTCACATGGGCCACGGGCAGAATGTAGGGGGGCAGACTGACCAATGGAGGCTGGAATAGCGAGAAACTCCTTGTTAATCTGACCCAGAATTCCCACGGGGCACTGGTGGTGGTATTTGTTTAATAACTGAAGTGTTCGTTAAGTACTTACTACGTGCCAGGCACTGTACTAAGCTCTGGCGTAGATATAAGGCAATCAGGTTGGACACAGTCCATGTCCCCATTTTACAGGTGAGGTCACTGAGACACGGGGGCCAGGGGCCCTCTAGGAAACCCCCCAGCATGTCCCGAGTTCCGGAAATCAATCAATCAATCGTATTTACTGAGCGCTTACTGTGTGCAGAGCACTGTACGTAGCGCTTGGGAAGTCCAAGTTGGCAACACACAGAGACGGTCCCTACCCAACAGTGGGCTCGCAGTCTAGAAGGGGGAGACGGAGCACAAAACCAAACATATTAACAAAATAAAATAAATAGAATAGATATGTACAAGTAAAATAAATAAATAAATAGGGTAATAAATACGTACAAACATATATACATATATACAGGTGCTGTGGGAAAGGGAAGGAGGTAAGGCGGGAGGGGTGGAGAGGGGGAGGAGTGGAAGAGGAAGGAGGAAGAAAAGGTTAGGGAGGAGGAGATGTGCAGGAACACGAAGCAAAGGATGTGTGGATTTGGGGGAGAGGGAACCCCCACCCATCTATGGCAGGCAAGTGGAAAGAGCCCTCTCTAGTTGGGAGGGATCCTGGAAACAACAATAATAATAATAATAATAATAATTGTGGTATTTGTTAAGTGCTTACATTGTACTAAGCACTGGGGTGGATACTTGTCCCCCTTCTGCTCCACCCCAGAGCCAGCATCATGAAGTCTTCTCAACCTGTCGAACACTGGGACAACTGAGGCAGTTACTTTGGGACTGAACAGCGGGAAACCCAAAACCCTACTCTTCTATCTGCAGCCCCCTACTGCTTTTATCATTTGGGGGGACATTTTATGGTCCCTGTCCCCCACGGGGCCCACTGTACTAGGTGCTGGAGTGGACACAAGCTAATCAGCTTGGACACAGTCCCTGTCCCACATAATAATAATAATAATAATTATGGTATTTGTTAAGCACTTACTATACTGTTCTAAGCGCTGAGGTAAATACAGGGTAATCAGGTTGTCCCACGTGGGGCTCACAGTCTTAATCTTCATTTTACAGTTGAGGGAACTGGGGCCCAGAGAAGTGAAGTAACTTGCCCTAGGTCACAAAGCAGACAAGCGGTGGAACCGGGATTAGAACCTAGCTCCTTATGACTCTCAGTCCCGGATTCTATCTACTAGCTCGTGGTGCTACCCAGTGTTAAGCACTGTTCTAAAACTGGGGTAATAATAATAATAATAATAATAATAATAATGGCATTTGTTAAGCGCTTACTATGTGCAAAGCACTGTTCTAAGCGCTGGGGAGGTTACAAGGTGATCAGGGTGTCCCACAGGGGGCTCACAGTCTTAATTCCCATTTTACAGATGAGGTAACTGAGGCACAGAGAAGTTAAGTGACTTGCCCAAAGTCACACAGCTGACAAATGGCGTAGCTGGGATTTGAACCCACGACCTCTGACTCCAAAGCCCGTGCTCTTTCCACTGAGCTATGCTGCTTCTCCAAGGCAATCAGTCGGACAGAGTTCTTGTTCCACATGGGGTTCACAGTCTAAGAAGGAGGGAAAACTGGTATTCCTGTTCAAGTGGCGGAGCTGGGATTGGAACCCAAGTATCCTAGTCATCATATTTATTGCTGTGGAAGGAGGGAAAGTACAGAGATCAGGGAAAAGAAGGAAGGGAATGTTTCACTCTCGGTCTGGGGGTTCGGGCTAGTAATAATAATAATAACTATGGTACTGGTTAAGCACTTACTATGTGCCATGGACTGTTCTAAGTGCTGGGGTAGATACAAATTAATCAGGCTGCACACAGTCCCTGTCCCACATGAGGCTCGCGCTCTTAATCCCCAGTTGACAGATGAGGGAACTGAAGCACAGAGAAGTTAAGTGACTGGCCCAAGGTCACACATCAGACAAGTGGCGGAGCTGGAATTAGAACCCTGGTCCTTCTGAATCCCAGGTCCATACTCTAGGCCACACTGCTTTCTTAGACCTGTGGAGCTGTTGGGGATCCCCAGATGCAGCAGGATTTTAGGGGATCCTAGTGTGGCCAAGGTCTCCCTCTCCCACCCCCCCACCCCAAAAAGACCTTCCCAGAGTTCACCCAAACCCTGAGGGGGTGACTAAAATAATAATAATAATAATGGCATTTATTAAGTGCTTACTATGTGCAAAGCACTGTTCTAAGCGCTGGGGAGGTTACAAGGTGATCAGGTTGTCCCACAGGGGGCTCACAGTCTCAATCCCCATTTTACAGATGAGGGAACTGAGGCCCAGAGACATTAAGTGACTTGCCTAAAGTCACACAGCTGACAATTGGCAGAGCCGGGATTTGAACCCATGACCTCTGACTCCAAAGCCCATGCTCTTCCACTGAGCCACACTGCTTCTCTAAAAGACCCCCACCTACTCACAGTCCCCCAACCCCTCAGAATCAGCCTCGGGTCATTTAAGCTAATTTTGGGCAGGGAACATGACTATCAACTCCGCTTTGTTTTTTGTTTTGTTTTTTATCATATTTGTTAAGCACCTACTATGTGCCAGGCACTGTACTAAGTGCTGGAGTAGGTGCAAGCTAATCTCGTTGGACACAGTCCCTGCCCCACATGGGGCTCACAGTCTTTAACCCCATTTAACAGATGAGGCATCTGAAGCCCAGAGAATAATAATAGTAATAATAATTCTGATATTTCATTCAATCATATTTGTTAAGCACTAACTATTGTGCCAATCTCTGTACTAAACACTGAGGTGGATACAAGCAAATCCAGTTGGACACAATCCCTGTCTCACATAGGGCTCACATTCTCAATCCTCATTTTACAGCTGGGGTAACTGAGGCCCAGAGACGTGAAAGCATCATCATCATCAGTCATATTTATTGAGCGCTTACTGTGTGCAAGCACTGTACTAAGCGCTTGGGAAGTACAAGTTGGCAACATATAGAGACAGTCCCTACCCAACAGTGGGCTCACAGTCTAAAACGGGGAGACAGAGAACAAAACCAAACATACTAACAAAATAAAATAAATAGAATAGATATGTACAAGTAAAATAAATAAATAGAGTAATAAATATGTACAAACATAAATACATATATACAGGTGCTGTGGGGAAGGGAAGGAGGTAAGATGGGGGGATGGAGAGGGGGACGAGGGGGAGAGGAAGGAAGGGGCTCAGTCTGGGAAGGCCTCCTGGAGCAGGTGAGCTCTCAGTAGGGCCTTGAAGGGAGGAAGAGAGCTCGCTTGGAGGATGGGCAGAGGGAGCCCATTCCAGGCCCGGGGGATGATGTGGGCCAGGGGTCGACGGCGGGACCGGCGAGAACGAGGTACGGTGAAGAGATTAGCGGCAGAGGAGCTGAGGGTGCGGGGTGGGCTGTAGAAATGAGCTGCCCAAGGTCATACAGCAGACAAGTGGCAGAGCCAGAATTAGAACCCAGGTCCTTCCGACACCCAGGCCCTTGCTCTATCCACTAGGCCATGCATATAACTCTGTTATACATTGTACTTTCTCAATCGCTTAGTACAGTGCTCTGCACAGTGTAACTGCTCAATAAATATGACCGACTGACTGGTTAAGACGATCCCGATGCCGCGCCCACGGTGGTGGGGCCCAGAATTTCCTGCTGCCCAGAGTTCCCCAGGGCTCAGAGGCAGCAGCTGAAGCCGTCTTCAGAGAAAGAGAAGGGAGAGATGGTGGACAGAGGTACCACCCCCTCCCCACCTCTTGCTCCCCTACCTCCAGCCCCGAGGGACGGCGAGGTCGACAGAAATCAGCTTCCATCAGAGGTATTCACCGAGCACCCACTGGGCACACAGCAGTAACGTAAGAACTTGGGAGTTAATAATGATGGCATTTATTAAGCACTTAGTGCAAAGCACTGTTCTAAGCGCTGGGGAGGTTACAAGGTGATCAGGTTGTCCCACATAGGGCTCACAGTCTTAATCCCCATTTTACAGGTGAGGTAACTGAGGCCCAGAGAGGTGAAGTGACTTGCCCAAAGTCACACAGCTGACAAGTGGCGGAGCCGGGATTTGAACCCATGACCTCTGACTCCAAAGCCCGCGCTCTTTCCACTGAGCCACGCTGCTTCTCTGAGTTCTTAGTTCAATCAGTAGTCAGTATTTATTGAGCACTTACTGTGTGCAGAGCACTGGACTAAGCGCTTGCGAGGGGACATTATAACAATAAAACAGACACATTCCCTGCCCACATCGAGCATATAGTTTAGAGGGGGAGACAGACACTACTATGAATAAATAAAATGACAGATATGTACATAAGTTGTGTGGGGCTGGGAGGGGAGATGAATAAAGGGAGTTAGGGTGACGCAGAAGAGAGTGGGAGAAGAGGAAAGGAGGGCTTAGTAGGGTAGAAGGCAAGTGAGAAACACTTTCTTCATATTAATGTCTGTCTCCCTCTCTAAACTATAACTTCATTTTGGGCAGGGAACATTTCTGCTAATTCCATTGTACACTCCCAACCATCTGCACACAGTAAGTGCTCAATAAATACAATTAACTGATTACGCAGCATGGCCTAGTGGAAAGAGCACAGGCCTGGACGTCAGAGGACCTGGGTTCTAATCCTGACCCTGCAATTGCCTGCTTTGGAACCTCAGCCAAATTCCTTCTCTGACCTTCGGGTTCCTCATCTGTAAAATGGGGATACTGAATCTGACTTAGACTGGGAGCCCTATATAGGCCAGGGACTGGCTGAACTGACTATCTTGTTTCTACCCCAGTGCTTATCACAGTGCTGGGCATATAGTGTTTAATAAGTACCATTAATATTATCATCACTGTCATTATTATTATTATTGTTATGGATGTTATGTTATGGATGCTTCTTCTGGGTACAAGAGGCAAACACGGGTTGGGGGGAAATGACCAAAATCAGTGGCTATCCTCTACTTATCCCCACCCCACCATCTCTCATAATCAATCAATCATATTTATTGATTACTTACTGTGTGCAGATCTCTGTACTAAGCACTTGGGAGAGTACAATACCACAGAGCTGACAGATAATGAGCCCTGACCACAATGAGCTTACACTCTAGAGGAGGAGACACACATTGGTATATAATTAAGACATTATTTCTGAAAGACCAAACCTCCAACTAGCCGTTATTTCATTACTTCCAGAGAAAGAGTCCAGTGGCCAAAAAAATCAGATTTTCTAGCGAAATTTCTTCACAAAAGGAGAATTTCCTCAGAACAACAAAGACCAAAAGTGAAAATCCAAACAGAGCAGGCGTGGAGAACATCAGAAGTTTAGAAGCAAGCCGAAATAGACCGATAGGCTAAATATAAATGCATCACAAGCCGGCCGCTACATTTGACTTGACGTTGCTCTCTTTATTTTACACAAAACCTCTTTCTTTTAAAAGCAGAGCCCACGTCGGGGATTTCAGTCCAGAGCTCTGAAACAAGGCTCCTTCAAGAAACAGAAAGAGCCAGGCCTGGGCATCACAAGACCCGAGTTCTAATCCCTCTCCGCCACTCATCTGCTGTGTGACCATGGGCAAGTCATTTCATTTCTCCGTACCTCAGTTCCCTCATTGGAAAATGGGGATTCATTCATTCATTCATTCAATTCATTCAATCGTATTTATTGAGCGCTTACTGTGCGCAGAGCACTGTACTAAGCTCTTGGGAAGTACAAGTTGGAAACATATAGAGACGGTCCCTACCCAACAACGGGCTCACAGTCTAGAAGGGGGAGACAGACAACAAAACAAAGTATATTAACAAAATAAAATATACAGAATAGTAAATATGTACAAGTAAAATAGAGTAATAAATCTAAATCTGTACAAACACATATACATATACAAACATATGTATATATATATATATATAAACGAATTCCTCCTCCCCATCCCCCCGCCCTACCTCCTTCCCCTCCCCACAGCACCTGTGTATATCTGTATACACACATATATATTTATTACTCTATTTTACTTGTACATATTTACTATCCTATTTATTTTGTTGATGATGTGCATATAGCTATAATTCTATTTGTTCTGATGATTTTGACACCTGTCTGCATGTTTTGTTTTGTTGTCTGTCTCCCCCTTCTAGACTGTGAGCCCGTTGTTGGGTAGGGACCCTCTCTATATGTTGCCAACTTGTCCTTCCCAAGTGCTTAGTACAGTGCTCTGCACACAGTAAGTGCTCAATAAATATGATTGAATGAATGAATGAATATACAGGTGCTGTGGGGAGGGGAAGGTGGTGGGGGGGGGATGGGGAGGGGGAGAGGAAGGAGGGGGCTCAGTCTGGGAAGCCCTCCTGGAGGAGGTTAAATATCTGTTCTCCAACCTACTAAGACTGTAAGCCCCATGTGGGGACCTGATAATCTTGTATCTACTCCAGCACTTAGTACGGTGCTTGGGACATACTATGCACTTAACAAATACCACAGTGATGTAGTAGTAGTAGTAGTAGTAGTAGTAGTAGTAGTAGTAGTAGTAGTAGTAGTAGTAGTATCATCATCCCCAAGGGGAATACAAGGCCATAGAAGCCTGGGGCAAAACCACCAGAGCAGAGGCGAGTCCTGGGTTTTCCCAAGTTAGAAAGCGCTCACCCCATTTCACCTCCAAAGCGGCATTAAGTGATGGAAGCCAATATGACCAAGCCGGCGTCCAGTCAGTGCTGAGGGCCAGTACATCACTCTGAAGAATGCAGAGTTGAGATAGACTTATTTCCTGAGCCTTGAACAGTGCCCAGTGAGTCGTGACCAGTGTTCTGCAAACAGTAAGCACTCAATAAATGTCATCAATTGATCGATTGACTGTCCACAACCCTAAGGCAGCCCCAGCATAAGGTCAGTGATAAAAGTTGCATGCAAAGCTACAAAGGCGGTGCCCGGGCTGCTGGGCTGGACGCAGGGCAGGACACGGGGCTGGATGGTGGACCGGACACTGGGATCACCCAAACCAGTTCACACCATGGCCCCGTTCCTCCATTTCTCCACTGGAAAGGGCAAAGCCCTGAGCCTCTGTGAGCTAGGGTCTCCTTCCCCATGCAAGAGGTAGCAATAACAATAATAATTGTTGTATTTGTTAAGCGCTTACTGTGTGCCAGACACTGTTCTAAGCGCCAGGGTGGACACAAGCAAATCGGGTTGGACAGAGTCCCTGTCCCACATGGGACTCACAGTTTTCATCCCCATTTTACAGATGAGGTAACTGAGGCCCAGAGAAGTTAAATGACTTGCCCAAGGTCACACAACAGGCCCATGGTGGAGCAGAATTAGAACCCGGGCTCTTCTGATTCCCAGGCCTGGGCTCTGTAGGGCTCCAGAGACTTCCGAAGGGCTCTCCCCATCACCATTGGCACTGGATGGCAGACAGTTTTCCATAAACAGGCTGAGCAGGAGAAATAATTATGGTATTTGTTAAGCACTCGCTATGTGGCAGACACTGTACTGAGCTCTGGGGTGGATACAAGCAAATTGGGTTGGACACAGTTCCTGTCCCACGTGGGGCTCAAAATCTCAATCTCCAATTTGCAGATGAGGTAACTGAGGCCCAAATAAGTTAAATGAGTTGCCCAAGGTCACCCAGCGTGCATGTAGTGGAGCCAGGATTAGAACCTCTGACCTTATGATTCCCAATCAATCAATCAATCAATCGTATTTATTGAGTGCTTACTGTGTGCAGAGCACTGTACTAAGCACTTGGGAAGTACAAGTCGGCAACACATAGAGACAGTCCCTACCCGACAGAGGGCTCACAGTCTAGAAGGGGGAGACAGAGAACAAAACCAAACATACTAACAAAATAAAATAAATAGAATAGATATGTACAAGTAAGATAAATAAATAAATAGAGTAATAAATATGTACAAACATATATACATATATACAGGTGCTGTGGGGAAGGGAAGGAGGTAAGATGGGGGGGATGGAGAGGGGGACAAGGGGGAGATGAAGGAAGGGGCTCAGTCTGGGAAGGCCTCCTGGAGGAGGTGAGCTCCCGGGCTCAATCCATTACGCTGAAAGGAGTCTTCACAGAGGGGAAGCTGAGCTGGGAAAGTAAGATCCTCTAAGAAAGATAATGGAGAAAAGAAGATAGAAGCTGCTCTGAGCCTCAGACCTGTGACACGGAGAACTACGCGAGCAGATGGGAAGGGGCAGGAAAAAATGGAGGACGTTTGGTTGGGCAGAAGAAAATGGTGGACACGTGGGAGGGCAGAAGAGACAAACGTGTTGATGGGCTGCCTGGGGTGAGATTCTCCTGCCTATGTCATCATCATCATCAATCGTATTTATTGAGCACTTACTGTGTGCAGAGCACTGTACTAAGCGCTTGGGAAGTACAAATTGGCAACATATAGAGACAGTCCCTACCCAACAGTGTCAAGGCAAGGCCTGCGAAGTCATCCACGGATGGACACGGACGACCCGACGAGAGGAGAGACTTCATTTAAGAAGAGGAAGGATACAGCCCCACTGTGATCCTCTAATCGTGAGGGCCTGGACTTTGGCGTAATTCAATTCCACACGAGGAAACACAATTAGATTTCTAAGCTAACACGCCGTGGCACTTGGAGCTTTAGGCCGGGAGGGTTCTGTCTTTATTGCTAGAAGAAATGCCTTTCCCCATTCCAGTTCTATTTTGAGAAGGTGGCTCGCGGCGGGGCGGGGAATCTGCTACCAGAGGCCGTGAAAAGCAGGGGCGATGAGAAAGGTACACAGACACCTGGAAGGAAGCAAATGGCAGGAATCGCCATCCAAAAAAACAAACTGTACAGAATGTGCTCATCAGTCAGTGGTATTTATGGGATGCTTACTATGTACAGAGCACTGCATCTGTAATTTTATTTATTCGTATTAATGCCTGTCTCCCCAACTCTAGACTGTGAGCTCATTGTGGGCAGGGAATGTCAGTGTTTATTGTTGTATTGTACTTTCCCAAGCTCTTAGTACTGTGCTCTGCACACAGTAAGCGCTCAATAAATACGATTGAATGAATGAATGAATGAATGAATGAATGAATGAATGAATGAATGAACAAACTAACTGTTTGGTAGAGAACAATTTGATAGTTGGAGGGAATTTACTGAGCATCTACTGAGTGCAGAGCGCTGTACTAAAGCCCTTTGGACGATACATCGGAAACAAGACATATATTCCCTGCCCTTCGAGTGCTTACACTCTAACGTGGATATGTGGAATAGAAAAGGATATCAGTAAAAATAAGACAAACCCCATGAAATAAGTGACCAGAGGAAATTTTGTCAAAGGAGCCATGCCACCTCTTGCTACTGAAATAGTCATACCCAAACTTGGCATTTGCGAGTATATGCATATTCAATCAATTGATGGCATTTATTGAGTGCTTACTGTGTGCAGAGCATTGTACTAAATGTTTTGGGAAGAATACTATAACAAAGTTGGTAGACGTGTTCCCTGTCCACAAGGAGCTTACACCTAGTGGGGGAGACAGATATTTAAAAAGAAATGACAGATATGTTCATAAGTGTTGTAGGCTGAGGGTGGGGTAAATAAAGGCTACAAATCTGAGCGTAAGGATGACACAGAAGGGAGAGGGAGTAGGGCAAATGTAGGCTTAGTTGGAGAAGGCCTCTTGAGATGTCAGTCAGTCAGTCATACTTATTGAGGGCTTACTGTGTGAACAGCACTGTCCTAAGCGCTTGGGAGAATATAATAAAACTATAAACAGTCACACTTCCCGGCCAAAGCAAGCTGACAGTCTAGATGTGATTTGAATTATGATGATGGCATTTATTAAGTGTTTATTAAGTGCATTTATTAAGTGCTTACTATGTGCAAAGCACTGTTCTAAGCGCTGGGGAGGTTACAAGGTGATCAGGTTGTCCCATGGGGGGCTCACAATCTTAATCCCCATTTTACAGACTGAGACACAGAGAAGTTAAGTGACTTGCCCAAAGTCATACAGCTGACAATTGTGGAGTCGGGATTAGAACCCATGACCTCTGACTCCAAAGCCCATGCTCTTTCCACTGAGCCATGCTGTTTCAGCATGAATAATTGAATAATATTCAATTGTACAGTCAAATACTCTTGGAGATGTAATTTGAATAATATTCATTCATTCAATCATATTTATTGAGTGCTTGCTGTGTGCAAAGCAGTGTACTAAGCGCTTGGGAAGTACAAGTTGGCAACATATAGGGACGGTCCCTTCCCAACAATGGGCTCACAGTCTAGAAGGGGGTTCACAGTCTAGAAGGGACTATTCAACTATACACAATCGAATCTTTGTTTGGATTCTGTGATTTGTCAATATTTGCATCTCAGTTTTCCCCATTAGAACGGAAGCTCTTCGTGGGCAGGGCAGGGCAGGGGACGTGTCATGCGCATCGGCCTTCCCAGAGATCTAAGTTCTGTGATGGCCGCAAGCTGTAGCTACTCTGGGCATCGCCCTGCAGTGCTGCAAGGTGGGCTGTGCTGGGCACCCCAGGACCAATCGATCATATTGACTGAGCGCTTACTGCGTGCAGAGCACTGTACTGAGCGCTTGGGAGAAGACAATATGACAGAGTTGGCAGACACGTTCCCTGCCCACAACAGGCTTCCAGTCTAGAGGTTGACAGGCTAGGGATCCAGGGAGGGGCACCAAGGATGAGCTGTGATAGAGTAGGGCAGTCAATATCTCTCCTCTTCCTCCTCCTCCTTACCCTCCTCCCCTTCCCCATCCTCCTCTCTCCGACTCCAGGGACGTTAGTAGTGATTTGATATTGGCATTTTTCAACGACGTGGCCAGTGGCAGAGCTCAGAGAACAATGCCAAAACCATCCCGTCATCTGCTGCCTGATGACAGAACGAATCGGAATTCATTCATTCCTTCAATAGCATTTATTTTTACAGTGTACACAGCACTGTACTAAGCGCTTGGGAAGTACAAGTTGGCAACATATAGAGACGGTCCCTACCCAACAATGGGCTCACAGTCTAGAAGGGGGAGACAGAGAACAAAACAAAACATATTAACAAAATAAAATGAATAGAATAAATATGTACAAATAAAATAGAGTAATAAATACCCACAAACAAATATACATATATGCAGGTGCTGTGGGGAGGGGAAGGAGGTAAGATGGGGAGATGGGGAGGGGGAGGAGGGGGAATGACATCTGGCATTTGGAAAATGGTCAAGGCAGTAATTACAAGCAACTCATCAATCAGTGGTATTAATTAAGTACTGACTATAATAACAATAATAATAATGGCATTTGTTAAGCGCTCACTAGGTGCAGAACACTGTACTAAGCACTTATGATTAAATTCATGATTCCTATTATTCTATTCCTTGTTTGCCAATGTCCACAGACTTTTGAAAAAACAAACTGAATGCAACTGGATCTATAAACTGTAATGAAGTGTCCACACCTAACAATCAATCAGTGGTATTTATTGAGCACTTACTGTGTGCAATCAATCAATCAATCAATCGTATTTATTGAGCGCTTACTGTGTGCAGAGCACTGTACTAAGCACTTGGGAAGTACAAGATGGCAACATATAGAGACGGTCCCTACCCAACAGTGGACTCACAGTCTAGAAGGGGGAGACAGAGAACAAAACAAAACATATTAACAAAATAAAATAAATAGAATAGATAAGTACAAGTAAAATAAATACATAAATAGAGTATTAAATACGTAGAAACATATATCCGTATATACAGGTGCTGTGGGGAAGGGAAGGAGGTAAGGCAGGTAGATGGAGAGGGGGAAGAGGGGGAGAGGAAGGAGGGGGCAGACTACTGTACTGAGCACTCATGCTTATTATACTCATGCTTCCTATTATTTTCTTTTTTTGCAAATGTCCACAACCTGTCTGAAAAAAACTATCTGAATGCAGTTGAATATATAAATTGCAACAATCTGTGTCAACACCACCTACCAGTCAATCAATGGTATTCATGGAGCACTTACTATGTGCAGAGCACATAGTTGGGAAAATACAACAGAGTTGGCAGACACTTTTCATACCCACAGGGAGCTTACAGTCTATTAAACATGTAGCCAAAGTATCTATTGACCGTATTAAAAAGGCACAATTTTTCCATCTGGTAGTTTTCATTATTAACTGCCAACATTTATTTATACTCACAGGGAGCTTACAGTCTATTAAACATGTAGCCTTCATTATCTATTGACCGTATTAAAAAGGCACAATTTTTCCATCTGGTAGTTTTCATTATTAACTGCCAACATTTAACTTAAATAAATGATTGTTTGATCAATTTAAGTGATCAAACAATGTTCGTTAGTAATTCATTTACAAGCAGTGTGCTATTTAGTTTCATTCGTGATTTTTATTACTTGCTTTTTAGTGATACAGAAGATACTCTTTCCCACTTCAAATCCAGCAGATCACTGCTCTTTACCATCTTCAAGGTCCTCCTGAAATCACATCTTCTCCAGGAAGCCTTCCCTGATTAATCTCTTCCTCATAATAATAATAATAATAATTATGGTATTTGATAAGTGCTTACTATGTGCCAAGCACAGTTCTCACTTAAACCCTTGGGTATTAATCCCCTGCCCCTCCATGGCACTTCTCAATATCTTTATACCCCATCACTTCTTTTTACCTATAATTTATTAATAAATTACACTGCACTGTACACTCCTTGAGGGCAGGACCTACCTTCAAAACATCTCTACTTAGATGTCCTCCTGTCACTTCAAACTAAATGGGGCTAAAACTGAATTTCTTATCTTCCCACCCAAACCCTGTCCTCCAGCTCACTTTCCATCACTGTTGACGGCCCCACCAACCTTCCTGTCTCAAAAGCCCATAACCTTGGCATTATCCTTGACTCCTCTCTCTCGTTCCACCCACATATTCAGGCCCTCATTAAATCCTGTCAGTTCTACCTTCGCAACATCGCCAAAATCCGCCCCATCCTCTCTGTCCAAACTGCTACCACGTTAATGGAAGCACTTATCCTGTCCCGGCTTGATTATCGTATCAGCCTCCTCGCTGACCTCCCTGACTCCTGTCTCTCCCCACTCCAGTCAATACTCTATTCTGCTGCTCGAATCATTTTCCTTCAAAAACGTTCAGACCACGTTTCCCCACTCCTCAAGAAACTCCAGGGGTTGCCCATCCACCTCCGCATCAAACAAAAACTCCTCATCATTGGCTTTAAAGCACTCAATCACCTTGTCCCCTCTACCTCACCTCACTACTCTGCTACTACGACCCAGCCCGCACACCTCGTTCCCTCTAACACTAACCTTCTCGCTGTACCTCGATCTCATCTGTCTTGCCTCTGACCTCTCGCCCACATCCTACCTCTGGCCTGGAATGCCCTCCCTCCTCAAATCAGACAGATAATTGCTCTCCCCTCACTTCAAAACCATATTGAAGGCCCATCTCCTCCAAAAAGCCTTCCCTGACTCCACCCTCCTCTCCTCTTCTCCTACTCCCTTCTGCACCACTCTTACTTGCACCTTCATGCGTCTTCCCTCCCATCCCCACAGCACATGTGTATGTAGCTGTAATTTACTTATCTACCTATTTATTTATATTAATGTCTGTCTCCCCCTCTAGACTGTGAGCTTGTTGTGGGCAGGAATGGGTCTGTTTGTTGTTATATTGTACTCTCCCAAGAGCTCAGTACAGTGATATTGTACACTGTAAGCACTCAATAAAATATGACTGAATGAATGAATGAAGTGACGGAGCCAGGATTAGAACCCCGGTCCTCTGACTCCCAGAGGCATGCTTTATTTATTAGGCCGCACTTCTTCCCTATTTCCCATCATGCAGAAACAATGAACCTCGGTTTTAATCGTCCGACCCGACGCCAGGCCCCTTACCCGGGCTCCAGCCGGGAGAGGCCTGGGACGGCCTCTTGCTTTGACCTCAATGACTGTTCCTGCCCAAGAGGTTCCCTTCTGGGCAAAGAGACACCTGGCAAGGCTGACCATCTCAGGCTTGGACAGGCAATCGGCCACCACGACAGGATCTGGGTACGGAGGCTGGTCCAGTGTCCGTGGACCCGAGCGGCGATCACCTCAATTGCCGCCCTCTCCAAGCCTGTGCCCTTCTCCTCTCTTCCTGGGTGGCACGGGAGCAGCTAGAGAAGCCGGTGCCCAGGGTAGTCTCTGGGGAGGAGCCGTGCTGGAGAGGTATTTGATGGGAAACACCCAGTTGACAGCTGTAACTACACCCCTAATAATAATAATAATAATAATAATAATAATAATAGCATTTGTTAAGCACTTACTATGTGCAAAGCACTGTTCTAAGTGCTGGGGAAGAATACAGGGTGATCAGGTTGTCCCTCTTGGGGCTCACAGTTTCAATCCCCATTTTACAGATGAGGGACCTGAGGCCCAGAGAAGTTAAGTGACTTGCCCAAAGTCACACAGCTGACAAGTGGCGGAGCCGGGATTTGAACCCATGACCTCTGACTCCCAAGCCCGGGCTCTTTCCACTGAGCCACGCTGCTTCACTACTGATCCTGCCACTGTCTGTCCAGGTCTCAGCGGGCAGCACTGACGTGGAAGGGAGAATACCTATTTACTTTATGATACCCTCCCAAGTGCTCAGTACAGTGCTCTGTTCACTGCAGGGACCAGCTTGCTCACTGGGCCTCAATCTCATCTATCTCACCACCGACCCCTTTCCCATGTCCTCCCCCCTGACCTGGAATTCCCTCCCCATTAATATACACCAGACCACTACTTTCCCCACCTTCAAAGCTTATTCGAATCACATCTCCACCAAGAGACCTTCCCCAATTAAGCCCTCCTTTCCCTGACTCCCCTTCCGTTCCTCATAACCTGTGCACTTGGATCAATACCCTTTAAGCACTTGATATTCACCCCCGCCTCAGCTCCACAGCACTTATGCACATATCCATCATTTATTTTAGTGTCTGTTTCCCCCTCTAGACTGTAAGTTCCTTGTGGGCAAGGAATGTGTCTATCGCCTCTGCTGTACTTTACCCTCCGAAGTGCTTAGTAAAGTGCTTGGCACCCAGAAAACTCTCGATAAGTGCCATTGACTAATTATAGGCACTCAGTCAATGCTATTTATTGATTGATTGATTGATCGCTAAAATGGTTAATCTGTAATGTAAGCAAGAGAGGAAGAATAGAATCAGTGAGCAAATGGTGTTTATTGAACACATACTGTGTACACAACGCTGGGCTGAGCACTTGGGGGAAAACAACAATCGGTAATAATAATAATAATGATGGTATTTGTTAAGTCCTTAACTATGTGCAAAGCACTGTTCTAAGCACTGGGGAGGTTACAAGGTGATCAGGTTGTCCCGGGGGGGCTCGCAGTTTTAATCCCCATTTTACAGATGAGGGAACTGAGGCACAGAGAAGTTAAGTGACTTCCCCAAAGTCACTCAGATGACAGTTGGTGGAGCTGGGATTTGAAGCCATGACCTCTGACTCCAAAGCCCGGGCTCTTTACACTGAGCCATGCTGCTTCTCCATCGGTAGGCATGAACACTATCCTCAATGAGCTTATAATAAATCAATTGTATTTATTGAGCACTTACTGTACTAAGCACTTAGGAGAGGACATTGTAACAGAGTTGGTAGACACAGTGAGCTTTTAACTTCGAAGGGGAGACAAACATTAACATACACAAATGAATTACTGATATGTTACATAATCAATCAACTGTATTAACTGAATGCTTACTATGTGCAGAGCACTGTACTAAGTGCTTGGGAGAGCACAATACAACAGAATTAGCAGACATGTTCCCTGCCCACAACGAGCTTACAGTCTAGAGGGGGAGACAGATATTAATAAGTGCTGTGGGGCTCAGGGAGGGGTGTATAAAGGGAGGAAATCAGGGTGACGCAGAATGGGGTGGGAGAAGAGGAAGTGAGGGTTTAGTACAGTGTTTGCACACAGTAAGTGCTCAGTAAATACAACTGAACTGAATAGAACCGCAGGCCCCAGAGAGAAGGTGGTAGGGAGGAATGAGAGTTCAACCTTCACATTGTTCAAAACCGCCCTTTGCTCTCCATCCAAATTGCTGCCACGTTAGTACAATAACTTATCCTAACCCACTTTGATTACTGCATCAGCCTTCTTGCTGACCTTCCTGCCTCCTGTCTCTCCCCACTTCAGTCCATACTTCTCTCTGCTGCCCAGATCGTTTTTCTAAAGTGTTCAGTTCGTGTTTCCCCACTTCACCAGAACCTCCAGCGGTTTCCCATCCACCTCCACATCAAACAGAAACTCCTTTCCAACAGCTTTAAAACACTCAATCACCTTGCCCTTCCTATCTCACCTCCTACTACAACCCAGCCGGCACACTTCTCTCCTCTAATGGCAACCTTCTCACTGTACCCCAATTTCGTCTGTCTCACCGCTGGCCTCTCACCCACATCACGCCTCCTCGGGACTGAAATGCCCTCCCCTGCATATCTGACGGACATGAAAAGGAGTCTGCATCTGCGCCAGGGTGACGCACAAGGGAATGGAAGAAGAGGAAATGAGGGCTTAGACGGGTAAGGTCAGTTGGAGGAGATGGGCCTCGATATGGCTTCGAAAGTGGCACTTGGATTTTCAGCCTCCTCTCTGATCTCCCATCCTCCTGTCTCTCCCCACTTCAGTCTATACTTCACGCTGCTGCCCGAATCATCTTTGTGCAGAAATGCTCTGGTCATGTTATTCCCCTCCTCAAAAATCTCCAGTGGCTACCAGTCACCCTACACATCAAGCAAAAGCTCCTCACTCTCGGCTTCAAGACTCTCCATCACCTCGCCCCCTCCTACCTCACACCTCCCTTCTCTCCTTCTCCAGCCCAGCCCACACCCTGCACTCCTCTGCCGCTAACCTCCTCACTGTACCTTGTTCTCTCCTGTTCCGCCGTTGTCCCCCGACCCACATCCTAACTCTGGCCTGGAATGCCCTCCCTCCACACATCCGCCAAGCTAGCTCTCTTCCTCCCTTCAAAGCCCTACTGAGAGCTCACCTCCTCCAGGAGGCCTTCCCACACTGAGCCCCCTTTTTCCTCTCCTCCTCCCCATTCCCCCCACCCTACCTCCTTCCCCTCCCCACAGCACCTGTATATATGTTTGTACAGATTTATTACTCTATTTGTTTTACTTGGACATATTTACTATTCTATTTATTTTGTTAATGATGTGCATCTAGCTTTATTTCTACCTATTCTGATGACTTCAATCAATCAGATTGATTAATCGTATTTATTGAGCACTTACTGTGTGCAGAGCACTGTACTAAGCACTTGGGAAGTCCAAGTTGGCAGCATATAGAGACAGTCCCTACCCAACAGTGGGCTCACAGTCTAAAACGGGAAGACAGAGAACAGAACCAAACATACTAACAAAATAAAATAAATAGAATAGATATGTACAAGTAAAATAAATAAATAAATAAATAAATAAATAAATAGAGTAATAAATATGTACAAACATATATACATATATACAGGTGCTGTGGGGAAGGGAAGGAGGTAAGATGGGGGGGATGGAGGGGGGACGAGGGGGAGAGGAAGGAAGGGGCTCAGTCTGGGAAGGCCTCTTGGAGGAGGTGAGCTCTCAGTAGGGCCTTGAAGGGAGGAAGAGAGCGAGCTTGGCAGATGGGCAGAGGGAGGGCATTCCAGGCCCGGGGGATGACGTGGGCCAGGGGTCGATGGTGGGACAGGCGAGAACGAGGTACGGTGAGGAGATTAGCGGCAGAGGAGCGGAGGGTGCGGGGTGGGCTGTAAAAAGAGAGAAGGGAGACTTGACACCCGTCCACATGTTTTGTTTTGTCGTCTGTCTCCTCTTTCTAGACTGTGAGCCCGTTGTTGGGTAAGGACCATCTCTTTATGTTGCCAACTTGTACTTCCCAAGCACTTAGTGCAGTGCTCTGCACACAGTAAGCACTCAATAAATACGATTGAATGAATGAATGAATGAATTTTCACCCTTCATTTACCACTCCCTTAGCCCCTCAGCACTTATCAATCAATGGTATTTATTGAGCACTTACTATGTACAGCCCTTTACTAAATGCTTGGGAAAGTACAATGCAACAGAATTAGTTGATGTGTTCGCTGCCCATTTATGCACATATCTACAAATTATTTATACAAACGTCGGTCTCCCCTTCTACACTGTAAGCTCACTGTGGGATGGAAACGTATCTACCAACCCTGTTATACTGTACTCTCCCAAGAACAATACAGCAGTCTGCACAGAGTGAACACTCAACAAATACGATTGAGTGGGAGTACAAGCAGCATTGCGCTGGCCACTAGCACCAGAATTCATTCCTGCACATGGGCTCTCCGGCCTGAAATGTCCGTCCAGAGGCTTGGCCGCTGACTGTGTGCACAAAGTTCTGTTCCCATGGAGGGGGATGCCTGTTTCTCCCTCCCTACGCCCTCCCAGCGCCACTCAGCCTGATGGCTCAGGGGATGCGGGAGGACTAGATTGGACAGAAGGCTTTACCAAAAAAAGAACACCCCCCCACCTGATGTGTGAAGCAGCATGGCCTAATGGATAAAGCATGAACCTGGGAGTCAGAAGGACCTGGGTTCTAATCCCAGCCCCGCCACTTGTCTGCTGTGTGACCTTGGGCAAGTCGCTTCACTTCTCTGGGCCTCAGTCCCCTCATCGGTAAAAAGGGGATTAAGACTGAGAGCCCCATGTATGACAGCGACTGTGTCCAACCCGATTATCTTGTATCTATCACAGCACTAGTACAGTGTTTGACATACATGAGAAGCAGCGTGGCTCAGTGGAAAGAGCCCAGGCTTTGGAGTCACAGGTCATGGGTTCAAATCCCAGGTCTGCCAATTGTCAGCTGTGTGACTTTGGGCAAGTCACTTAACTTCTCTGGGCCTCAGTTACCTCAACTGTAAAATGGGGATTAATACTGTGAACCCCCGTGGAACAACCTGATCACCTTGTAATCTCCCCAGCGCTTAGAACAGTGCTTTGCACATAGTAAGCTCTTAATAAATTCCATCATTATTATTATTATACAGTAAATGCCTAACACCATTATGATGATGATGATCATCATTATTATTATTATCACCTGTCCTGATGACTTAATAACTCATCTGTCCAGAGGCAGGGGACTGGAACACATGACCTCAAGAAGTTCGTCCCAGCTCTAGGATTCTCTGAAATCCAGGTGGTGGCAGGAAACAAATGCCAACGTGGTGACTGGCTTTGGGGCAGGGCAACCGCTGTAGAGCCGCAGCTGACAAAATGTGAGAATCGGGGTGGGTGCCCGGGAGCGGGTAACAAGGGACCCTTCGGCTCCATCCGGCCTAGGTCCGGCCTTGCCCAACGGAGCTGGGAGCAGGGTGACACGCGGGCATCAAAGCCACTTGGAGAGGTTCCCGAGGAGAGCCAGCCAGATGGCTGAAGGGTTGCACAGTCACACTTGGGAAGAAATGCACCCAGGGGTGGGGGTGGGGGAGAGAGTGGGATGCCAGCATTCCAGCGGGCGCTGCTGAGAAGAGGGATGAAAAGGGACTCCATGGGGTTCGGCGGGGTCATTTGTGTACAGCAGGGTGGTGGCGGCTGCCACAGTCCATCTCCCTTGCGGGGGCCGGGAGGAATTAGGTTAGATTGCAGTGAAAAATTAGGACAAATTCCCGGCTTAGGGGATCACGAGGCATTGCCAAAGACCCCCAAGAGAATGCGTTATGAATCCGATAAGCGATAATATAATAATTACGGTATTTACTACGGGAGTGCTCTGGGCTAAAATCATCTCATCAGAGGCAGGACGTCCCCTACAGGGTTTATCGAAGGCCCGTCTCCTCCAAGAGGCCTTCCCCAGGCTAAGCCTTCATTTCGTCTTCTTCCACTCTCTTCTGCATCTCCTTCGCACTTGGATTTCCACCCTTTATTCACCCCACCGTCAGCCCCACAGCACTTATGTCCATATTCGTAATTTATTTATTTAATACTGTCTGTCTCCCCCCTCTACACTGTAAGCTCCTTGTGGGCAGGGAATGTATCTCCCAACTCTGTTATATTGTACTCTCCCAAGTGCTTAGTACGGTGCTCTACACCCAGTAACAGCTCAATAAATATGATTGATTCACTGAGGGCCGGGCTAGAATCCCCTTTTCACAGAAGAGGACCCTGAGTTCCCAAGAGGTTCGGTGACTTGCCCAAGGTCACTCAGCAGGCCAGTAGCAGAGCTGGGACTAGGGCCTAGGCCTCCCATCTCCTCACTCAAGCTATTTCCATTATGCGTCTTCACCCACTCCCCTCTGTGTCACCCTTGCCCTTGTATTTCCACCCTTTATTCACCCCTCACTCAGCCCCACAGTGCTTATGCATAGGTCTGTAATCTCTTTATTTAGATTAACGCCTGTCTCCCCCTCTAGACTGTAAACTCACTGTGGGCAGGGAACGTGTGTACCAACTATTGTACTCTCCCAAGTGCTTAGTACTTACAGACAATATTAAATAAATAAATTACGGATATGGAAATAAGTGCTCTGAGGCTGAGGGTGGGGTGAATAAAGGGTGGAAATCCAAGCATGTTGCTTACGAGAAGCAGAGTGGCTCAGTGGAAAGAGCATGGGCTTTGGAGTCAGAGGTCATGGGTTCAAATCCTGGCTCCGCCACATGTCAGCTGTGTGACTTTGGGCAAGTCACTTCACTTCTCTGTGCCTCAGTTCCCTCATCTGTGAAATGGGGATTAAGACTATGAGCCCCCTGTGGGACAACCTGATCACCTTGTAACATCCCCAGCACTTAGAACAGTGTTTTGCACATAGTAAGCGCTTAATAAATGCCATCATGATTATTATTATTATTACAATGCTCTGCACACGGTAAATGCTCGGTAAATAAGATTGATTGACTGTATCTAGTGATCAAGCAGAGTCGAGGGGCACTCCCAACTAGAGGCAGAGATATGGACAAGTTGACCTGAGCGTGAAGTGCAAAAAAAGCATAAAATTCCTATCCGTGCCAACCACCCCCGCCCCAGAGCCTCACAGCTTTCCAGGTTCTCTAGAGCCTCCCACTCCCAGAAATGGCGCAGGCCAAGCAGGAGGCTTGAGAAGCAACGTGGCCTGTTGGAAAGAGCTCAGGCCTGAGAGTCAGAGGACCCGGGTTCTAATCCCAACTCCGCCACTTGTCTGCTGTGTGACCTTGAGGCAAGTCACTTCACTTTTCTGGGCCCCAGTTTCCTCCTCTGTAAAATGGGGATGAAGACGGTGAGCCCCACATGGGACAGAGACTGTGTCCAACCTAATCAGCTTGTATCTACTCCAGCGCTTGGTACAGTAACTGGCACAAGAGTAAGCGCCTCATAAATCCAGCACTTAGAACAGTCCTTGGCACACAGTAAGCACTCCACAAATACCATTATCATTAAATACCACAATCGTTATTATTATTAGGAGACTCAGCCATCTTGGTCTCCCATCAAGAGAAGGGGCCGGGCCCAGCCGGAGAGAACCGTCCACTTCAACAATGGCTGGGCACTGGCCAATGAAAACACAATGCTTTCTTTACTCGCTCTCGTTTTATAAATATTTGAGACCCGCTCTACGTTCTTGTAGGAACTGGTTTCATTTATCCCCTCATTTCCTCTTTCTTGGGCCATAGAAATAAAAATAGCAACGTGCTCTCCTTTTTCCGTCCAGACCTGGTTGACGTTTATTTCTTAATCTCCTGTTGTTAGTTAAAGACTTCCGAGGACCCTAATTTGAATTTACTCCATAGCTGACAGAATAAGCCACAGACTTTCTCTGCTGAGGGCGGCGTCCTGGTGCCTGTCCCGGCTAGTAAAAGCCCTTGGACCCCGGGGTGTTGAGGCCCCTTCAAACTGGGCCGAGGACGCGCCAAGCCTGCGCTGGGCCGCTCTGAAGCTGGTGACGGCGTCCAGCCCGGTCTTTCCTCCTTTGAGCTCGATCCCATTGGGACCTCTGCCCCGTCTGAGCGAAAGGAAAGCAAAAGTTCCTGGGGGATTTCGCTTCCTCAAATCATCTCAAAGCAAGAGAGATTAGGAAGACGTTTCTCATCACAAGGTTGGGGTGCTCTTTGGGCCCTCGTGCTCACGGCTCATGCCCTCCCAGCCTCGCTTGGACCCAGAGTGACCAAAAAGCAAGATCTTCCATTTGTCGGCTGTGTGAACTTGGGCAAGTCACTTCACTTCTCTGAGTCTCAGTTAATCCATCTATAAAATGGGGATGAAGACCTTGAGTCCCATGTGAGATGTGGACTGCATCCAATCTGATTATCTTGTATCTACCCCAGTGCTTAGTACAGTTCCTGTCACAGACTAAGCACTTATAAAATTACTATTAAAAAAAAAGAACGGTGCTCAGTGCTGGCTGAAGCCCTGCCACTCTCCTGAGAGGAAGTAATTCATCAATGTTTCTTTACTGATCCCTTCCTGTGTGCAGAGCACTGTACTAAGCACTTGGAAGAGTACAATAAAACAGAGTTGGTAGACAGATTCCCTGCCCATAAAGAGCTTCTAAAGGAAATGGGCACAGGAGGAGAGACACTCCCCACTCCATCAACAGTATTTATTGAGCACTTACTGTGAACTGAGGGAACTGAGGCACAGAGAAGTAAAGTGACTTGCCCAGGGTCACATAGCAGAAAGGTGGCAGAGCCAGGATTAGAACCCAGATCCCACGGACTCCCAGGCTCGTGCTCTATCAAGTAGGCCACTGCATACTATACAACAGAGTTGGCAGACGTATTCCCTGCCCTCAACAAGCTTACAGTCTAAAGGGGGAGATAGATATTAACATAAATAAATAATTTCTAGTATCTAAAATATAAAGTACTTAAGTGCTGCGGAGCTGAGGGTGGGGTGAATAGCAAATGCCCAAAGGTCACAGATCCACTCAGAAATCCAGCTGACTGGTCAGTCCACCAGGGAACATCACACACCGGAGAAGTGGAACGGATTCCAAAAATCAAGGACGGGACCAAAAAAATCCAGGCTCAGCACAGATACCTATTACATAGGCTCAGTCTAAGCCAAGCCTTCACTTCTAAACTTCAACAATGATCATGCCATCAATGCTACCATGCAATCACCTTAATTCTTTAACCTAGATTCACCCTGGGCTAGTCCTAATTTCCAGAGATTAAAAGCATGCCCAAATGCCTCCATAATAACCTTAGGCCCCTGCTTCCCTTCTCCATCACTGAACCCTTTTTTTCTTTTTTTAATGGAATTTCATTCAATCGTATTTATTGTTTACTATGTGCAAAGCACTGTACTGAGTGCTTGGGAGAGTGCGAAGAAATAATAAACAGATATATTCCCTGCCTATGATGAGTTCACAGTCTAGAGGGGGAGACAGACATTAATACGAATAAATAAATAAATTGCAAATATGTACATAAGTGCTTTGGGGTATTTAATTAGGGTAACTGTTGGGCGCTTACTATGTGCCGAGCACTGTATTAAGCACTGGGGTGGATACAAGCAAATTGGGTTGGACCGAGTCCCTGCCTCCCGTGGGGCTCACAGTCTCAATCCCCATTTTACAGATGAGGGAATTGAGGCACAGAGAAGTGAAGTGATTTGCTCAAGGCCACACAGCAGACAAGTGTTGGAGCCAGGATTAGAACCCAGGTCCTTCTGGTTTCTATCCACTAGCCCACACTACTTCTCTGCTGTTACTAATAAGCATTCGTGTCAGCAAGAAAATAAAAGAGCTCAGTGTCCCTACACCAATTACCCAGGAGAAAGGTCCTACTTCCTCAAGCCTGTAAACTCCTCACAGGTATCGGGCCTCCTGTCGAGGAGCAGCATGGTGTAGCAGCTACAGCCTGGGGCCTGGGCGTCATAAGGTCATGGGTTCTAATCCTGGCTCCACCGCAAGTCTGCTGTGTGACCTTGGACAAGTCACCTCATTCTCTGGGCCTCAGTTACCTCATATGTAAAATGAGGATTGAGAATGGGAGTCCCACGTGGAACAGAGACTGCGTCCAGCCCGATTTGCATGTATATCTACCAGTGCTTAGTACAGTGCTTAGTACAGTGCTGGGCACATAGCAAGCGCTTAACACATACCATTATTATTATTATTATTACTTTGCTCTATCATGTACTCTCAGGCACCTAGTATGGTCCTCTGCACACAGTAAGTGCTCAATAAATTCCACTGAACGATGGATTGACTGCCCGAGTACCCAGCGGGGGAGAACAAGCGATTAGGGGAGAAGGAGCGATTCAGAGATCAGATTGATGGTTTAATGACTGTGGCATGTCACGCCCTACAAGTGTTGGCTCTAGGGAAATGACTCCATCACGGAACTCGAGTCGGGTGAGAACGGCTGTCAAGAACGTGGCACGTTGATGATTTTTCCAACTGAGAAGATGCCGGAACACACCTGCTGACCTCCCCCGGTGTCCCTGCTTTGGGCCCTTTGACACCTGAGTGCAGCGGCCCACTCATCCTCCATCTTGACTGTGGGGCAGGGAAGGAAGGAAGAAAGGAAGGAGCTGGTTCAGTCGGACCGGTGCCACGTGGCCGCCCTGCTCACCTCTACACCCTCTAGTTGCCCAGCGGGCTCTGGGCCCGATGGACGGACGGACATCTGGAGCAGCAACCTAGGGGAGGGAAGACCCTTCCCTATTCACAGCCCCACAGCCCCCCACACGCACACGGACGCCTACCTTAATCGGAGCACGGCTGAACTGAATCTTCCGGTGGGCTGGAATCTCCTCCTCCTCCGGCAGGCCGCCGATCTCGGAATACTCCCCATCCGGCCCGTAGTAGTTGCCCTCGTCGCTGTCGTCCTGCTCGGTGCCCGTCTCTCCCCAGTCCGAACTATACCTGGAGCGCACCCGGTAGACACTGTAGTCGCTCTGCATGTAGACGTGGGCATTGGCCTCCCCGTTGGAGTCCTGAGGCCCGTCCCGGCCACTGGCGTCACCAGGGCAGGGGTCCGGGGTGGCCCCGGCCTGGAGGCCATCATCCCCGGGCACGGGGTCCCGCGGGCCCTCTGATGGCCTGCTCTCGCCGCTGTCCCCCGGGGCCTCGATCTGGGGCGATGGCGGTCCGGAGCCCTCCGGGGGTCCGGCCTCGGCCTCGGGGTTCTCGGCCTCATGACAGGGGTCCATTGGTTCCGGAGCTTCCTGGGCAGGTGCCGGGGATTCCGGGCTCCCCTTTACCCGCAGGGCAGCGTCGGTGGGTCCAGGCTCGGGGCTCGGGGAGGCCTCCTCTCGGGTGGGGGACGGGCTGCTGGAGTCCGGGCCGCCCGGGGGCCAGGAGCCAGGGTCCTTCAGGTGGCCAAAGGCGTCGAGGCTGGAGACGGTGGCGGGGAGGTTGAGCGGGTAGTGCCCAGTCACGGAGTACTCCTCCTTGTTCCCCGGCTTCTCCGGGACCCCGGACGACTCGGCATTCTCAAAGACGGCGCTGAGCTGGGTCACGGTGGGGGACGCGGCCTCCGTCCGGGAGCTCAGGCTGTCCAGAGAGTCGCTGCTGCCTCGGTTGGACCTGGAGGAGGCCCAGCCATCAGGGGGCTCACCGGCCCCCTCCTTCCTTGGGGAGCAGCCTGGACCCCGGCCCCCGTTCCTCTCGAACATCCGCCGGGTCTCCGTGACCCTGGAGTAAGACGGGCCGTCAGGCAGCGTGTCGAACCTGCTGATCCGCTCGGACACGGAGGACTCCAGCCGGAGGACGGAGCCGTCCGCCTTCTCCACCAGCTCGCGGGGCCGGGGCCTGCGCGGAGGGGACCCCGCGGACCCCTGGCCCTTGGGCCTGGCCGGGGCCGGGACTGGTTCGCTGGGCTCCAGGCCCATCTGCATGAAGAGGTTCTTGATCCTGCTGACGTTGGTGCCATACTTCCGCCCTCGGGTCTGCTGGGTGGCCTGACCTTTGGCCTTGGCCTCGCCCTCCGGCTTGGGCTTGTCGAAGGCGCTCTTCAGGGCCTGGAATTCGGTCCGGTAAGCGTTCCGGTGGGGAGAGGCGCTTCGCAGCGGAGCCCTTTCTCCAGAAGGCTCGGTCTTCATCATCTTGGCTTCAGGGGCGCAGGGCCATGGACAGAGCGTCCGGGGCCAGACCTCCCGTCACCGCCGGGCCCGGGCCGGTGCCGCCTGCCCCTCAGGGGTCATCTTCGTTCCGCTGCCCTTGCGGGCCCAGGGTCCGGCCAAGGGGAACAGGGCGCTTCTGTGAGACCGAGCGTGGAGTGTCTCTATGAGAGAAAATGGAGTTTGGGGAATCACACCGAGGAAACTCCCCGCAGATTTAGCCAACTCTTATTTTGTCAGAATTCACTGCTTGATCAAACCCATTTATCCCTCCTTAAAATAGGTCGATGGACTTGTTCAGATCAAGAGTTCCTCACTGGTAAGAAGCGGGCCAAGGGAGGCTTGTATCTAATATATTTCTGATAGTCCCTGGTCGGTAAATGTTTTACCCACCTGGAAATTGAGTTCCTAGGAAAGAGGCCCTTATACCTGCATACCCAGACACACACTCTCTCTCTCTCTCTCTCTCTCTCTCTCTCTCTCTCTCTCTCTCTCTCTCTTACACACACGCGCGCACACACACACACACACACACACACACACACACACACACACACACACACGACTGCCAACTTTGACATTTTAGTACCAACCTGGATTGTTTCAGTACCCAGCCCGAAAGGATGCCAAAGCTCAGGGAACCAAGGTCTCGTGGACCTGCAAGTTCCTATCCACGTGAGCATTCTCCCAAGCGGAGGGCGATTCGTTCCTCGCCCGCCGCAATGCTTTCACCATCAAGAAAAGTTTGGAATCCTTTATCCCAAGGCCACAGATGGGAGCTCAACCCAAACCCCCTCCTCCTTCCGGTTCTGACCACCATAGGCAGACCACAGACAAAACTCTCCCCCCACCCCGCCTCTGGGACCTGGTGATGTTTCAGGTCTGCACAAGCCCACCGGACCTCCACATGTTGAGGGATTGGGGGTGGGGTAGTTAGTGGGGGTGACAGGAATGGGAGGATGATCCCGGAGACAACGGAGAGACCAACGTGGAGCAGAACAGCATCGCATCTCATTAAAACGCTGATCTGCGGTCTCCTCCTCCCTCTTCCTGAACTCACTGCTGAAAGCCCCAGCCATGATGCCGTGAGCTCACGCATACCACACACCACACACTGCACATACACACACACACGTACACACACCCCCAGATTCAATAGCGTTGTGGCTGGCATGGAGCATTTCCAGATACGCTGGAATAAAGCTCAACGGCGCAGATGGTCGCCCCACTCCATCCCATCCCTGGCCCTTTTTTCTTTCTTTTTTCTTCCCAAGAGGACAAGGTAAAGGTGCCAATTTCAGGCCGGGTCTGTGGGCAGCCCCCTCCCGACTCCCGCGCTGGGTGGATCTCCTAGAAATCTGGGTCTGGGCCCGGGGGGCGCAGACGACCACCGGGAAGATCGGCGAGCTGAGCTGCAATTTTCAGGAAGGGGGCGAACGATCGTGGCCAACATCCTTCACCAAAAGCCACACGGGCGCCCGCACACACGGACACATGCGTGAACATACAAGATACACAGACTCACATGCAGACGGTCTCAGATACACACCCGCTCACACCCGCACAGGTCCGTGCAAGTCCATCCTTGAGGAGTGGGAGAGGAGGGGGCGTTCAGCTGTTGGTTGGGGGGAACGCATAAAGCGCCCCAACTTGGCAGCCCCCTCCCTGAAGGCCGCAAGCCCAGGGCTGGAGGTGGGGGGTCCCTGGGTCCCCCGGAGGTGGCTGGGCAGGGTTGGACCTGGGGACAGGGATGTTCCTGGGTCCCTGGGGGGGGGTCTCCATCGCACGCCCCCCGCACGGTTTCCCTGGGGCCTACGGCGAGCTTCATGAGTGGCTGCATGGGGGTCAGTGGGGTCAGCGACCGGCCAACTACCGGACCAGACTGGACCCCCTCCCTTCATTCCCATGGCTCCCGGGGACCCCCCACTTCCCCACCCCCCGCCAAACAAGGCGCCCCTGGCCCTTACCGGAGCAGATGCTGGAGCGGTGGTCCCCCGCAGCCCAACGCCAGGAGATCGATGACCGTCCGGGTCTGAGGCCTCGAGCTCTGCGGTGGGATGACAGCGACCAGACAGGGACCGGGAAAACGGAACCAGGACCAGGACCAGACGAGGACCAGGACCGGACTAGAACCAGGACCAGATCAGGACCGGATCAGGGCCAGGACCAGACCAAACCAGGACCGGATCAGGTCCGGATTAGGACCAGAACCAGAAGCAGGACCGGACCAGAACCGGGACCAGAGTAGGACTGGATCAGGACCAGACCAGGACCAGGACTGGATCAGGACCAGATGAGGACCGGACCAGGACTGGATCAGGACCAGATGAGGACCGGATCAGGACCGGATCGGAACCAGATCAGAACCAGACCAAGGCCAGACCGGAACCAGACCAGATCCAGGACCGGATCAGGAGCAGACCAGAACCGGGACCAGGACCGGATCAGGAGCAGACCAGAACCGGGACCAGGACCGGATCAGGAGCAGACCAGAACCGGGACCAGGACAGGATCAGAACCGGATCAGGAGCAGACCAGAACCGGGACCAGGACCGGAAAAGGACCAGACCAGAACCGGGACCAGGACCGGATCAGAACCAG
The DNA here is from genome assembly GCF_015852505.1 of Tachyglossus aculeatus. Lineage (NCBI taxonomy): Eukaryota > Metazoa > Chordata > Mammalia > Monotremata > Tachyglossidae > Tachyglossus > Tachyglossus aculeatus. Next base: position 1,667,102 of record NC_052067.1, on the reverse strand, counting down.
ACCAGAACCGGGACCAGGACCGGATCAGGAGCAGACCAGAACCGGGACCAGGACCGGATCAGAAGCAGACCAGAACCGGGACCCGGGACGGACCAGAAGCAGGACCAGGCTCAGATGAGGACCGGATCAGGACCGAATCAGGACCAGATGAGGACCGGATCAGGACCGGATCGGAACCAGATCAGAACCAGACCAGAACCAGGACCGGGGCCGGCCCCGGACCGGACGAGGACCAGACCAGGACGACGACGAAGACGAGGAGGAGGTGGAGGGAGAAGGGGAGGTTGGTGGGGAGGAGGAGGAGGAAGAGGAGGAGGAGCGGTGTCGTCGTCGTCGGCCACGCCACTGCGGGCGTCCGGACACCCCTTTCCCTTTCCCCTCCCCCTCCCCCCGGCACCGACCCTCTCCGCTCTCCCCCGCGCACCACAAACACAGTCACACACAGCCACACACACACACACACACACTCCCACGCAGGGTCCCCCCCATTCACACCCCACGTCTCGATGCCCGCATGACCCCCCGCCCCCCGCCAGCAGGCCCACACCGCGGTGCACCCCCCCCACACACACACACCCGCCGCACATTCATCACCCACAAACACACACACACAAACACACACACACACACACTCCAGTCGCCCCTGCACCTTGGGCCTTAACCGCCCACGGCCGCTCGTGTCCATCACACAGCCAAGAAGCCACACATCCCCGAGGATCACACACACTCACACTCACACACACACACACAAACACACACACACACACACACTCACACGGAGGAGCGATCCCTTACTTTCCGGGTACCGACGCTCCCACTGGGCCCAGCGGGAGGAGACGGTTGGAGCGGAGCGTGGGGGAGGTGGGGGGAGGGGCGTGGGGGGGGCGGGGCCCACCCACAAGTGCCCTCCCCCCCCCCCCGAGGGGGTCTCGGGGGTCAGGGGTCGGGGGAGGGTCAGGGTCCGCGGGGTCAGTCCTGACCTGATCACCTTGTAACCTCCCTAGCGCTTAGAACAGTGCTTTGCACATAGTAAGCGCTTAATAAATGCCATCATTATCGTTATTATTATTATTAATGGAAAGAGCCCGGGCTTGGGAGTCAGAGGTCCTGGGTTCAAATTCCGGCTCTGCCACTTAGCTGTGTGGCTTTGGGCAAGTCATTTCACTTCTCTGGGCCTCAGTAACCCCATCTGGAAAATGGGGATTAAGATTGTGAGCCCCCCGTGGGACAACCTGATCACCTTGTAACCTCCCTAGCGCTTAGAACAGTGCTTTGCACATAGTAAGCGCTTAATAAATGCCATCATTATTATTATTAGTGGAAAGATCCCGGGCTTGGGAGTCAGAGGTCCTGGGTTCAAATCCCGGCTCCGCCACTTGTCAGCTGTGTGGCTTTGGGCAACTCACTTCGCTTCTCTGGGCCTCAGTGACCCCATCTGGAAAATGGGGACTAAGACTGTGAGCCCCCCGTGGGACAACCTGATCACCTTGTAACCGCCCTAGCGCTTAGAACAGTACTTTGCACATAGTAAGCGCTTAATAAATGCCATCATTATTATTATTAGTGGAAAGAACCCGGGCTTGGGAGTCAGAGGTCCTGGGTTCAAATCCCTGCTCCGCCAATTATCAGCTGTGTGGCTTTGGGCAAGTCACTTCGCTTCTCTGGGCCTCAGTGACCTCATTTGGAAAATGGGGATGAAGACTGTGAGCCCCCCGTGGGACAACCTGATCACTTTGTAACCTCCCTAGCGCTTAGAACAGTGCTTTGCACATAGTAAGTGCTTAATAAATGCCATCATTATTATTATTAGTGGAAAGAACCCGGGCTTGGGAGTCAGAGGTCCTGGGTTCAAATCCCTGCTCCGCCAATTATCAGCTGTGTGGCTTTGGGCAAGTCACTTCGCTTCTCTGGGCCTCAGTGACCCCATCTGGAAAATGGGGATTAAGACTGTGAGCCCCCCGTGGGACAACCTGATCACCTTGTAATCTCCCTAGCGCTTAGAACAGTGCTTTGCACATAGTAAGCGCTTAATAAATGCCATCATTATTATTATTAGTGGAAAGAACCCGGGCTTGGGAGTCAGAGGTCCTGGGTTCAAATCCCTGCTCCGCCAATTATCAGCTGTGTGGCTTTGGGCAAGTCACTTCGCTTCTCTGGGCCTCAGTGACCTCATCTGGAAAATGGGGATGAAGACTGTGAGCCCCCCGTGGGACAACCTGATCACCTTGTAACCGCCCTAGCGCTTAGAACAGTACTTTGCACATAGTAAGCGCTTAATAAATGCCATCATTATTATTATTAGTGGAAAGAACCCGGGCTTGGGAGTCAGAGGTCCTGGGTTCAAATCCCTGCTCCGCCAATTATCAGCTGTGTGGCTTTGGGCAAGTCACTTCGCTTCTCTGGGCCTCAGTGACCTCATCTGGAAAATGGGGATTAAGACTGTGAGCCCCCCGTGGGACAACCTGATCACCTTGTAACCGCCCTAGCGCTTAGAACAGTACTTTGCACATAGTAAGCGCTTAATAAATGCCATCATTATTATTATTAGTGGAAAGAACCCGGGCTTGGGAGTCAGAGGTCCTGGGTTCAAATCCCTGCTCCGCCAATTATCAGCTGTGTGACTTTGGGCAAGTCACTTCGCTTCTCTGGGCCTCAGTGACCTCATCTGGAAAATGGGGATGAAGACTGTGAGCCCCCCGTGGGACAACCTGATCACTTTGTAACCTCCCTAGCGCTTAGAACAGTGCTTTGCACATAGTAAGTGCTTAATAAATGCCATCATTATTATTATTAGTGGAAAGAACCCGGGCTTGGGAGTCAGAGGTCCTGGGTTCAAATCCCTGCTCCGCCAATTATCAGCTGTGTGGCTTTGGGCAAGTCACTTCGCTTCTCTGGGCCTCAGTGACCTCATCTGGAAAATGGGGATTAAGACTGTGAGCCCCCCGTGGGACAACCTGATCACCTTGTAACCGCCCTAGCGCTTAGAACAGTACTTTGCACATAGTAAGCGCTTAATAAATGCCATCATTATTATTATTAGTGGAAAGAACCCGGGCTTGGGAGTCAGAGGTCCTGGGTTCAAATCCCTGCTCCGCCAATTATCAGCTGTGTGACTTTGGGCAAGTCACTTCGCTTCTCTGGGCCTCAGTGACCTCATCTGGAAAATGGGGATGAAGACTGTGAGCCCCCCGTGGGACAACCTGATCACTTTGTAACCTCCCTAGCGCTTAGAACAGTGCTTTGCACATAGTAAGCGCTTAATAAATGCCATCATTATTATTATTAGTGGAAAGAACCCGGGCTTGGGAGTCAGAGGTCCTGGGTTCAAATCCCTGCTCCGCCAATTATCAGCTGTGTGACTTTGGGCAAGTCACTTCGCTTCTCTGGGCCTCAGTGACCTCATCTGGAAAATGGGGATGAAGACTGTGAGCCCCCCGTGGGACAACCTGATCACTTTGTAACCTCCCTAGCGCTTAGAACAGTGCTTTGCACATAGTAAGCGCTTAATAAATGCCATCATTATTATTATTAGTGGAAAGAACCCGGGCTTGGGAGTCAGAGGTCCTGGGTTCAAATCCCTGCTCCGCCAATTATCAGCTGTGTGGCTTTGGGCAAGTCACTTCGCTTCTCTGGGCCTCAGTGACCTCATCTGGAAAATGGGGACTAAGACTGTGAGCCCCCCGTGGGACAACCTGATCACCTTGTAACCGCCCTAGCGCTTAGAACAGTGCTTTGCACATAGTAAGCGCTTAATAAATGCCGTCATTATTATTATTAGTGGAAAGAGCCCGGGCTTGGGAGTCAGAGGTCCTGGGTTCAAATTCCTGCTCCGCCAATTATCAGCTGTGTGGCTTTGGGCAAGTCACTTCGCTTCTCTGGGCCTCAGTGACCCCATCTGGAAAATGGGGATTAAGACTGTGAGCCCCCCGTGGGACAACCTGATCACCTTGTAATCTCCCTAGCGCTTAGAACAGTGCTTTGCACATAGTAAGCGCTTAATAAATGCCATCATTATTATTATTAGTGGAAAGAACCCGGGCTTGGGAGTCAGAGGTCCTGGGTTCAAATTCCTGCTCCTCCAATTATCAGCTGCGTGGCTTTGGGCAAGTCACTTCGCTTCTCTGGGCCTCAGTGACCTCATCTGGAAAATGGGGATGAAGACTGTGAGCCCCCCGTGGGACAACCTGATCACTTTGTAACCTCCCTAGCGCTTAGAACAGTGCTTTGCACATAGTAAGCGCTTAATAAATGCCATCATTATTATTATTAGTGGAAAGAACCCGGGCTTGGGAGTCAGAGGTCCTGGGTTCAAATCCCTGCTCCGCCAATTATCAGCTGTGTGACTTTGGGCAAGCCACTTCGCTTCTCTGGGCCTCAGTGACCTCATCTGGAAAATGGGGATGAAGACTGTGAGCCCCCCGTGGGACAACCTGATCACTTTGTAACCTCCCTAGCGCTTAGAACAGTGCTTTGCACATAGTAAGCGCTTAATAAATGCCATCATTATTATTATTAGTGGAAAGAACCCGGGCTTGGGAGTCAGAGGTCCTGGGTTCAAATCCCGCTTCCGCCACTTGTCAGCTGTGTGGCTTTGGGCAAGTCACTTCGCTTCTCTGGGCCTCAGTGACCTCATCTGGAAAATGGGGATGAAGACTGTGAGCCCCCCGTGGGACAACCTGATCACTTTGTAACCTCCCTAGCGCTTAGAACAGTGCTTTGCACATAGTAAGTGCTTAATAAATGCCATCATTATTATTATTAGTGGAAAGAACCCGGGCTTGGGAGTCAGAGGTCCTGGGTTCAAATCCCTGCTCCGCCAATTATCAGCTGTGTGGCTTTGGGCAAGTCACTTCGCTTCTCTGGGCCTCAGTGACCCCATCTGGAAAATGGGGACTAAGACTGTGAGCCCCCCGTGGGACAACCTGATCACCTTGTAACCTCCCTAGCGCTTAGAACAGTGCTTTGCACATAGTAAGCGCTTAATAAATGCCATCATTATTATTATTAGTGGAAAGAACCCGGGCTTGGGAGTCAGAGGTCCTGGGTTCAAATTCCTGCTCCTCCAATTATCAGCTGCGTGGCTTTGGGCAAGTCACTTCGCTTCTCTGGGCCTCAGTGACCCCATCTGGAAAATGGGGATTAAGACTGTGAACCCCCCGTGGGACAACCTGATCACCTTGTAACCTCCCTAACGCTTAGAACAGTGCTTTGCACATAGTAAGTGCTTAATAAATGCCATCATTGTCATTATTATTATTAGTGGAAAGAGCCCGGGTTTGGGAGTCAGAGATCGTGGGTTCTAATCCCGGTTCCGCCACTTGTCAGCTGTGTGGCTTTAGGCAAGTCACTTCGCTTCTCTGGGCCTCAGTGATCTCATCTGGAAAACGGGGATGAAGCCTGGGAGCCCCACGGGGGACAACCTGATTACCTTGTATCTCCCCCAGGGCTTAGAAGAGTGCTTGGCACATAGTAAGCGCCTAATAAATGCCATCATATTAATAATTAAATGAATGAACGAACACGGAGATTTCCCCCCCACCCCACTCCGCGGACGCGCAGTCACGCACACAGAGATTTCCCTCCCCTCCCCGTGTGACAGCGTAATTACCATGTATCTAGCCCAGCGCTTAGAACAGTGCTTGGCACAAAGTAAGCGCTGAACAAATACCATCATCAGAGAAGCAGCGTGGCTCAGTGGAAAGAGCCTGGGCTTTGGAGTCACAGGTCGCGGGTTCAAATCCCGCCCCCGCCACTTGTCAGCTGTGTGACTTTGGGCAAGTCACTTCCCTTCTCTGGGCCTCAGTTCCCTCGTCTGTAAAATGGGGATGAAGACTGTGAGCCCCCCGTGGGACAACCTGATCACCTTGTAACCTCCCCAGCGCTTAGAACAGTGCTTGGCACATAGTAAGTGCTTAATAAATGCAATCATTATTATTATTATTAGGTAAAAGAGGGCGGCTGATCAATTCCCAGTCCTCCCCTCCAGGCTCTGCCAGGCCTTGCCCTCCCCCCACTCCACACACGTTTGTCCAAACGTTTAGTACAGTGCTCTGCACACGGTAAGCGCTCAATAAATACGATTGAATGAATGAATGACACGCACGATTCACGCCCCCCCCCCCCCCCCCCCCCCGCGGACACGCAGACACACACATGGAGATCCCGACCCGACACCACATTTTCTTTTTTCCTTTAATTTAATGGCATTCGTTAGAGCATTTACTATGTGCAGACTTCACTTCTCTGGGCCTCAGTTTCCTCATCTGTAAAATGGGGATTGAGACTGGGAGCCCCACGTGGGACCGGGACTGTGTCCGACCTGATTATGTTCCATCAACCTCAGTGCTTAGTACAGTGCCTGGCACACGGTAAGCGCTTAACAAATATCATCATTATTATTACTAAACTCTCAGGATATTACAATGCAAGAGAATTAGCAGACACCTTCTCTGCCAATAATGAGCTTACAGCTGAAGGGGGAATAGGCATTAATACAAATTCATTCATTCATTCGATAGTACTTATTGAGCACTTACTGTGTACAGGGCACTGGCCTAAGCGCTTGGGAAGTACAAGTTGGCAACATATAGAGATGGTCCCTACCCAATAACAGGCTCACAGTCTAGAAGGGGGAGACAGGCAACCAAACAAAACATGTGGTCAGGTGTCAAGTCATAAGAATAAATAATAACTGTGGTATTTGTTAAGTGCTTATTATGTGCCGGGCACTGTACTCAGCCCTGGTGTAAATACAAGCAAATCGGGTTGGATTCGCCCTCGGGGGCTCACAGTCTTCATCACCATTTTACAGATGAGGAAACTAAGGTTCAGAGAAGTGAAGTGAGTTGCCCAGTGTCACACAGCGGACAAGTGGTAGAGCTGGGATTAGGACTGGGGTCCTTCTAACTCCCAGGCCCACGCTCTATCCATCAGGCCATGCTGTTTCTTTAAATAATTTATAATGTATAATTTAAAGATCTGTACATAAGTACTGTGGGGTTGTGGGTGGGGTAAATAGCAAATGCCCAAAGGTCCCAGATCCCAAGTTCCAAATAAAGCCTTTTGTCCCAAATAGAGGATATTCACAGTAAACCTTTGGCTTCTGGACTGTGAGCCCGTTGTTGGGTAGGGATTGTCTCTATCTGTTGCTGAACTGTACTTTCCAAGCGCTTAGTACAGTGCTCTGTACAGAGTAAGTGCTCAATAAATACGATTGAATGAATGAATGAAGGTACACCCACATGCTACGGAAAGATGTTTGGATCTGTCTGAAGCATGGGAGACCTGCAATATGTGTCTGTATATTGCTATATTGTATTCTCCCAAGCGCTTAGTACACAGTAAGTGCTTCTCAATAAATACGACCGAATGAAGAAATAGTTGTACCGGTAAGACAACACCCACGGTTGTAAAAATGCAGGCAGTAGATTAGGGTTATCGGGAGTCAGAGGAATCACAAGCATCACTTTAACTTGATGTAGGTAGGAAGTGTTTGAAAATGGGTGAGATTGTATCCTTGATTGTAACTATTGCTTAGAGAGGCTGTTTTGCACACTTGCACAGTGCCTGTGAAAATGCAGTCCTGCACCTTTTCTCGCCCTTGATCCTTCAGGGTGAGCATTGCTCAGATTCATTCATTCAATTCAGTCGTATTTATCGAGCGCTCACTCTGTGCAGAGCACTGTACTAAGCGCTTGGGAAAGTACGATATAGCAGTAAAGAGACAATCCCTGCCCACAATGAGCTCAGATGCAGTGTTATTGTCAAATGGCTTTCTTTCCCATTAAAAGCAATGTGGCCTAATGGGAAGAGCCCAGGCCTGGAAGAGGACCTGGGTTCTAATACCAGCTCCATCTGCTGTGTGACCTTAGGCAAGTCACTTCACTTTTCTATCTGTCAGTCCCCTCATCAGCAAAATGCTGATTCAATATCTGTACTTCCTCCTGCTTAGACTGTGAGCCCCTTGTGGGATCTGATTATCTTGTATCTACCCCAGTGATTAGTGCAGTGTTGTTGTTGCTATTATTTACGGTTGTTCTTTCCCAAAAACGTAGTGCAGTGCACTGTACTCAGTAGAAGCTCAATAAATGTCATTTCTACTACCTTTTTCCCTCAGCAAGAGAGCACATTGGAGTGCCTGTGTTTCTTAGGACTTTAGCTCAGGGTTGGGAGGAGGGGAGGGTAAAGGTATATTTTACATTTTCAATCTCTGGAAGGGAAAAACATCTGCCCCATCAGTTTCCGTTTCTCCCGTGTCTGAGAAAGACTGCCATGTGATTCCGAGTGCTACTCTTGGGTGCCATGGAAACCCTGAGGTTTTCATCAAGTGCTGGGCTAGGGTGGGGGGTGCACAATTTAAGAAAAAAGCAGTTTAAAATGATGTATATAATTATACATTGTATATAATTATTCTCCATACTCACTGATCTCTTAGTGGGTGAAGTTTACCTATGGGGCATTTGGGCATTGTGTGGGCATGACTGTGACACAGACACAGGCACATACAAACACACACACACACACAAAACCTCCTGTCCCCTGTACTTCTTCTTTGTGGTATTCATTAAGCACTTCCTATGTGCCAGACACTGTAGTAAGCGCTGGGGCACTTAGTACAAGTGCCTTAGTACAAGGCACTCAGGTTGGACTCAGTCCATGTCCCACATGGGGGTCACAGTCTTCATCCCCATTTTACAGATGAGGTAAGTGAGGCCCAGAGAAGTGAAGTGCCTTGCCCAAACCTGCACAGCAGATGAGTGGCGAAGCTGGGATTAGAACCCAGGTCCTTCTGACTCCCGAGCCCATGATCTATCCACTAGATCACACTGCTTCTTCCTGTTGTCCTGTTGTGCTTAGTTTGTAGCACACAGCATAGAGGTTGTGGGTTCTAATCCCGCTTCTGCCACTTGTCAGCTGTGTGACTTTGGGCAAGTCACTTAACTTCTTGGCCTCAGTTCCCTCATCTGTAAAATGGGGATGAAGTCTGTGAGCCCTTCAAGGGCCACCCTGATTACCCTGTATCTACCCCAGCACTTAGAGCAGTGCTTTGCACATAGTAAGCACTTAAATGCCATCATTAATAAATTCATTAATTTTGCTTTTGCCTCCTTGTCTCATGATCCCTCATGAAGCTTTAACTGAAAAAAAGCCACTCCTTTCCTGGTTGTAGGGTGCCCTGCTTCTGTGCCCATGATGTTTGACTCCCAGCTTTTTTTAATGGCGTTTGTTAAGCGTTTAGTATGTGCCAGGCACTCTACTAAGCACTGGGGTAAATACGAGCCTATCAAATTCCACATGGAGTTCAAAATCTTCATTTCAGACCTAGAGAAACAGCACAGAGTAGTGAATAGAGCAGGGACCCGGGAGTCGGAAGAACCTGGATTCTAATCCCAACTCCTTCACTGGTCTGCTGTGTGACCTTGGGCAAGTAGCTTCACTCCTCTGTACCTCAGTTCCCTCATCTGTAAAATGGGGATGAAGACTGTGAGGCCCTTGTGGGATATGGACCGTGTCCAACCTGATTATCTTGTATCTACCTCAGTGTTTAGTACAATGCCTGGTGCATAGTAAGCGCTTAACAAATACCATAAAGAAAGGAGACGCTAGTCCGTGATTACACAGACCAAGAGAAGTGGAGGGTCCGGGACCCTGGAGAAACCCCCAAATCTGCAGGAGAGGAAATTTGGGGTTTCTAGATTCAGTTTTGGAAGGGGCCCACTGCCATTTAAAGTCCTGTTGGTATTTGTATTGGCCGCAGCTCTGTCCTGGCATCCTCAGGAGCCGCGGTGTGTATAGAAAGAAGCTGAGCAATTGGGAAGCTTGGTGTGAGAGGGAGGTCCTCTGGGGAACTGAAATTCATATTTGATGATCCTGAGAAAAGGAATGAATAAACACCGAAATGTGAGACGAGGCTGAGTTGAAATGAATTAAACCTTTAAGAGAAGATTAAAGAGCGGATTTCATTTTTTTTGAAGGGGTGTTAGATCTGGCTGTTGTTGTATTGTATTGCATTGTACTCTCCCAAGCACTTATTACAGTGCTTCGCACACAGTAAGCACTAAATAAATACATTGAATGAATGGACAGTGTGCAAGCTTTAAAGGGGAAGTGACAAAATGGTATGAATTATTGATCTCATTGTCTTTGGGCATCCAGGGCATGAAGAGGCTATCAGTTAATCAGTAGTATTTGTTGTGTGCTTACTATGTGCAGAGCACTGTACTAAGCACTTAGTTATGCAAACTAAATGTATTTTTCCATGAGAAGCAGCGTGGCTCAGTGGAAAGAGCCCGGGCTTTGGAGTCAGAGGTCAGGGGTTCAAATCCCGGCTCCACCACTTGTCAGCTGTATGACTTCGGGCAAGTCGCTTAAATTCTCTGTGCCTCAGTTACCTCATCTGGAAAATGGGGATTAAGACTGTGAGCCCCCCGTGGGACAATCTGATCACCTTGTAACCTCCCCAGCGTTTAGAACAGTGCTTTGCACATAGTAAGCGCTTAAAAAATGCCATCATTATTATTATTATTATGTCCAAGTGGCCTTCTGTTGACCTGTAATTGATTTTTTTACAAAGAGAATTGAAGCTCTTTATCTGGAGGGAACCGTCTAATATTTCCATTGTACTTTCCCAAATGCTTCGTACAGTGCACCGCACCCGGTGGGAACTCAATTAAATCTCAGTACTACCGCAACTGAATGTATTTTTCAGGTTCACAGATTGAACCTCATCTTGGAGAGCAAGGACAGGAAGCACCTGACCTAGTTGTAATAGTAGTAGTAGAAGAGAAATTGTATTTTTCATTATAAATAGTATTAAAGTAATAATGGTAGTATTTGTTAAGCCTTTACTCTGCTCCAAGCACTGTGCTAAGCACACAGTAAGCGCTCAATAAATATGATTGAATGAATGAATGAATTTAGGATAATCAGATCATACAACTTCCCTGTTCCACATTATTATTATAATTGTTATTATTAACAATAACACCCTAACAAAAGCAAGGCATTGCTGACATTATTTCAATGTAACCTAAGGGCAGGGAACATGTCTGCTAACTCTGTTGTAGTGTGCTCTCCCGAGTGTTTAGTACAGTGCTGTGCACATGGTAAGCACTCAATAAATACCATTGATGGTGATAATAATAATAATAATCAATGGTATTTATTGATCACTTACTGTGTGCAGTGCTAAGTGCTTCGAAGGGTTCAAGACAACAAATTTGGTAGACACATTGCCAGCCCACAGTGAATTTACAGAATACATAATATTACCCCATTTTTATTGAGTGTTTTTATTTTTCCAAAGCACTTTCACATCAGTTCTAATTTTAGCCTCATTAAGTAGAGAAAGGCAGGCAGACCCCAAAGGAGTCGGAACCAATCAATTGGTTGATAAATGAATAAATCAATGGTATTTATTGAGTGCTTACTGAGGGCAGAGCCCCGGACTAAGTTCTTGGGAATAATCCAACCCAACATTCCCACAATGAGAAACATCCGCGGCCGATGAGACATTTAGCACGTAAACAGACAGACACCCCAAAAGCCTTTTCCTTTTCCAGAAATACACATTCCTTGAAAATCCCAGCAAAGACCTTTCCTACGTAATGAGCAGCGAGGGAGGTGCTGACCCGGAAATCATCTAGGTACACTGGCTCTTAAACAATCTTAATAACTATATTTGTTAAGCACTTTCTATGTGCCAACCATTGTACCAAGTGATGGGATCAGATACAAGATAATCAGGTGGGACATGGTCCCTGCCCCACATGGGGCTTAGAGTCTAAGGGGGAGGGAGCATGGGTATTGAACCCCCATTTTACAGATGAGGAAACTGAGTCCCAGAGAAGTTAAGTGACTTGCCTTAGATCACACAGCAGATAAGTGGCAGAGTTGGGATTAGAACTCTGCTTTCCCTGCACTCAGTCACATTCACATTAGAGAAGCAGTGTGGCTCAGTGGAAAGAGCCCAGGCTTGGGAGTCAGAGATCATGGGTTCAAATCCCAGCTCTGCCACATCTGCTGTTTGACTTTGGGCAAGTCACTTAACTTCTCTGAGCCTCAGTTACCTCATCTGTAAAATAGGGGTGAAGATTGTGAACCCCACATTGGACAACCTGATCACTTTGTATCCCCCCCAGCGCTTAGAAAGAGCTCGGGCTTTGGAGTCAGAGGTCATGAGTTCTAATCCCAGCTCTGCCACTTGTCAGCTATGTGACTTTGGGCAAGTCACTTCACTTCTCTGTGCCTCAGTTACCTCATCTGTAAAATGGGGGTGAAGACTGTGAGCCCCATATGGGACAACCTGATCACCTTGTATGCCCCCACCCCAGAGCTTAGAAAGAGCTCAGGCTTTGGAGTCAGAGGTCATGGGTTCTAATCCCAGCTCTGCCACTTGTCAGTTATGTGACTTTGGGCAAGTCACTTCACTTCTCTGTTCCTCAGTTACCTCATCTGTAAAATGGGGATTAAGACTGTGAGCCCCCCGTGGGACAACCTGATCACCTTGTAACCTCCCTAGTGCTCAGAACAATGTTTTGCACATAGTGAGTGCTTAATAAATGCCATTATTATTATTATTATTATTATTATTAGAAGAGTGCTTTGCACATAGTAAGTGCTTAACAAATGCCATCATTATTATTGTTATTATTATTCACCCAACATTCATAAGCAATCATTCTCCTTATCAAATAGGCCCCAGGCACAGCCTTCTATCAATCAATCAACCCATCCACCTACAAGCTAATCAGGTTGGATCCAGTCCACGTCCCACAAAGGGCTCACAGTCTTAATCCTCATTTTATAAATGATGTCACTGAGACACAGAGAATTTCAGTGACTTACCCAAAGTCACACAGCAGACAGGTGGAAGAGGTAGGATTAGAACCCAGGTCCTCTGACTCACAGGCCCATGGTTTATCCACTAGGCCATGCTGCTTCATTATCAAATTCCTTATAGAATGTGGAATTGAATCAACACATAAACAAGAGTGCCAAGAGGAGGCAAATCAGTTCATAAGCGCTAGAGTTGGCTGAAGGGATGATCTGGCTCAAGATGCTGGGAAATAAATCAGGAAAAGCTTGTTTAGGGAGGAGGGATTTTAGTAAGGATTTGAAGGTGAGGAGCCTTATTTAGGTCACATCTCCTCCAAGGAGTCTTCCCTGATTAAGACCTCTGTTTCCCAGTTCCCTCTCCCTCCTGGGTGGTGTATGCATTTGGATCTGTGTTGTTTGGCTATTTGGTATTGGCCCCACAATCAGCCCCATTGCACTTATTCATTCATTTATTCAATTGTATTTATTGAGCGCTTACTGTGTGCAGAGCACTGTACTAAGCACTTGGGAAGTACAAGCTGGCAACATATAGAGATGGTCCCTACCCAACAACAGGCTCACAGTCTAGAAGGGGGAGACAGACAACAAAACAAAACATGTGGACAGGTGAAGCTATAAATTATATAATATTATAATTAGATTTATATAATATAAATCTATTTATTTCTATTAATAAATTAACAATCCTCCCAGATTGTAAGCTTAACTTGGGCAGGGAATGTGTGTACCAACTAATAATAATAATAATAATAATAATAATAATAATGGTATTTGTTAAGCGATTACTATGTGCCAAGCAATTTTCTAAGCACTGGGATAGATACAAGATACTCTGTTGCATTGTACTCTGCCAAGCGCTTAATATGGGGCTCTGCACACAGTAAGCACACAGTAAGCACTCAATAACTACCAATCAATCAATCAATCAGTCAATGGTACTTATTGAGCACTTACCGTGTGCAGAGCATTGTATTAAGCGCTTAGGAGAGTACAATGTAACCAGGTTGGCAGACGCATTCCCTGACCACAAGTGTTTGTTAAGTGCTTACTATGTGTCAAGCCCTGTTCTCAGCGCTGGGGTCGATACAAGCTAATCAAGTTGGACATACTCCCTGTCCCACATGGGGTTTACAGTCTTAATCCCCACAGATGAGGTAACTGAGGCCCAGAGAGGTGAAGTGACTTGGCCAAGGTCACACAGCAGACTAGTTGGTGGAGCTGGAATTAGAATCCAGGTCCTTCTGATTCCCAGGCCCAGGCACTATCCACTAGGTCACGCTGAGTCAATGAGTGAGTAGGTTAGCATTAGAGGAGTGAAGTAGGAAAGCAGCAAGGTGAGGTAGGAGGGGAACAAGATGAAGAAGGGCTTTAAAACCAGTGAGAAGGAGTTTCTGTTTGATGCAGAAATCGATGGACAACCACTAGAGGTTCTTGAGTGGGAAGACATGGTCTGAACATTTTTGTAGAAAAATGATCCAGGAAGCAGAGTGAAGTATGGACTGGAGTGGGAAGAGATGATCCAGGGAGGTCAGCAAAGGAGGCTGATGCAATAATCAAAACTGGGTAAGATAAATGCTTAGATTAGCAGGGTAGGAGTTCAAATGGAGAGGAAAGGGTGGATTTTAGCAATGTTGTGGAAGAGGCTCTGACAGGATTTGGTGATGAAGTGAACATGTGAGTTGAAGAAGAGAGATGAGACGTGAATAACGCCAAGGTTACAGGCTTGTGAGGCAGGGAGGATGGTGGTACCGTCTACAGTGATGGGAAAGTCACAGGGAGAAGAGGGTTCGGATGGGAAGATAAGGAGTTTTGTTTCGGATATGTTAAATGTGAGGTTTCAGGGAGGGGGACATCAAAGTAGAGATGCCCTGAAGGCAGGAGGAAATGTTGTCTGTCTCCCCCCTCTAGACTGTGAGCCCGTTGTTGGGTAGGGACCGTCTCTGTATGTTGCCAGCTTGTACTATCCAAGCGCTTAGTACAGTGCTGCACACAATAAGCACTTAATAAATATGAATGAATGAATGAATGAATGAATGAATGAATGAATGAATGTGAGACCACAGAGAACGAGAGAGATCAGGGCTGGAGATGTAGATTTGGGAATCAACCTCACGGATTGTAGTTGAAGCTGTGGGAGTGAATAATAATAATAATAATGGTATTTATTAAGCGCTTACTATGTGCAAAGCACTGTTCTAAGTGCTGAGGAGGTTACAAGGTGATCAGGTTGTCCCACGTGGGGCTCACAGTCTTAATCCCCATTTTACAGATGAGGTAACTGAGGCACAGAGAAGTTGAGTTGTCCAAATTCACACAGTTGACAATTGGCAAAGTCAGGATTTGAACCTATGACTTCTGACTCCAAAGCCCATGCTCTTTCCACTGAGCCACGCTGCTTCTAGGGAGTGGGCGTAGGCGGAGAAGAGAAGGGGATCCAGAAGTGAAACTTGAGGGGAGGTGGGAGACAGGAAGAGCCCACAAAAGAGACAGAATAAGCGGCCAGAAAGCTAGAAGGAGAACCAGGAGATGACAGTGTCAGTGAAGCCAAAGTGGGATAATGTTTCCAGGAGAAGGGGGTGGTTGACAGTGTCAAAGGCATCTGAGAGGTCGAGGAGGACTAGGATGGAGTAGAGGCCATTGGATTCGGCAACGAAGAGATCACGGGGGACCAGGAGAGCAGTGTCTGTGGAGTGAAGGAGGCAAGGAGAGATTGATTGACTGACTGAGAGAGCTGGGGTCTTCTGATGTGGCGAAAGAGGAAGTTCTAAATGGAGGCACGTGAGAACCAACAATGAGGAACAGCTAGAAGGTCAATGTGGGAGGAACGAAGAGAGTGGATTAGGAAATATCAGGTGAAAAGGGGGCTTGGAGGTCAATCAATAGTAAATATTGGATGCTTACTCTGTTCGATTCAATTCAATCTTATCTATTGAACGCTTACTGTGTTCAGAGCACTGTACTAAGCGCTTGGGATGTACAATTCAGCGACAGAGACAATCCCTGTCCACCATGGGCTCACAGTCCAGGAAGGGTAGACAGACATCAAAACAAGTTCAGAATACTGTGCCAAGTGCTCAGGAGACTAAAATAGATTTAGTAGACATGATCACTATCCTCAAGGTGCTTACCGTGCAGAGCACTGTACTGAGCACTTGGGTGTGTTTTCTAGAGTTGGTAGACACGCTCCTGCCCTCAAGGTTCTTACACTCTACAGTGTGAAGAGCACCCATTTGTGTGAGCATAATACAGTTAGAAGACATGATCCCGGACTTCAAAGGTCTCAAAGTCTATTGTGTGTAGAGCACTGTACTGAGTGCTGTACTAGAGTTAGTGGACATTATCTCAGCCTTGGCCCCAGGCCCGGCCCAGGCCCCAACCCCAGCCTGCCAGGGCTTGATGATGAGAGGATCACCGAAGTTGAGTAAAATGAAAGAGAAACTTTTCACACTGTCTGGGGGCAGGGGAATGGTTTCTTCACCTTCTTTCTCCACCCAGACTTCCCGTAAGAGTCACGCAGGTCAAGGGGTCAGCCTGTGTCTTTTCAAAGGGCCCCTGAGGTTTGGCGGCCACACTTCTGCTTCTTGGGATCACATGTCACACTCCATGTTCCAGCCTGCTCTGTGAAGTGACTCGGTAAGGTGACATGAGGGTGTTAGGAGCTGAAGAAGCTGCCTTCTCAGCTGTCAGCTCGTTGTGGGCAGGGAATTTGTCAGTTTTATTGTTCTATTGCACGCTCCCAAGTGCTTAGTAAAGTGCTCTGCACATAGTAAGCGCTCAATAAATATGACTGACTGATTGCTATAGGACCGTGGGCAAGTTACTTAACTTCTCTGTGCCTCAGTTCCCTCACCTGTAAAATGGGGATTAATGATGATGATTATGGTATTTGCTAAGCGCTTTCAATGTGCCTTGCACTGTACTAAGTGCTGGGGTGGATACAAGTCACTTAACTTCTCTGTGCCTCAGCTACCTCATCTTTAAAATGGGGATTAAGACTGTGAGCCCCCTGTGGGACAACCTGATCACCTTGTAACCTCCCCAGCGCTTAGAACGGTGCTGTGCACATAGTAAGCACATTATAAATGCCATTATTATTATTATTATTATTATAACAAGCAAATTGGGTTGGATACAGTCCCTGTCCTTCATGGGGCTTACAGTCTCAATCTCCGTTTTACAAATGAGGTAACTGAGGCCCAGAGCGGTGAGGTGACTTTCCCAAGGTCACACTGCAGAAAAGTGGTGGAGCCAGGATTAGAACCCATGACCTTCTTACTCCCAAGCTCATGCTCTATCCACTACACCATGCTGAGCCCCATGCGGGACATGGAGGACTGTGTCCAACCTGGTTACCTTGTATCTACTCCAGCGCTTAGAACAGTGCCAGGCACATAGAAAGTGCTTAACGAATACCATAAAAAAAATCCCCATTTTTGCTCTATCCACTACACCATGCGGAGCCCCATGTGGGACATGGACTGTGTCCAACCTGATTACCTTGTATCTACTCCAGCGCTTAGAACAGTGCCAGGCACATAGTAAGTGCTTAATAAATACCATAAAAAAAATCCCCATTTTCCAAATGAGGTGATTGAGGCCCAGAGAAGTGAAGTGACTCACCCGAGGTCACACAGCAGACAGCGGCAGCGCAGGGATTAGATCCCAGGTCCTCTGGCTCCCCGGTCTGGGCCCTGCAGACGATGGTGGAGAGCTTTAGGCCAAGTTTCGGAGCTGCTCTGGCCAGGGCTGTTAATGACTTTGGGCTCCCTTTTCTGCAAGCCAAATTGCTTCTGTGCTTACTGTTCCAGTGAGGAAATGAAAGTAGTTTGGTCAACGGTTCCCACCGGCAGAATGATGTGCTGTGGGGAGAGGAGAGGGGAAAAGTATCCTGCTTCCCCAGGGGGGCGGAACGGAAAGAGCTACAGGCTGGTTGAGAACTCTATCACCCTCTTTCTCCCTCTCTCCCGCTCACATACACCCACTTTCCCTCACTCTTCCTCGCCCTCTCTCACAAACACATTCTCCCTCACTCCCCCTCTCTCATACCCAGTCTCCCTCTCTCTCCCTCTCCCCCCTCATACACACTCCTTCTCTCTTATACAGTCTCCCTCTCTCTCCCCCTCACACATGCTCTCCCTCACTCTCTTCCCCCCACCCACTCCTTCATTCAGTCGTATTTATTGAGCACTTACTGTGTGCAGAGCACTGTACTAGGCACTTGGGAAGTACAAGTTGGCAACATATAGAGACGGTCCCTACCAAACAACGGGCTCACAGTCTAGAAGGGGGAGACAGACAACAAAACAAAACATGTGGACAAGTGTCAGGTCATCAGAAAAAATAAAAATAAGGCTAGATGCACATCATTAACAAAATTAATAGAATAGTAAATATGTACAAGTAAAATAAACAGAATAATAAATCTGTACAAATATATACAGGTGCTGTGGGGAGGGGAAGGAGGTAGGGCTGGGGGAAGGGGAGGAGGAGAGAAAAAAGGGGGCTCAGTCTGGGAAGGCCTCCTGGAAGAGGTGGGGCTTTGAAGGGAGGAAGAGAGCTAGCGTGGCAGACACTCCCATTCACCCCTCCTCTTTCACACACTCTCTTTCTTTCTCTCCCTCTCTCTCTCTCTCCCTCATATATAGTCTCCCTCTCCCCCCCAACGATACACTCATCCTCCTCTCCCACTTTTTCCCTCTCACACACAGATACTCTCTGCCTCTCCCTTTCTCTCTGTCAAACACACTCTTCCTCTCGTTCTCACGCACTTCCTCCCTCTCTGCTTTTTTCTCCCTCTCTCCCTCTTCCTCTCTCTTTCCCTTTTACTCCAGCATGGCCTAGGGTGTAGAGCACATGCCTGGGAGTCAGAAGGACCTGGGTTCTAATACAAGCTCTGCCACTTGTCTGCTGTGCATGCTTGGGAAAGTCATTTCACTTCTCTGTGCCTCAGTTCCCTCAACTGTAAAATGGGGATTGAGACTGTGAGCCCCACATGGGAGAAGGACTGTGTTCAACCTGATTTGCTTGTATTCACCCCAGTGCTTAGTTCAGTGTCTGTCACATAGTAAGCACTTAACAGATACCATCATCATCATCATCATCATCACTCCCTTTCTCTCTCACTCTCTCCTCTTTTCTCCCTCTCTTGTCATTTCTCTTCACTTTCTAGACTGTGAGCCCACTTTCTAGACTGTGAGCCCACTGTTGGGTAGGGACTGTCTCTATATGTTGCCAACTTGTACTTCCCAAGCGCTTAGTACAGTGCTCTGCACACAGTAAGCGCTCAATAAATACGATTGATTGATTGATTGATTTCTCTTTTTTCTCTCTCTTCATTTCTCTCTTCTTCTCATTCTCTTGGATAATTCCATAAAAGATCATGTTTCAACCCCTCTCTTAATAACATGAAGAAAATTGTTATTGTTCTCTATTTCTTTCAAACAGGGCATGGTGGGAAGTGTCAGGAGATTGGGGTATTTTTTGTGCAATGAAAGGGTTATTCTTGTGTTTAGTAAGTTTGTTTTCATTCATTTGGTATCATTACACATGTTTTTGTTAGACTGAGTGAATTGAGTCTGATAATTAGCATCTATGCATCTGCTTATCTTTACATTTTTTGTAGTTGTCATACACAACAGCCAGTAATAAAATTCACTAAAATCAATGATCAAATTGTGGCCATTGGATTCCATTTCTCCTGGTGAGTTTCAGCCCTGGTTCACCTCAATGCCAAGTCGTATGGGTGAGCGTGGCAGAAGTCCAGCCCCGAAAGCCAGAGGGAAACAGTGACTTCCACAGATAATAATTATAATAATAATGGCATTTATTAAGCACTTACTATGTTGAAAGCACTGTTCTAAGCACTGGGGAGGTTACAAGGTGATCAGGTTGTCCCACGGGGAGTTCACAGTCTTAATCCCCATTTTACAGATGAGGTAACTGAGGCACAGAGAAGTTAAGTGACTTGCCCAAAGTCACACAGCTGACAATTGGTGGAGCTGGATTTTGAACCACTGGCCCTGCCATCTCCACAGCAAGAACCCGGGGGCACCTCACCTCTCTTTTATCCACCCTATTCACCTTTCCTTGGGTGTTGTCTACACACTTGGGTCCATATCCTCTAAGCACTGCAATACTCACCCTGCCCCCAGCATCTCAGCATATACATGTTTGTTTGTTTTTGTTTTTTGTTTTTTGTTTTGTGTGTGTGTGTGTGTAAGATATTCTTTCATACCCTCAGCTGGGAATCCAGAGGCACCGCAATAGTTCTTGTGAAAAATAGCAAAAGTTTCCCCCAAATAATGTCCGTGGCCAACTTTCCAGTCAGAATTAACAGAGGAAAAATGTTTGGAATTGACTGAAAGCAAAGAGGAATATGTGAATTTTCCTCTCCTCCTCCCCTCCCCATCGCCCCTCTCCCTCCCTCTGCCCTACCCCCTTCCCCTCCCCACAGCACTTGTATATATTTGTACATATTTATTACTTTATTTTTTTACTTGTTCATATTTATTACTCTATTTTATTAATGATGTGCACATAGCTATAATTCTGTTTATTCTGACAGTTTTGACACCTGTCTACTTGTTTTGTTTTGTTGTCTCCCCCTTCTATACTGTGAGCCCATTGTTGGGTAGGGACCGTCTCTATATGTTGCTGACTTGTACTTCCCAAGCGCTTAGTACAGTGCTCTGCACACAGTAAGTGCTCAATAAATATGACTGAATGAATGAATGAATGAATGAATGTGAGTGAGTGAGGTGTGTGTACACGCATTTGTGTGTCTGTGCATGTGTGTGAGAGAGATCCAGTTCTTCCCCTTTTACCACTTCAAAGGTCAAGAGCTTTGCTCTTTCCTTTCCAGAAGAAAATGAGCAATCAACCTTTTTCTCCTCCCCTGAGAAACCACAAGCCCCAGGGGCAGCACTATTAATGGAAGAAAATACACTGAAGAAAGCAAAGTAGGATGGGGTGGGAACCCGAGGGAGGGAGGGTAGAAGGGGGAAATCAATCAATCAATCAATCGTATTTATTGAGCGCTTACTGTGTGCAGAGCACCGTACTAAGGGCTTGGAAAGTACAAGTTGGCAACACATAGAGACAGTCCCTACCCAACAGCGGGCTCACAGTCTAGAAGATAAATAAAGATAAAGGGAAAGCAAATTACAGATAGCGGAAGCCACAGCATACTTGAATGTGAGGCTATCACATATACACACACATTTGCTGAGAGGCTGGGGGCAGGGTGAGTATCGAAGAGCTTAGGGGGTATGGACACAAGTGCACAGACAACACTGAAGGGAAGGTGAATTAGGGTGGGTAAAAGGGAAGTTAGGGTGAAATGATTGTCAGACAGGGAAACTGTGGCAATATAACCAAGATATAACTAAACATCCCCCCATCAGCCCCTCTCCCTGCCTATATCTGAGCTGGGTCTCCCCCCGGCCCCTCTCACCACCACACTTGCCATGTAAACCCCCGGTAAGACCCTTTGTACACCAGGCCCTCATCACCAAATTTCTGGAGAAACCCTTGTATCTGCTCAGCCCACTGGTTTTTCGCCCACGCTCCAAGCGCTGCATCTGTTCTGACAAAATAGCTCTTAAAATGGGCTGTTCTCCCTCTCTCCTCCTCCCCCTTCTTCTCTTTCCTTCTGTTTCTTTCTCCCCCCTCCCCTTCACTTTCTTCCTCTGTTTCTTCCTCTTCATCTCCCCCTTCCCCTTCTCTGTTTCTCTCTTTTTCTATTTATCTCTCTCTCTGTCCCTCCCTCCCTCTCTTTTTCTTTCACTTCCTCTCTTCCTCCCTCATCTATTTTTGCCTCTCCTGTGCTCTCTCTCTGCCTCTCTCCCCCCTCTCCCTCCCTCCTTCACTCCACGACTCTCTCCCCCCCCCCCCAATAATAATAACAGTAATAATGATGGTATTTGTTAAGCACTTACTATGTGCAAAGCACTGTTGTAAGCGCTGGGGGGATACAAGGTGATCAGGTTGTCCCACGTGGGGTTTAATCCCCATTTTACAGATGAGGTAACTGATTCAACCGATCAATCAACCGATGGTATTTATTGAGAGCTTACTATGTGTAGGGTACTGTACTAAGCACTTGGGAAAGTACAGTACAATAGAGTGTGTAGGCATCATCACAATTTACGGTCAACTCTTCCTTCCTCTTCTTCAGTCTCTCCCTCTCTCTCTCTCTATCTCTCTCTCTCTCTCTGTCTCCCCTTTCTTCCCTCCACAACTCTTTTAATCCCTCTCTCTTCAACCAATAAATCAATCAGTGGTATTTATTGAGATGATACTATGTGCAGAGTGCTGTAATAAACACTTGGGAAAGTACAGCATAACAGAATTGGTAGAGCATCACAATAGCATCACAGTGGATGGTTTACTCTTCCTTTCTCCCATTCCTCTCCCTTTCTCTCTTTCTCTCTCTCTCTCTGTCTTTGTCTCTCTTTCTCTCTCTCTTCCCCCAACTCTGCCTCTCTTGCCATTGATTTTTCTGCCCCAAAATGAAAGCACAGAAAGCCAGGTCAGGCCCCCCAGAGGAGAACTTTTGACACAAGTAAAGCAACTTGAAAACGGATTGTGATCCTCTGCAGCTAGACTTGAGATTCTTGAATTTTATCACAGATGAGAAAGACAAACTTGCCAGATGGGATAGGAGGGTGGGGAGATGCCATTTGAACTGCTCCTCTAAGAGGGATTTTCCCAGCACACTACAGGAGACCAGGCCAACGTGCATAATAATAGTAATAATTGTGGTACTTGTTCAGTGCTTACTATGTCCCAAGTACTTGTCTAAGCGCTAGGGTAGATACGAGTTAACCAGGTTGGGCCCAATCCCTGTCCCACAAGGTTAAAGCTCTTAATTCCCATTTAACAGATGAGATAACTGAGGCCGAAAGAAATGAGTTGACTTGCCCAAGGTCACACAGTAGACATGTGGCAGACCCGGGATTAGAAACCAGATCCTTCTGGCTCCCAAGCGCGTGCTCTAAATACTATGCCATGCTGCTCCTCAGCCCTACCCCGGATTGCCAGAAGACTGCCCAGCAAATATGAAGCATCGATCGGCGAGATGGATTTGCCTTCTCCTTTCTGACTTTAATCAGTGGTATCTCTTGAGCACGTACTGTGCTCAGAACATTCATTCAATCATATTTATTGAGCGCTTACTGTGTACACTGGACTAAGATTTTAGGAGAGTACAATAAAGCCCAATCCCTGGCAGCCGACTAATGGGGTCTCTTGCAGACTCAGAGGAATTGGTACCCCCAGATCACACCTACCCCCCTCCCCTTATCGGAAGCCGGAAGAGATGCAGATTGGGCCTTCCCCCCAGACCAGGGAAATCTTCAGCCCGTGGCCAAAAGCTGAGGTTTGTATTTGTCTGTTTCAAGGCTCATCAGAGTGCGCTCTTTAGTTACCATGGAAACTCTCTCCAGTGAAGTTTGAGAGCGGCTGGGAGTGCAGGGAAATGGCAAGCATCAAGGGAGGAATTTGGTCTCATTCCCCTGGAGGGTGCCATATTTGCAGAGGTGGGGGGCACTCATGGATTATCCCCCCAGATAAGGTTTACTGACCACTTTAGTAATAATCATCATCATCATCATAATAACAATGACAAATCTTATTTATTGAGCAATTAGTAATAATAATAATAACAATTGTGGTATTCATTAGACTCTATGTGCCAGGCACTGTACTAAGCGCTGGGGTGGGAGAGAGACTGTGTCCAACCCAACTTGCTTGTATCTACCCCAGCCCTTTAGTACAGTGGCTGGCACATAGTAAGCACTTAACCAATACCACAGTTATTATTATTATTATACAAGCAAATAGGATTGGACACAGTCCCTCTCTCAATCAATCAATCAATCAATCGTATTTATTGAGCGCTTACTGTGTGCAGAGCACTGTACTAAGTGCTTGGGAAGTACAAGTTGGCAACCTATAGAGACAGTCCCTACCCAACAGTGGGCTCACAGTCTAAAAGGGGGAGACAGAGAACAAAACCAAGCATATTAACAAAATAAAATAAATAGAATAGATATGTACAAGTAAAATAAATAAATAAATAGAGTAATAAATATGTACAAACATATATACATATATACAGGTGCTGTGGGGAAGGGAAGGAGGGAAGATGGGGGGATGGAGAGGGGGAGGAGGGGGAGAGAAAGGAAGGGGCTCAGTCTGGGAAGGCCTCCTGGAGGAGGTGAGCTCTCAGTAGGGCCTTGAAGGGAGGAAGAGAGCTAGTCTCTCGTGTGGGGCTCCCAATCTCAATCTCCATTTTACAGATGAGGGACCCGAGGCCTAGAGTAGTGAAGTGACTTGCCCAAGGTCACAGAGCAGACAGGTGGCAGAACTGGGAGTAGAACCCATGACCTTCTGATTCCCAAGCCTGTGTTCTAGCCACTGGGCCAATGCTGATTCTCATGCAGACCCCTATACTAAGCACTTGGGAAAGTACATTATAACAGAGTTGATAGATATGTTCCCTGCCCACAATGATCTTACAGTCCAGAGGATAATAGTAATAATCCAGCCTCCAAATAAAAGGGGGTGAAATTAGTTTGGAAGATACTGAGATCTGAAAAAATACCCTCTGGTGGAGAGACTTTGCCTCCTTCCCCACACGCTGGAGCTTTGAGATTTTCCAAAAGGTACCAGAATGTGTCTGTTTACTGTATTGTACTCTCCCAAGCGCTTAGTACAGTACTCTGCACACAGTAAGTGATCAATAAATATGATTGAATGAATCAATGAATGGGAACATTATCTTCTGACTCAGAAGCCAAATGATAATATCATAGCCCCAGATAGGAAAAGTATAGTCAACTAGTGGAAAGAGTCCAGTTCTGGGAATCAGAGAACCTGTGTTGAAATTCTGAGTCTGCCACTTGCCTGCTGTGTGTGACCCTAAGCAAGTCATTTCCATTATCCAGGCAGCTATTTCTTCAACTGTCAATTGGGAACTCAATACCTGTTTCCCTTTTTCTTAAACTGTGAGCCCCATGGGGGATAGGAACTGTATCCAATCTGATTAACTTGTATCTGTCTCAGTGCTTGACTCATAGTAAGGACTTAAGAAATACCTTATTTAATCAATCAATCAGTCATATTTACTTAGCACTTACTGTGTGCAGAGTTGCTTGGGAGATTATGGTATAACAGAGTTAGTTGACAAGCTCCCTGCGCACAATGAGCTTACAGTCTACACAAGGAGCTTACAAGTCTAATTATTATTATTACTATTATTATTATTTTCCAGTCTGACAGACAAGGACAAGGAAATTTTTCTTTCCCAGTGTGAGTAGTTTTTCCACCTGCGGATCAGTCTGTGCCCTGAGCCCTGAGCCTGAATCCCTGATCTTTCTCTTGGAAGTGTGAGTATGGCTGGGATATTTCCCTCCTTCAAGAAACCTTCCCCAAATAAGCCGCCCTGCCAAACCACATTTACCCCAACCATAACACCTTTTTGTATTTTTTTATTTCAATCCTCATACCTTATATATTTGATGCGTATTTATATTTGTATTTTCACTTGCATATTTAACTATTTCTGAGGTTATTTCATCCTAATGTACTCACGTTACTTTCTGTTTGAATGGTTGAGAAGCAGCATGGTCTGTTGCATAGACCACAGGCCTGGGATTCAGAAGGACTTGGGTTCTAATCCCAGCTCTGCCACTTTCATTCATTTATTCATATTTATTGAGCACTTACTGTGTGCAAAGCACTGTACTAAGCACTTGGGAGAGTTCAATACAACAATAAACAGACACATTCCCTTCCCACCATGAGCCTACGTTCTAAAGACTGTGAGCCAGTTATTGGGTAGGGACCATCCCTATATGTTGCCAACTTGTACTTCCCAAGCGCTTAGTACAGTAAGCGCTCAATAAATATGATTGAATGAATGAATAAAGTGGGGAAGACAGACATAAATAAATAGATTACAGTTATGTACATAAGTGTTGTGGGGCTGAGAGGGGGAAGAGCCAAAGGAGCAAGTTGGGGTGACGGAGAAGGGAGTGGGAGAAGAGGAAAGGGGGGCTTAGTCTGGGAAGGCCTCTTGGAGGAGATGGGCCTTTGATAAATCTTTGAAAGCAGGAAGAGTAATTGTATGATTTGAGGAGGGAGGGAATTGCAGGCCAGAGGCAGGACGTGGGCGAGATGTTGGCGGTGAGATAGATGAGATTGAGGGACAGTGAGAAGGTTGGCATTAGGAGGGCAAAGTGTGTGGGTTGGGTCATATTAGGAGGTGAGGTAAGAAGGGGCAAGGTGATTGAATGTTTTAAAGCAAATGATGAAGAGTTTTCGTTTGATGCGGAGGCGGATGGGCAA
The DNA here is from genome assembly GCF_015852505.1 of Tachyglossus aculeatus. Classification (NCBI taxonomy): domain Eukaryota; kingdom Metazoa; phylum Chordata; class Mammalia; order Monotremata; family Tachyglossidae; genus Tachyglossus; species Tachyglossus aculeatus. The sequence goes on along the minus strand of NC_052067.1, from coordinate 1,640,915 downwards.
CCGCTAGTTTTTTTAGGAGTTGGGTGACATGTCCTGAACGTTTTTGTAGAAAAATGATCAGAGAAGCAGAATGAAGTATGGACTGGAGTGGGGAGACAGGTGCCCCTTGTCTCCTGTGTGACCTTGGGCAAGTCGCTTCATTTTTCTGTGCCTCAGTTACTTCATCTGTACAATAATAATAATATAATGATGGCATTTGTTAAGCGCTTACTATGTGCAGAGCACTGTTCTAAGTGCTGGGGAGGCTACAAGGTGATCAGGTTGTCCCACAGGGGGGCTCACAGGCTTAATCCCCATTTTACAGATGAGGTAACTGAGGCACAGAGAAGTTAAATGACTTGCCCAAAGTCACACAGCTGACAAGTGGCGGAGCTGGGATTTGAACCCACGAACTCTGCCTCCAAAGCCCGGGGAATAAAGATTGTGAGCCCCATGTGAGATATGAACTGTGTTCAACCTGATTCACTTGTATCTACCTCAGTGCTTAATTCAGTGCCTGGCTCATAGTCAGTCAGTCAATCGTATTTATTGAGTGCTGACTATGTGCAGAGCACTGTACTAAACAGTTGGAAGAGTACAATATAACAATTAACAGACACATTCCTTGTCCACAACAAGCTTACAGTATAGAGGGGGAAACAGATATTAATATAAATGAATAAATAACAGATATGGACATAAGTGGTGTGGGGCTGGGAGGAGCAGGGATGAATAAACGGAGCAATTCAGGGTGATGCAGAAGGGAGTGGGAGAAGAGGAAAGGAGGGCTTAGTCAGGGAAGGCCTCTTGGAGGAGTTAGCACTAAAGAAATACCATTAGAAAATCGATGGTATTTACTGAGCACTTACTGTGTGTGCAGGGCACTATGAAGTGATTGGGAGAGTACATTAGGGCAACATGGAGGGGCTTGGACTGGAAGGACTAGACTAGAGAAGCAGCATGGCTCAGTGGAAAGAGCCCGGGCTTGGGAGTCAGAGGTCATGGGTTCTAATCCCAGCTCTACCACTTGTCAACTGTGTGACTTTGAGCAAGTCACTTAACTTCTCTGTGCCTCAGTTCTCTCATCCATAAAATGGGGATTTAGACCGTGAGCCCCACGTGGGACAACCTGATCACCTTGTACCCTTCCCAGCGCTTAGAATAGTGCTTTGCACATAGTAAGCGCTTAACAAAAGCCATCATTATTTTTGAGAAGCAGAGTGGCTCAGTGGAAAGAGCATGGGCTTTGGAATCAGAGGTCATGGGTTCAAATCCCTGCTCTGCCACCTGTCTGCTCTGTGACTTTGGGGAAGTCATTTAATTTCTCTGGGCCTCAGTTACCTCATCTGTAAAATGAGGATCAAGACTGTGAGCCCCACGTGGGAAAACCTGATCACCTCCCCAGCGCCTAGAACAGTGCTTTTGCACAGTGCTTTACAAATGCCAACATTATTATTATTGTTATTAATCTATGCTGCTTCTCTACTAAGCCTCACTGAAGAAGGAGGAGGAAGCAGGAAGGGAGAGGAGGAGAAGGAGGAGGAGAAAAGGAGGAGGAGGTGGGGGATGTGTACATTGACTTAGCCCCAAGGAAAGAAAGGGTCAGTCAATATGGGATTCTATTACGGAAAGAAGCAAATTCCTCCAAGCTCAAGTCTGTGCCATTGCAACATCTCTATTCATTCAATTGTATTTATTAAGCACCTACTGTGTGCAGAGCACCATGCTAAGTGCTCTAGACAATGACAGATTGTTGGCTTCTCCAGGATCAGCACTTGGTCTTCTATTTCTGTTCCTAAACACCAAGGGACCCAATATAGCTCTCTGCACAAAATAGGGGCCCAGAACAGTGCTCTGCACACAGTAGGGGCCCAGAACAGTACCCCAAATACAGTTAGGGCTCAGGACATTGTTCTGAACACAACAGGACACCAGAACAGTGCTCTGCATACAGAGGGCACTCAAAAACTACAACCTATTGACTGATGGATGAAAGAGTTTCAGGCCCAGGGAAGGTAGTTCTGTCTGCCTCCGTCACAGAAAAACTTAGGCTACAAGCTTGGTATCGATCTACTTTTGTGGGCCCAGGTAAACTTGCCCAACCTTCCCATCTTGGGGAAAAGAGCGGGAAAGGCAAGAGACTCTCACTTGGCCATCATTCCACCCATCCATTCCATTCCCCTACCAATCTCCTGTGAATTATATTTCATTGGTCTCAGGGGTTTCAGCTCCAGGGGAGCGTTGGGGTCCCCAGCTGTGGGGGTGACAGGGCCGGTGTCCCCAGAATCATCCATGTGGGGTACTTCCCACTTCTAAAGTTGCACCGAAGCTGGTCTGGGACACTTCTTCATTATAGAAGGGTCTGTGTGCGTGCATTCATTCGATCGTACTTATTGAACTCTTACTGTGCGCAGAGCACTGTGAATGCCTGTGAGTGTACGTGTGTGTGTGTGTGTGTGTGTGTACGTACAGACATGCACACAAGTGCCCTTGAGTGTATATTCCCACTTCTTTATATTCCCACTTCTTCTAAAGGTTCAACAAAGCTTGTGTGGGACACTTCTTCATTACAGCGTGTGTATGTATAATAATAATAATAGTATGTGTAATAAATAATAATAGTAATTATGTTACATGTTAAGTGCTTAGTACATGCTAAAAACTGTTCTAAGCGCTGGGGTAGATACAAGTTAATGAGGTCAGACACAATCCCTCTCTGGCCTCATAATCTCAAACCCCATTTTCCAGAGGAGGTAACTGAGGCCCAGAGTGAAGCAACTTGTCCCAGATCACATTGCAGCCAAGTGGCAGAGCCAGAATGAGAACCCATGATCTTCTGACTCCAGGCCCGTGCTCTATCCACTATGCCATACTGCTTCGTGTGTGTGTGTGTGCGCGTGTATGCGTGTGTGTGTGTGTGTGTACGCCATTATGTGTATATTCCCACTTCTTCAAAAGCTTCAACAAAGCTTGTCTGGGACACATCTCTTTTTTAGAGTACTGTGTGCATGTGTGTATGTGCGAGGGACATGTGTGAATGCGCGCGTGACCTTGTGTGTACATATTGTATTAACACAGCATGGATGTCTACTGGTGATCAGAAATTCCTGTATGTGCATTTAGGTAATTCCGGCCAGTCAGCATCCCATTTCTGATGAATTCCCAGCCAATTAAGAGCCAGCAGCAGAATTTCTGACCACTTATCATCCACAGGAAGGTCAGGAGGAATTTAAGGGAGGAGCAGGAGCAGGACTGTGGAGAGATCGCATTCCTTTCTGACCAGCTCTGCTCACCTTTCTGTCACCCCCTGCTGCAGTTCAGACACCCCCCCACACACACACCCCCACTACCTTGATTCAACAGTGGAGTACCTAGGATAACTGTCCAAGTGAATTGCCGGTTCTGAACAATCGCCATGTGCAAAATCCAGAGATATATCCTACACGATTCACTGACACAGCCTAGGCTCCCCAAACCCTATTTGACATTACATCTAATCGCTGCAGGAAATTTTGTTCCATCACCGAACCAGACTCAGAGCCGCCCAGCTTCTCAGCTCTTGGAGCTGAGTCGGAATTGTATAGACCTGGTAGAGATTTTAGGTGATTTAAGCAACTTCTCTCCTGCTCCAACTCCAGGCTACTTTTACCTCATTCAGCTACTCTCCGGTCCCTCCCCTAACATGATCTGGAAGACACCTTCTCTGGTCCATCCAAAAGCAGTGTAGAATCGAGAGGTCGTAGAAGACACTGACTAAATCTGCCTAAAATCTCTGCTCCCTCTCTCCCATCTGGATTCTGTGCTACTGTCGGCTGAAGAAACTCTCAATCCTTGAGGGTGGCTGAGAAGGAGAAGGAGGAGGAGGTGATCATTATGAACCCCGGCTAAGGCTAGGATCTTAGCTCCACCACCTAAGATTTGGGGATTAAAAAGTCGTGCCTCAATTTTCAAGCAATTAAGTGAATTTTAAAAAATGATTGAAGATCCTGAAAGACAGTGACAGAGGGGAGAAGAGGTGTACAGAACCCAGCAGTATTTCAAGAGGAGATCTCCTGCCTTATCTCAAAATCCACCCACTCCACCTGCACACGGAACCCCATCCCTTTACACCTTATCAAAGCACCTGCCCCCTTCCTTTCTTCCCTCCCTGCCCACCATTTTCAACTGTTCACTCTCCAGTGGTTTATTCAGCGTGGCTCAGTGGAAAGAGCACGGGCTTTGGAGTCAGAGGTCAGGGGTTCAAATCCCAGCTCCACCGATTGTCAGCTGTATGACTTTGGGCAAGTCACTTAACTTCTCTGTGCCTCAGTTACCTCATCTGTAAACTGGGGATTAAGACTGTGATTCCCCCGTGGGACAACTTGATCACCTTGTAACATCCCCAGCGTTTAGAACAGTGCTTTGCACATAGTAAGCACTAAATAAATGCCATAAATGCCATAAATGCCCATGTCTCTCCCATCCTAAAAAAACCCTCTCTTGACCCCACCTCACCTTCTAGTTATCGCTCCATCTCCCTCTTACCATTCCTTTCCAAACTCCTTGAACGAGTTGTCTACACGCGCTTCCTCGAATTCCTCAACACCAACTCTTTCCTCGACCCCCTCCAGTCTGGCTTCTGTCCCTACATTCCACAGAAACTGCCCTCTCAAAGGTCACCAATGACCTCCTGCTTGCCAAATCCAACGGTTCATACTCTATCCTAATCCTCCTCGGCCTCTCAGTTGCTTTCGACACTGTGGACCACCCCCTTCTCCTCAACATGCTATCCAACCTTGGCTTCACAGACTCTGTCCTCTCCTGGTTCTCCTCTTATCTTTCCGGTCGTTCATTCTCAGTCTCTTTTGCAGGCTCCTTCTCCCCCTTCCATCCCCTTACTGTGGGGGTTCCTCAAGGTTCAGTTCTCGGTCCCCTTCTGTTCTCGATCTACACTCACTCCTTTGGTGACCTCATTCACTCCCACAGCTTCAACTATCATCTCTACACTGATGACACCCAAATCTACATCTCTGCCCCTGCTCTCTCCCCCTCCCTCCAGGCTCGCATCTCCTCCTGCCTTCAGGACATCTCCATCTGGATGTCTGCCCGCCACCTCAAACTCAACATGTCCAAGACTGAACTCCTTGTCTTCCCTCCCAAACCCCGCCCTCTCCTTGACTTTCCCATCACTGTTGACGGCACTACCATCCTTCCCGTCTCACAGGCCCGCAAACTTGGTGTCATCCACGACTCCGCTCTCTCGTTCACCCCTCACATCCAAGCCGTCACCAAAACCTGCCGGTCTCAGCTCCGCAACATTGCCAAGATCCGCCCTTTCCTCTCCATCCAAACCACTACCCTGCTCGTTCAAGCTCTCATCCTATCGCGTTTGGACTACTGTATCAGCCTTCTCTCTGATCTCCCATCCTCTTGTCTCTCCGCACTTCAATCCATACTTCACGCCGCTGCCTGGATTGTCTTTGTCCAGAAATGCTCTGGGCATGTTACTCCCCTCCTCAAAAATTTCCAGTGGCTACCAATCAACCTACGAATCAGGCAGAAACTCCTCACCCTCGGCTTCAAGGCTGTCCATCGCCTCGCCCCCTCCTACCTCACCTCCCTACTCTCCTTCTACAGCCCAGCTCACACCCTCCGCTCGTCTGCCGCTAATCTCCTCACGTTGCCTCGTTCTTGCCTGTCCCACCATCAACACCTGGCCCACGTCATCCCCCGGGCCTGGAATGCCCTCCCTCCCCACATCTGCCAAGCTAGCTCTCTTCCTCATTTTAAGGCCCTACTGAGAGCTCACCTCCCCCAGGAGGCCTTCCCAGACTGAGCCCCCTCCTTCCTCTCCCCCTCCTCCCCATCTCCATCCCCCCTGCCTTACCTCCTTCCCTTCCCCACAGCACCTGTATATATGTATATATGTTTGTACATATTTATTACTCTATTTATTTATTTATTTTACTTGTACATATCTATTCTATTTATTTTATTTTGTTAATATATTTGGTTTTGTTCTCTGTCTCCCCCTTCTAGACTGTGAGCCCACTGTTGGGTAGGAACCGTCTCTAGATGCTGCCAACTTGTACTTCCCAAGCACTTAATACAGTGCTCTGCACACAGTAAGCGCTCAATAAATACGATTGATTGATTATTGTTATTATTATTATTATTATTATTCCCCACTGCTTTCAAAGATGCCCATCTCTCCCCTATCCTAAAAGGACTTTAATAATAATAATAATAATGACGGCATTTATTAAGTGTTTACTATGTGCAAAGCACTGTTCTAAGCACTGGGGAGGTTACAAGGTGATCAGGTTGTCCCGCGGGGGGCTCACAGTCTTAATCCCCATTTTACAGATGAGGTATCTGACGGCCAGAGAAGTTGTGACTTGCCCAAAGTTACACAGCTGACAATTGATGGAGCCAGGATTTGAACCCATGACCTGTGACTCCAGAGCCCGTGCTCTTTCCACTGAGCCATGCTGCTTCTCTGACCCCACAGCTCTCTTTCCTTTCCTTGACTTTCCTTGACCCCACGGCTCTCTCCAGTTATCGCCCCATCTCCCTCCTATCTTAACTCTCCAAATTCCTTGAGAAAGTCATCCACACCTGCTGCCTCAAGTTCCTCTCCTTGACTTCCTCCGATCTGGCTTTACTCCACAGAAACCACCCTCTCAAAGGTCACAAATGATCTCTTTCTTGCTAAATCCAAAAGCCTCTCTTCCATCCTAATCCTCCTCGACCACCCAGCTACCTTTGACACTGTCAACCATCCCTTCCTCCTGGAAACGTCATCTAACCTCAGTTTCACTGACGCTGTCATCTCCTGGCTCTCATCCTACCTCTCTGGCTGTTTGTCCTCAGTGTCTTTCATGGGCACCTCAGCTGCCTTCCTCCTCCTAACTGTGGGGAGCCTCAAGGCATAATTCTGGGTTGCCTTCTATTCTCTAGCTACACTCGCGCCCTTGGAGAACTCATTCACTCCCATGGCTTCAACCACCACCTCTTTGTGGACGATACCCAAATCTCCATCTCCACCTCCAGCCCTGATCTCTCTCCCTCTCCGCAGTCTTGCATTTTCTCCTGCCTTTGAGACATCTCTACCTGGATGACCCACTGCTATCTCAAACCTAACATGTCCAAAACATCTTATCTTCCCATGTGAACCTTGTCCTCCCCATGATTTGGAGTCAGAGGTCATGGGTTCAAATCCCACTCCACCAATTGTCAGCTGTGTGACTTTGGGCAAGTCACTTAACTTCCCTGTGCCTCGTTTCCCTCATCTGTAAAATGGGGATTAAGACTGTGAGCCCCCCTTGGGACAACCTGATCACCTTGTAACCTCCCCGGCGCTTAGAACAGTGCTTTGCACTTAGTAAGTGCTTAATAAATGCCATTATTATTATTATTTTCCCATCAGTATAGACAACACCAGCATCCTTCTCATCTCACAAGTCAGTCAGTCAATTAATCCTATTTACTGAGCTCCTACTCTATTTACAGCACTTACTAAGCACTTGCGAGAGTACAATATAACAATATAGCAGACCTGCTCACAACAAGCTTACAGTCTAGAAGGGGAGGAAGACATCAATATAAATAAATAGATTACAGATATGTACATAATTGTTGTGTGGCTGGGAGAGGGAAAGAGCAAAGGGAGCAAGTCAGGGTGATGCAGAAGGGAGTAGGAGAAGAGGATAGGTAGGGGGGCTTAGTCAGGGAAGGCCTCCTGGAGGAGATGGGCCTTCAGTAAAGCTTTGAAGGGGGAGAAAGTAATTGTCTGTCGGATTTGAGGAGGGAGGGTGTTCCCCGCCAGAGGCAGGATAATAATAATAATAATAATAGCATTTATTAAGCACTTACTATGTGCACAGCACTGTTCTAAGCGCTGGGGGGATACAAGGTGATGCGGTTGTCCCACGTGGGGCTCACAGTCTTCATTCCCATTTTACAGATGAGGGAACTGAGGCACAGAGAAGTTAAGTGACTTGCCCAAAGTCACACAGCTGACAAGTGGCGGAGCCGGGATTTGAACCCATGACCTCTGACTCCAAAGCCCGGGCTCTTTTCCACTGAGCCACGAGCGAGGGGTCAGTGGTGAGATAGAGGAGATTGAATCACAGTGAGAGGGTCAGCATTAAAAGAGCAAAGTTTACAGACTGGGTAATAGTAGGAGAGTAGCGAAGTGAGGTAGAGAGAGGCAAGGTGATGGAGTGCCTTAAAGCTAATGGTGAGGAGTTTTTGTTTGATTTGGAGGTGTATGGACAACCACTGGAATTTAATGAGGAGTGGGTGGACATGTCCTGAAAGTTTTTGTAGAAAAATGACCCGGGCAGCAGTGTGAAGTATGGACTGGGGTGGGGAGAGGCAAGAGGCTGGGAGATCAGCAAGGAGGCTGATGCAGTAATACAGGTGGGATAGGATGAGTGATTGTATTAATGTGGTAGCAGTTTTGTTGGAGTAGAAAGGATGGATTTTAGCAATGTCATGAAGGTGGGACCAGCAGAACTGATGGATTGAATATGTGGGTTGAATGAGAGAGAGGAGTCACAGAGAAGTAGCGTGGCTCAGTGGAAAGAGCATGGGCTTGGGAGACAGAGGTCATAGGTTCTAATTCTGGCTCTGCCACATGTCTGCTTTGTGACCTTGGGCAAGTCACTTAACTTCTCTGAGCCTCAGTTACCTCATCTGTAAAATGGGGTTTAAGACTGTGAGCCCCACGTGGGACAACCTGCTCACCTTGTATCCCCCTCCAGCACTTAGGACAGTGCTTTGCACATAGCAAGCACTTAACAAATGCCATTATTATTATTATTATTATGCCAAGGTTATGGGCTTGTGAGACAAGAAGGATGCCGGGGCCATCTACAACAATGGGAAAGTCAGGGGGAGGACAGGGTTTGGGTGGGAAGATAAGGAGCTCAGTTTTGAACATGTTGAGCTTGAGGTGACAGGAGGACATCCAAGCAGAGATGTCTTGAAGGCAAGAGGAAAATGTAAAACTGCAGAGAGGGAGAGCAATCAAGGCTGGTGATGTAGATTTGGATATCATCCACATAGAGGTGGTAGTTGGAACCATGGGAACGAATGAGTTCTCCAAGGGAGTGGGTGTAGATGGGAAGAAATAGAAAGGGACCCAAACCTGAACCTTGAGGGACTCCCACAGTTAGGGGGTGGGAGGCAGAGACTGAGGAGACTGAGAATGTACTGCCAGAGACATAAGACAAGAACCAGGAGAGGAGGGAGATGGGGTGTGGAGTCAAGAGAGGGTTCTTTTAGGGTAGGGGAGACACGGTCATGTTTGAAATCAGTGGAGAAGAAGCCATTGGAGAGCAAACAGTTGAAGGTGACGGTTAGGGAGGGAAGAAAAGAGGGGGCAAGAGTTGAGGAGGGAGGGTGTTTCCAGCCAGAGGCAGGACGTGGGCGAGAAGTCTGCGGCGATATAGATGTGATCAAGGTACAGTAAGAAGATTAGCATTGGAGGAGCCTGGAACCTTGGCATTAACCTTGACTCATCTCTCTCATTCAACCCACATATTCAAACGTCTGTCTGTTCAACCTTCACAACATCGCTAAAATCCACCTTTTCTGCTCCATCCAAACCACTACCTCTTAACCTAGTCTGTGGTTTTTTTTTTTTATGGCATTTGTTAAGCACTTACTATGTGCAAGGCACTGTCCTAAGTGCTGGGGCAGATACAAAGTATCTTCCTTGGTTACTATATCAGCTTCTTTGATGACTTCCCTGACTCTGGTCTCTCCTCATTCCAGTCCATTCTTCACTCAACTACCCGGATCATTTTTCTACAGAAGCATTCAGACCATGTTTCCCCGCCCCTCAAAAACCTCCAGTGGTTGACCACCCACCTCTACACCAAAGAGAAACTCCTTACCATCGTCTTTAAAGTACTCAATCACCTTAGAGCACGGGCTCTGGAGTCAGAGGTCATGAGTTCAAATCCCAGCTCTACCAGTTGTCAGCTATGTGACTTTTGGCAAGTCATTTAACTTCTCTGTGCCTCAGTTACCTCATCTGTAAAATGGGGATTAAGACTGTGACCCCCGTGGGACAACCTGGCCACCTTGTAACCTCCCCAGTGCTTAGAACAGTGCTTTGCACATAGTAAGTGCTTAATAAATGCCATAAAAAAATCCAACCCACAAATTTCTCTCCTCTATTGCCAACCTACTCACTGTATCTCGATCTCATCTATCTCACCCCTGACGTCTCGCCCATGTCCTGCCTCTGGCCTGAACACCCTTCCTCTTCAGAGCCGACAGACATTCACTCTCCACATCTTCAAAGGCTTTTTGAGGGCACATCTTCCCCAACAGGCCTTCCCTGATTAAGCCCTCATTTTATTTTCTCTTTTCTGCATCTCCCACTCTTTTCTGCATCTCCCTTGCACTTGGATTTGCTCGCTTTAATCACCTCTCCCTCAGCACTCAGCACCTATGTCCATATCCATAATTCATTTATATTAATGTATATTAATTTATATTAATGGGAATCAGCGTGGCTCAGTGGAAAGAGCACGGGCTTTGGAGTCAGAGTTCATGGGTTCAAATCCCGGCTCTGCCAATTGTCAGCTGGGTGACTTTGGGTAAGTCACTTCACTTCTCTGTGCCTCAGTTCCCTCATCTGTAAAATGGGGATAAGACTGTGAGCCCCCTGTGGGACAACTTGATCACCTTGTAACCTCCCCAGCACTTAGAACAGTGCTTTGCACATAGTAAGCACTTAATAAATGCCATTATTATTATTATTATTATAATGTCTGTTTCCCCCTCTAGACTGTCAGCTCGTTGTGGTCAGGGAATGTGTCTATTAAATCTATTATATCAACATCATCATCATCATCAATCGTATTTATTGAGCGCATACTGTGTGCAGAGCACTGTACTAAGCGCTTGGGAAGTACAAGTTGGTAACATATAGAGACAGTCCCTACCCAACAATGGGCTCACAGTCTAAAAGGGGACTATGCCAAGGGCTTAGTACACTGTTCTGCAAATAGTAACTGCTCAGTAAATGTGATTGATTCATTTTTGGCCCACTTCCAAGTGTTTTATAAGAAAAGAAGGCTGTTCAACGTTTATTGGACAAATTTTTCACTAAAGTGAAACACCCTCTATCACAGTCAGCCAAGCAAGCTTCTACTTCTGCAGCATCTTGCAAAAATCAGTCATCAATCAATCAATCATATTTATTGGACACTTAATGTGTGCAGAGCACTGTACTAAGTGTACACATGCTCACAAGGAACTTACAATTTAGTCTAGTTGTAATTGTCACATTACAACTCCTTATTTAGCAAAGTCCGTGACATCAGTCATTCATTTCATTCAATTGAATTTATTGAGCGCTTACTGTGTGCAGAGCACTGTACTAAGCACTTGGGAAGTACAAGTTGGCAACATATAGAGACGGTCCCTACCCAACAGCGGGCTCACAGTCTAGAAGGGGGAGACAGACAACAAAACAAAACATATTAACAAAATAAAATAGAATAAATGTATACAAGTAAAATAAATAAATAGAGTAATAAATATGTACAAACATATATACATATATACAGGTGCTGTGGGGAGGGGAAGGAGGTTATGCTTTGAATTACTTGAATAGAGAATAAATAATAGTTTTGCGATGTTTATTACAACAGAATCCCTCTGGTAAAAGAATTTATTATTTTTCCAGAAGTTCGGGAGTAGATTCCATTTTACAATATATGTCTGTTTAGCTCAAATGGTAGAGCGCTCGCTTAGCATGTGAGAGGTAGCGGGATCGATGCCCTCATTCTTCATATTTTCCAGCGCTTAGAACAGTGCTTTGCACATAGTAAGCGCTTAATAAATGCCATCATTATTATTAATTTGTACCCCACGGTACAGCTTTTCATGATACATCCCCATTTTTGAGAATCATATTATGGCTGTGTCTTGGGACATGCCTCTGTTGACTTTCAGTTCCTGAGACAAAACCAGCTGCCCCAAGAGAAATCCCTCATCAGAGACAAATCTCTCATCTAGACAAATGACTCACACTTGTGTGTCTAAATTATGGGAAAAAGTGAACTATGTGGGCAGGGATTGTCGCTGTTGCTGAATTGTACTTCCCAAGCACTTAGTACGGTGCTCTGCACACAGTAAGCACTCAATAAATATGATTGAATGAATGAATAAGTCAAATCATACTAGAACACAAAGTTCTCTGCCTCCCAAATTAAACTTTAAGAGCTGATTTCATCTCTTAATAATTAGAAATTCATTCATCAGTGGACTCTCAATCAATCGTATTTATTGCACGTTTACTATGTGCAGAACACTGCACATAGACTGTGAGCTTGTTCATTCATTCATTCATTCATTCATTCAATGGTATTTATTGAGTGCTTACTGTGTGCAGAGCACTGTACTAAGCGCTTGGGAAGTACAAGTCAGCAACATGTAGAGACGGTCCCTACCCAACAACGGGCTCACAGTCTAGAAAGGGGAGACAGACAACAAAACAAAACACGTAGACAGGTGTCAAAATCATCAGTTGTGGGCACGGAGTGTGTCTTTATTATTATAGTGTACTTTCATTCATTCAGTCGTATTTATTGAGTGCTTACTGTGTGCAGAGCACTGTACTAAGCGCTTGGGAAGTACAAGTTGGCAACATATAGAGACGGTCCCTACCCAACAACGGGCTCAAGTGTGCTGCAGATGGTAAGCGCTCAATAAATATGATTGAATGAATGAGTAGTGTACTAAGCACCTGGGAAAGTACAATATAAGAGAGTTGGTAGACACGTTCCCTGCCCACAAGGATTTTACAGTCTAGAGGGAATAGGTGTTATCGTTCAAAGAATTCTTTGGTGCAAGTTGCCCAGTACACAGAAGCAGCACAGCCCGCTGGAAAGAACACGGGCCTAGGACGCAGAGTACCTGGTTCTGATCTCAGTTCTGTCACTTGTCTGCTGTGTGACCTTGGGGAAGTCACTTCACTTCTCTGTGCCTCAGGTCCCTCATCTGTAAAATGAGGATTAAGACTGTGAGCCCCATGCGGGACAGGGCCTATGTCTGACCTAATTAACTTGTATCTATCCAGTGCTTAGGACAGTGCCTGGCACATAGTAATCAATCAATCAATCAATTGTATTTATTGAGCGCTTACTGTGTGCAGAGCACTTTACTAAGCGCTTGGGAAGTACAAGTTGGCAACAACGAAGGCACTTAACAAATACCATTAAAAAATTATGATTCTATGTTGTGCTGAAAACTCTGATTCGCTCTCTCAAATGGAAAAACGGTTCTGGTTCAACACAATCCTGATGACGAAGTGAAAATTCAGTCATAAAAAGAGAGAGTGGATAGGAGAAGTATGGGTCTGAGAGTTAGAAGGACCTGGGTTCTAATCCAGTAGCAGCATGGCCTAGTTGAAAGAGCCCAGGCTTGGGAGTCATTGGTCGTGAGTTCTAATCCTCGTTCTGCCACTTTGCTGTGTGACCTTGGGCAAGTCACTTCACTTCTCTATGCCTCAATTACCTCATCTGTAAAATGGGGATTGAGACTGTGAGCCCCACGTGGGACAGTCTGATTACCTTGTGTTTACCCCTGTGCTTAGAACAGTGTTTGGTTATTAAGTGCTTAACAAATACCAAATCCGTCACCAAAACCTGCCAGTCTCAACTCCACAACATCGCCACGATCCGCCCTTTCCTCTCCATCCAAACTGCTACCCTGCTGGTTCAATCTCTCATCCTATCCCGACTGGATTACTGCATCAGCCTCCTCTCTGATCTCCCATCCTCCTGTCCCTCCCCACTTCAATCTATACTTCACACTGCTGCCCGGATCATCTTTGTGCAGAAATGCTCCAGGCATGTTACTCCCCTCCACAAAAATTTCCAGTGGCTACCAATCAACCTACGCATCAGGCAAAAACTCCTCACTCTCGGCTTCAAGGCCCTCCATCCCCTCACCCCCTCCTACCTCACCTCCCTTCTCTCCTTCTCCAGCCCAGCCCACACCCTCCGCTCTTCTGCTGCTAACCTCCTCATTGTGCCTCATTCTCGCCTGTCCCGCCGTCGACCCCTGACTCATGTCCTCCCCCTGGCCTGGAACGCCCTCCCTCTGCACATCCACCAAGCTAGCTCTCTTCCTCCCTTCAAAGCCCTACTGAGAGCTCACCTCCTCCAAGAGGCCTTCCCAGACTGAGCCCCTTCCTTCCTCTCCCCCTCCTCCCCCTGCCCCCAGCCTTACCTCCTTCCCCTCCCCACAGCACCTGTATATGTGTTTTTACAGATTTATTACTCTATTTATTTTACTTGTACATATTTACTATTCTATTTATTTTAATTTGTTAATATGTTTTGTTTTGTTGCCTGTTTCCTCCTTCTAGACCGTGAGCCTGCTGTTGGGTAGGGACCATCTCTATATGTTGCCAACTTGTACTTCCCAAGTGCTTAGTACAGTGCTCTGCACACAGTAAGTGCTTAATAAATACAATTGAATGAATGAATGAATGAATGAATGACCTTGAGTCAGTCACTTCACTTCTCTAGGCCTCAGTTACCTCATCTGTAAAATCATCATCATCATCAATCGTATTTACTGAGTGCTTACTATGTGCAGAGCACTGTACTAAGCGCTTGGGAAGTACAAATTGGCAACATATAGAGACAGTCCCTACCCAACAGTGGGCTCACAGTCTAAAAGGGGGAGACAGAGAACAAAACCAAACATACTAACAAAATAAAATAAATAGAATAGATATGTACAAATAGAATAAAATAAAATGGGGAATAAGACTGAGAGCACCATAAGGGACAAGGACTGTGTCCAACCTGATTAGCTTGTATCAACCCCAGAGCTTAGAAGAGTGTATGGCACATAGTAAGTGCTTAACAAATACCATCTTTAAAAACGTGTACTAGAGCCTCTGCTGCTGTTTTCAGGCTTGATCCATCCAAACGAAATGCTGAGAATTTTGAAGGTAGCTAGTCGGCCACAGAAAGCAACAGATAAGTTGGTTCTGGGAAGACCAGGAAGGAAAGTTTTAATTGCAAAGCATCCAGGTCTCTACCTTAGGTAACAGGATTTTGTCATTGCCAAAAATTAGGCTGCTGAATTTTTAGATTTCCAACATTGCAAAGACTCTGATCATTATCATCAACAGCAGGACTGATTGAGCCTCTACTGTGTGCAGAGCACTGTACTGGGCATTTCTAGTGTGCTGAGGGTTGAACCGGGTACCAACTGAATGCATGACACTGTACTGGGTGTCCTCGCTACTCAGAGTGCTGTACTGGACATCGACTGGATACGGAACGCTTAACCAGCACTTACTTTGTGCAGAGTATTGAACCGGGTAAATAATAATAATAATAATAATGATGGCATTTATTAAGCGCTTACTATGTGCAAAGCACTGTTCTAAGGGCTGGGGTGGATACAAGGTGATCAGGTTGTCCCACGGGGGGCTCACAGTCTTAATCCCCATTTTACAGATGAGGGAACTGAGGCTCAGAGAAGTGAAGTGACTTGCCCAAGGTCACGCAGCAGACAAGTGGTGGAGCTGGGATTTGAACCCCTGACCTCTGGCTCCAAAGCCCGGGCTCTTTCCACTGAGCCATGCTGCTTCCCCATAAATACTATGTGGAGAGCAATGTACTGGGTGTCTCTAGTTTGCCAAGGGCTGACCTAAGTACTAATTGAATGAAAGGCACTGTACTGGCTGCTCACACTATATGAAGTGGTGTACTGGAAACCTACAGGTATAGAGAGCTCTACCCAGCATCTACTTCATGCTGAGCACTAAACTGTATAAATACTGCGTGGAGAGCACTGTCCTGGATGCCTTCAAGGGAGTACAGCTTAAAAGTAGAAAATGCCATCTCTGCTCTCGGTGAGCTAACGTGACACAAACTGCATACCTACATTTGGAAAGAAAAGGAAAATGTAGCTATAATAATAATTGTGCTATTTGTTAAGCACTTACTCTGTGTCAAGCCCTGCCTCCTGTCTCTTTCCTGCCTCCTGTCTCTCCCCACTCCAGTCGTTTCTGCATTCTGCTGCACGGATCATTTTCCTTCACAAACATTCAGACCATGTTTCCCCGCTCCTCAAGAAACTCCAGTGGTTGCCCATCCACCTCCTCATCAAACAAAAACTCCTCACCATTGGCTTCAAAGCTCTTAATGAACTTACCCCCGCCTACCTCACCTCGCTACTCTCCTACTACAACCCAGCCGGTACACTTCATTCCGCTAATGCTAACCTTCTCATTGTACCTCGATTTCATCAGTTTCACCGTTGATCTCTGGCCCACGTCCTAGCACTGGCCTAGAATACACTCCTGCCGCATAATAATAATAATGATGGCATTTATTAAGCACTTACTATGTGCAAAGCACTGTTCTAAGCTCTGGGGAGGTTACAAGGTGATCAGGTTGTCCCAAGGGGGGCTCACAGTCTTAATCCCCATTTTACAGATGAGTTAACTGAGACACAGAGAAGTTAAATGACTTGCCCAAAGTCACACAGCTGACAATTGGCAGAGCCTGGATTTGAACCCATGACCTCTGACTCCAAAGCCCGTGCTCCTTCCACTGAGCCACGCTGCTTCTCATATCAGGCAGAAAATTGCTCTCCCCAACTTGAAAGCCTCATTGAAGGCCCATTTCCTCCAAAAAGCCTTCCCTAACTAAACCATCCTCTCCTCTTCTCCCATTCCCTTCTGTGTCACCCTGACTTGCTCTCTTCTTTCATCCTCCCTCTCATCCCTACATCACATTATGTATATATGTATATATATATATAACTATACATATATATAATTTATTTATTTATATTCATGTCTGTCTCCCTCGCTAGACTGACTTCACTGTGGGCAGGGAACGTGTCTGTTATTATATTGTACTCTTCCAAGTGCTTAGTATAGTGCTTTGCATACAGTAAGTGCTTAGTAAATATGACTGAATGAATGAGTGCTCGAAGTGTTGGGGTAGATGTACAAGTTAATTAGATTGGACAAAGTCCGTGTCCTTCATGGGGCTCACAGTCTATAGATGAGGGTTAGCATTGAATTTCCATTTTGCAGATGAGGAAACTGAGACACAGAGAACTTAAGTGACTTGCCCAAAGTCAGACAGCAAGCCATCATGGGTAACAACACAGGTAAGCTAAAAATGAATAAATGGGATAAATGCATCAATAGGTTTTTATCTTAATCCACATCACAGTCACTTTTCTTGAGAAGTAGTGAGGCTTTATGGAGAGTGAACTGTCTTGGAATCCAGAGGACCTGGATCCTAATTCCAACTCCGCCACTTAATAATCATGATATTTAGTAGTTATGATATTTGTTAAGGATTTACTATGTGCCAAGCACTGTTCTAAGTGCTAGGGTAATAATAATAATAATGTTGGCATTTGTTAAGCGCTTACTATGTGCAAAGCACTGTTGTAAGCGCTGGGGGGGATACAAAGTGATCAGGTTGTCCCAAGTGGGGTTCACAGTCTTAATCCCCATTTTACAGATGAGGGAACTGAGGCACAGAGAAGTTAAGTGGCTTGCCCAAGGTCACACAGCAGACAAGGGGCAGAGCTGGGATTAGAACCCATGTCTTCTGATTTCCAACCCTGTGCTCTTTCCACTAAGCTACGCTGCTTCTGCTTCACTTGTTTCCTGTGTGACCTTGGGCAAGTCATTTTACTTCTCATGTTTCAGTTACCTCCTCCGTAAAATCGGGATTAAGACTGAGCCCCACGTGGGAAAGGACTGTGTCCAACCTGCTTATTTGTTTATTTAATGGTATTTGTTAAATGCTTACTATGTGTCAAGCTCTGTTCTAAGTGCTGGGGTATATCAGGCTGGACACAGTTCACATGGGGCTCACAGTCTTAGTAAGAGGGAGTAGAATTTGATTGAGCTATTTGTTGAGTGTTTACTATATGTCAGGCACTGTACTAAGCACTGGGTGGATACAAGCAAATTGGATTGGACACAGTCCCTGTCCCACCTGGGGCTCACAGACTTTATCCCCATTTTACAATTGAGGAAACTTATTATCTTGTATCTACCCCAGCACTTAATACAGTGTCTGGCACAAAGTAAGCACTTAACAAATACCATGAAAGAAAAATAAACTAAAGACACACAGCACATTTATCTCAGGAAGTCTCTGGGGCAGTTAGAAAACAAAAGCTTCGCAGATCCCTCATGGCACATAGTAAGAGCTTAACAAATACCATCATCTTCATTATTATTATTATTAATCATATTATTACTAAAATGGGGATTAAGATTGTGAGCCCCACGTGGGATAACCTGATTACCTTATATCGACCCCAGCGCTCAGAACAGTGCTCAGCGCATAGTTGGCGCTTAACAAATACCATCATCATCAACGAAGGGATGAGGAGAGGGGCGCGCTTGGGGCGGGCGGGTCCCAGCATGCCCCGCGGGAGGCGGGCGCCGCCGTTGCTTAGCGACCGTTGTCAAGGGGGAGGAGGCGAAGGATGCTGAGGCGGAGACGGAGGCGGAGACTGAGGCGGGCGGGGCCGGAGAGCGGCCCGGCCGAGGATGCAGCGGGGCCAGGGCCGGGGCCGGGACCGGGGCCGGGACCGGGACCAGGATCGGGCCCAGGATCGGGCCCAGGACCGGGGCCAGGACCGGGACCAGGACCGGGCCCAGGACCGGGCCCAGGACCGGGCCCAGGACCAGAGCCAGGGGCCGGGCAGGATGGGCTCCGCCGCCGCCGCCGCCGCCACCACCCTCCTGCTGACAGGTTTGTGGCCTGGGTCCGCCCCCTCCCCTCCCGGCCCCCCCAGCTTGCCTTATCGCCTCCCCTTCTTTCATTCAGTTCATCCAATCGTATTTATTGAGCGCTTACTGTGTGCAAAGCTCTGTACTAAGCGCTTCTTCCACCTTTCCCACCCTCTCCCCGGCCCCCGAGCGCTCTTCATCCCGCCTTTCCACCTCATTCCCTTTCTCCTGTTTTTCTCCCGTTTCCTCCTTCCCTCCCTCTCTCCGTCCCCTTTCTCCCTAGCTCTCCCCTTATCTTCTTTCCCTTCGTCTCTCCACTGTCCCGGCCTCTCTTCTTCCCTCCCATTCTCTCCCTCTCCTAACCCCAACCTCATTCCTGCCCCTCACCGGGTGAGGCCTTGGCTGCTGCTTCTACCTCCCCGCTCCTTGTCCCCCGCTTCTTCCAGGGGGGCCTCCCAGCCCCAGCCCCCCATCTTGCCTCATCCTCACCCCTTCATTTATTCAGTTCACCCAGTCGTATTTATTGAGCATTTACTGTGTTCAAGGCCCTGTACTAAGCACCAGGTGCCCTTCATCCCGCCTTTCCACTTCATTCCCTTTCTCCCGTTTTCCTCCCGCTTCCTCCTTCCCTCCCTCTCTCCCTCTGACTGTCCCCTCATCCTCTTTCCCTTCCTCTCTCCATTGGCCCGGCCTCTCTTTTTCCCTCCCATTCTCTCTTCTTCCCTCCCATTCTCTCCCTCTCCCAGCCCCAGCCTCATTCCATCCCCTCACCGGGTGAGGTCTTGGCCGCTGCCTCTACTCTCCGCTCCTTGTCCCCCGCTTCTTCCTGGGGGGCGTCCCAACTCCTCTCTGGATGGCGGGAGGGGCAGCCGCCGTGGCCCTGCTGTTCCCTCTTCCCTGAAATATTTTCAGAGCAGCAGCCAGGCACGTGATGGAAAACATGAGTCGTTTGGATTCTTTTCCCCTCCTTTTTGCTGCCCCTGCTCCCACCCACCAAGAATGAAAACCAGCGTGTCCGTGTTATAAAATAATCCCCACTGCCCACATCCCAGTGGGCAGCACGGATCCTATTTTCCTCTCGCGGTTCACAAGCAGTTGGCTAAGAGCAGGGTCAAATGTGGCTCGATTATGGAGGTGCCCCTTGAAGCAGGATGGGTAAGAGAAGATCCCCCAAATGTAACCGAGCACCGCTGCTTTGAGAAGCACCAAAGTACCCGAATTGGATGTTGACTATGAGAGCATTTTGTTGTAACCCTAACAGTTCTGGGTCAGATTGGCGCAACCTCCAGGGAATGTGTCTGTTTATTGTTGTATCGTACTCTCCCAAGCCTTCTGCACGAAAGTGAACACTCAATAATGCGATTGGATGACTCCACCAGACTTTCTAATGATCTCGTCAGCTCTGCCTCCTCTTTCATTTTGATGACTGGTGTCGGGTTTTTTATGGTATTTGTTGTTAAATGTTTACTACGTGCCAGCCACTGTACTAAGCGCTGGGGTAGATACAAGCTAATCCAGTTGGACCCAGGCCATGCCCCTTATGGGGCTCACAGTCGTAATCTCCATTTTACAGATGAGGTAACTGAGGCACAAGAGAAGTGAATTGACTTACTTGCCCAAGTTCACACAGCAGACAAGCGGCAGAGCTGGAATTCCCAGGCCTTACAAGACCATTTTGGGAGAAGAGGCGAATAGATCTGAAAATGAGAGACGGCAATATCTTCATTAGGTTTCATTTGCTTTTGGTGACTCTCAGAAATGGGGGCAAAAGCTGGGGCTTTCCATCTGGACAAGTTTTCTGGTTCATTAGTCCCCAGCCCTGATGATGGGGCAGTATGTTCGTGGCTCATTGAAGTGCCGGGGCTACTGCCCTGGCTGAGAGAGGTTTGGGTGAGAGAGTTGAGACAATTCCAGGGGTTAGTCTTCAGCACAGAGACCTGTGTGTTTGTGAGGGGCTTCCCAACCTGGGGAGCGGAAGATGAGAGATGGAGAGAGAGAGAGAGAGAGAGAGAGAGAGAGAGAGAGAGAGATGCTCCTTGGGACCGGCCTACCTCCCCTCTGTGGTCCAGCTGCCGGCTGTGTGGCTACTATTATTATTATCATTATTATAATGGTATTTGTTAAGCGCTTGCTATGTGCAAAGCACTGTTCTAAGCGCTGGGGAGGATACAAGGTGCTCAGGTTGTCCCACATGGGGCTCACAGTCTTCATCCCCATTTTACAGATGAAGGAACTGAGGCACAGAAAAGTTAAGTGACTTGCCCAAAGTCACACAGCTGACAAGTGGCGGCGCTGGGATTTGAACCCATGACCTCTGACTCCCAAGCCCATCTTCTTTCCACTGAGCCATGCGGCTTCTCTGTTAGCAGCTCTCCCCAAGAGCCACGATCCAGCTGACTGCTTCGTGGCATCGCCTCTCCCCCTGGGCGTGCAGGAATTAATAATAATAATTGTGGTATTCGTTAAGCACTTACTGTGTGCCAGGCACTGTGCTAAGCACAGGGGTAGGTCCAAGATAATCAGGTTGGACACAGTCCATGCCCCACCTGGGGCCCACAGTCTCAATCTCCATTTTACAGATGAGGTCACTGAGGCACAGAGAAGTGAAGTCACTTGCCCAAGATCACACAGCAGACAAGTGGGGGAGCCGGGATTAGAATTTATGACTTCCGACTCCCAGTCCTGAGCTCTATTCATTACACCATCCTGCTTCTGCTGTCGATGCCAGGCCTGGAAGGAGAAGCAGTCTGGTGGGGTTGGAAAACTAAACCTGAAAATCTCTTCCTTCAGTTTAATGACATGTAAGAATGAGAGAAGTGTGCAAATCCTGTTTTTCGCCTTTCGCACTCTTGTTGGGAGATTATTGTGTAGGAACAAAGTTTTGCTTTATTAGTCACGGTATGATATTTATGAAAAGCATAAAAGGTGAAATGAAAACAGTTAGTTTTTGGATAATAATAATAATGATGGCATTTATTAAGTACTTACTATGTGCAAAGCACTGTTCTAAGAGCTGGGGAGGTTACAAAGTGATCAGGTTGTCCCACGGGGGCTCACAGTCTTAATCCCCATTTTACAGATGAGGTAACTGAGGCACAGAGAAGTGAAGTGACTTGCCCAAAGTCACACAGCTGACAGTTGGCGGAGCTGGGATTTGAACCCATGACCTCTGACTCCAAAGCCCATGCTCTTTCCACTGAGCCACGCTCTGACCACCCCAAAATTATTTCTGTATCTATTGTCATGTGCAAGTAGTACCATGCTCCTGGAAGCATTCTGTTTTGGGGGTTCAGAGTACAGCGCTATCCTCCATCCCTTAGTACAGTGCTCTGCATATAGTAAGCACTCAATAAATACGATTGATGATGATCCCTTCAGAATGGGTTGGGAATTTCCAGCTTGAAGTACGTCTACTTAATAAGAGGTCTTAATTTGTATGCTATCCAAATGGGGAGGTAGCATGACATTAGTGGATAAAGTAAGGGCCTGGGAGACAGAAGGTCACAGGTTCTAATCCCTGCTTTGCCACTTGTCTGCTGTGTGACCTTGGGCAAGTCACTTCACATCTCTGTGCCTCAGTTAACTAGTCTGTAAAATGGGGAATGAGACTGTGAGCCCCTCATGGGACAGCAGGTACTGGGTCCAAACCAATTTGCCTGTATCCACCCCAGCACTTAATACAGTGCCTGGCACATATTAAGCACTTAACAAATATCATTATTATTATTATTATTATTATTATTATTATTATTAATCACACGCAACTGCACTGTCATTAAGGTCACATCTCCTCCAAGAAGCCTTCCCCAATTAAACCTTCTTTTCCCCAGCTCTGTCTCCCTTCTGTGTCATCTCTGCACTTGGATCTGTGACCTTTGGGTATTTGATGTTTGCCCCACCCTCAACCCCACAGCACTTCTGTCCATATTTTTAAATGATATCTTATAAATTACTTATTTGTATTAATATCAGTCTTCCCCTCTTGACTGTAAATTCATTGTGGACAGGGAACATGTCCGCTAATTCTGTTGTATTGTACTCTCCCAAGCACTTAGTACACGTAATAAGTGCTCAATACATACCACTGATTGAGAGCTTGTAGAAACAAGATAATCAAAATAGATCCAGTCCCTGTCCCATATAAGACTCACAGTCTTAATCCACGAGGCAACACTGCTTCTGCCCAACCTAACTTGTGTCTACCTCAGTGCTTATAGTACAGTGCCTGGTATATAGTAAGCACTTAACAAATATTATTTTAAAAAAACAACCACCTTGGTGACTTTCTCCAGACCGGGAGCCCAGGAGTGCTCTATAAGGTCTAAAGATTTGATAGTAAATTTAAAAAAAATGGTATTCATTAAGCACTTTCAAAGTAGCAAGCTGTGTTGTACGGGCTGGAAGAGATACAAAATAATCATTATCATCATCATCAGTGGTATTTATTGAGCACTGTACTAAGCCCTTGGGAGAGTACAACAAGCTTACAGCCTAGAGGAGGAGACAGATTTTAATATGAATACATAATTTATCATTTATAGGTATGTAATAAGTGCTGTGGGCTTGAGGATGGAGTGAATATCAAATGAACAAAGTTCACCGATTTAGATCTGCTTCTGTCCAACTTTAGGCGATGCAGAAGGGAGCCAGGGAAAGAGGGCTTTATCCAAGGCTTCTTGGAGGAGATGTGACCTTAATAATGCTTTGAAGTTGAGGAGAATGGTGGTCCAGCTTTTGTGGGGAGGGAGTGGGTAGGGGAGGGATTTGGGCAAGGTGTGGGCAGTGAGATAGACGAGATTGGGGTACAGTGAACAAGCTGACGCTAGAGGAGTGAATTATGCGGGCTGGATTATAGTAGGAAATCAGGGAGGTGAGGTAGGAGAAGGCGAGGTGATGGAGAAACAGGAGGCAGGAGCTCAGCAAAGAGGCACATGCAGTAGTAATCAGATGAGACACCGACCCTGTCCCACACAGGGCTCACCATCTTAGGGGGAGGGAGAGCTGATGGGGAAAAACTGAGGTCCGAAGAGCCTAAATGACTCTTCCAAGGTCACACAACCCCATGGCAGATGGGGCCTAGAAACCGGGTCTTCCGACTCCGAGTCCCCTGCTCTTTCCTTTAGGCCAGAGAGGAGAAATGTCATTAAATCACTTTTGCATTTCTGGCATGCCATGATACAACCTAAAGTCACACAGGGCTTTCAGGAGCATGTGATGGCTAGCGCCGGTCTAAAGCCGGTTGGCTAAAAGGCTTGCCAGCCACAGACGAAATAGCCTACGCGTTTCTGCAGTCAGCTTTCTAACCCTTTCTTATCGACGACGATGGTGTCTCTGAAATCCACGACATTGCCACAGGATTCCACGTGTTCAGAAAAGCTTGTGTGTTGTCTGAATAATACGTCGCTCTCCTCTATATTGTGAAAGGTCTCAAAATGACCTAAAAGGGGTTCAATTATGGTTCTCAGGGAAAGAGAATCATTAAGCTCAACGGCTGTTTTCTCACCTTCTTCTCTTTACCACGTTGTTGATTATGGAGACTGGAGGGTAGAGGGATTGCTGGTAATGTGGAGCCAGCGCTATGATGCAGCTGGGAGCGTGGCTATACCAAGTCTTTTTACTGAAAAATTCTGTTAGAAAATACGTGACTGTTGGTGGTAGATGTGATAATCAACAGCCGATCAATATGTAGAAACAAACAACTTGAAGGTGGAAACCAAAGCGGCCAGACTTTTCTACCCTGCCATCGTGGTTCCTTTCCCCCGCCTCACTGTTTGTGATCAGGTGGTTAAGCAGTTGCTGGTATTTACTGAACGCTTACTATGTGCAGAGCACTGTAGTAAGAGTTTGGGAGAGTACAATGCAATACAGTTGGTAAACATGATCCCTGCCTACAGTGATCTTACTATCTAAAGGGGGAGGCAGACATTAAAATAAATTACAAATAAGGGAAGTGGTAGAGTATGATGCTGTGGACTAAAATGCTCTGGGTTTGGAGGTGGGGTAGCAAAGTGCTTAAGGGGTATAAGAACAAGCAGGGTATTATAATATTAATAATAATAATAATAATGGCATTTATTAAGCACTTACTATGTGCAAAGCACTGTTCTAAGCGCTGGGGAGGTTACAAGGTGATCAGGTTGTCCCACAGGGGGCTCACAGTCAATCCCCATTTTACAGATGAGGCAACTGAGGCACAGAGAAATGAAGTGACTTGCCCAAAGTCACACAGCTGACAATTGGCGGAGCTGGGATTTGAACCCATGACCTCTGACTCCAAAGTCCAGGCTCTTTCCTCTGAGCCATGCTGCTATACAATTGGGCATGGCCTAAATCATCCCAGCACTGCAGGCAGAAGAATCTGAGTTGAGATCAAAGGACATGTTTTGAGTCAGAATTAATGGCTGTGCAAGCCAATCAGAAAGCCGGTTCTGGCCTCTAACACTAGCTGGTGGACGGGGGTGGGGAGAAGGAGGGGGTCCTTGCTGCTTCTGTTCAAGGGATGGCTCCCCAGTGAGACCTGGAAACAAACTGATAATAATAATCATTTTAATAATAATGGCATTTGTTAAGGGCTAACTATATGCGGGGCACTGTTCTGAGTGCTGGGATGGATACAAGCAAATCGGGGTGGACATAGTCACTGTCTCACCTTGAGCTCACAGTTTCAATCCCCATTTTACAGATGAGGTAACTGAGGCCCAGAGAATTGAAGTGACGTGCCTAGGGTCACACAGCAAAGTGACAGAGCTGAGATGAGAACCCACAATAATAATAATAATTATGGTACTTGTTAAACATCTACTGTGTGCCTGGCACTGTACTAAGCACTGGGGTGGATACAAGTAAGTTGGGTTGGACACAGTCCCTGTCCCATGTGGGGCTTCCGGTCTCAATCCCCATTTTCCAGATGAGGTAACTGAGGCACAAAGAGATTAAGTGACTTGCCCAAGGTCACCCAGCAGATGAGTGGTGGAGCCAGGATTAGAACTCATGACTTTCTGATTCTCCCCCAAGCCTGTGCTCTATCGACGATGCCATGCTACTTCCTATGACCTTGACCATGACAGCATCACCTTCGAGCTACAAACCTCCAAGAGGAGGCCCACAACATCTGCTGGGTTTTTGGCTGTGGGTGTAAATTGCATTAATGATGGCATTGTGGTGAAATGTTTTCTCTGTGCTAAGCACTGGGGTCGAAACAAAAGGGGCAGATCAGACACAGTTCCTGACCCGGGGCAGTCTAGAGGAGAGAACAGGTATCATCTCCATTTTACAGATGAGGAAACTGAGACCCAAAGTAGTTGGATTATGTTGTACACTCCCAAGTGCTTGGATCTATGACCTTTGGGCATTTGCTGTTCTCCCCACCCTCAACCCTGCAGTGCTTATGTGCATAAATTTAAATTATATACTATAAACTATTTATATTAATATTTCTGTTCCCCCCTAGACTGTAGGCTCACTGTGGGTGAGGAAACTGTTTGCCAACTCTGTTGCATTGAGTCTCTCAAGCACTTAGTACTGTGTTCTGCATATAGTAAGGGCTCAGTAAATACCATTGATGATGATTATATGGTACTCTCCATAAATATGATTGATTGATTGCTTTGCTCAAGGTCACACGGCAAGCTGGGGCAGAGTTCATATTCGAACCCAGATCTCCTGGGCTCTCGCCACAAAGTCTGCTCCTTTGTGTTGTTTGCGGCTCAGGCAGGCGCTAATCATTTTTGAACAACTGAATTTTGTCCTTGCGTACAAATAGAGTTCCTTGCCCATCTGGTCTACAAGGCAGTCTGTATCATCCCAAGTGCCAGAGCTGAAAACATAACTTGTTGTCTCATGGTTCAGTCTTGGAGACAAAAATGCCAAGAAGCAAGCGCCTAGATTTGAAAGAAATAAGACCGAGTTGATTCTCTCCCGTTCCATGCATTTGAAATTCAAAATCCTACGCTAAGGGTGAATGTAAAAGGGCAAACCACACCAGCTGGACTCTGAAGAATGGACTTCAGATAAGAGTTGATCTGTGGGAGTCTTTGCTCATCTCATATTAATTCATTTTTGTGTGCATTTGTTTTATTCTGAAAAGCTTTTTTGTTAAGCTGTGCTGATGGCATAAATGGAGCAATTAACTGGAAGACTAAACAAGCCAACAGTTATGTTATTAGCAGAATAAAAGCCGCTGAGAAGAAAGATGGTGAGTTTAGGTTGTAAATGTAAAGCCCGTCCGTTGGGGCGGGGTTGGGGGGTGGGGAAGGGTCATTGAAATGTCTGCTTCCAATATTTTTACTTTTTCAAGGCTTGTTTTCCTGATAACGTCCCATGGTGAGTTCATCTGGGAATCCAAAATGGTGTGGTTTCCTAATCTTCTAAACCTTCTGATCCTCCATGTCCTAAAATCAACTGTTTTTTCCCAAGTTTATTTTTCTCTGCTGCAGCTTTTGACCTTACTGCTTAAAATAATGGCTGTGACTATAACCTAATATTGCATATTCTCTTGTCAGTGCTGTTGGCTTGAAAATACCCTGGCAGTGTGTTTATTATAACAGTTCTCTTGTGACATGGGCAAATATCGTGAATCACGTTTGTAATATCACATGAGTAACAAGTAGTTGTTATTAACTGTTTGCAGGTTCACACAGAATCCATTCTATTGGATTTCAAAAGCAAAGGAGAAAAGTTTCATGGCTATAGATAATGCCAGGGACCTCCCCTGCTCTCTAAAAATCAGTCTTTTCTTTCTCGCTCTCTCTCTCTCTCTCTTTTCTCTTTCTCTCTCTACCTTCCTTTCCCCCTGACCTAAAAGCTCATAGATTAGCCTGAAATGCTTGGCCATTTAAAGCATGTGAGGGTAACTACAGCAGAATTATTGTTTCTGTACCTCTTGGAATTTTAAAAGGATTTTTTAAAATTGAGACAAAGGAGGACATAACACGTTATTTTTGTTTTTCTCTGGACGTCAAGGCCAGAGGTGGATTAATCTGAAGGCCAACCACAGTTGGGGCCCAAGGTGGCCAATTTGGTGACTGCTAAATGCTGCTCGAAAAAAATACTCTTTCCCACCAGATCCAGCCCAAATTTCCCCTCCAACCCTCCACAACCCTACGGGTGCTCCCTCATTTTCCCAAGAGCAGAAGGAAGCCGTTGTCAGAGCTGCAGGCAGTAGAATCTGGAGTAGAGGATGCTGTTTCAAATGGCCACTGTGGGGTTTGACATGCTGCCATTTCTCCACTGTGATTCAGTCACCTGCATTTGAAAATATTAGTTTTGACCCACAGTGCACTTAGGCTAACTAGAATTTAACTTTTTTCAAGGAAAATGACACTGACCATTTTACACTAGATGAAAATCTCATAAGTGGCTTGATTACCTTTTTTTTTTAATGGTATTTGTTAAGGGCTTCCTATGGGCCAGGCACTGTACTAAGTGCTGGGGTTGATACAAGATAATCGGGTTGAACCCAGTCCATGCCCCATCCGGGGCTCACAGTTCCCATTTTATAGATGAGGTAACTGAGGCACAGAGCAATGAAATGAATTGCTCAAGGTCACACAGCAGAGGGGTACAGAGTCAGGATCTGAACCCAGGTCCTCTGACACCCAGGCCCGTTCTTTACCAACCAGGTCACCCTGCTTCAGCCGACACACCCATACAAGTTCATAAGGACATCAAAGGCATAACGCACATGGTCCTTGGAAAAATTAAACATCACCTTTAGAATCATTTCACTAAAAAGTTGAATAAAAACATTATGGTTCGTGATCTTACGGGGAGTTTTCCATTTATTCCAACTAGTTTCAATCAGTTGATCAATGGCATTTAGTGTGTAGAGCACTGTACTAAGCGCTTGAGAGAGGTTTCAGTCAATTCTGGCCTCATGAAGGACCCCCTCCACCCTCACCCCCACCAGACTCTGATGTGGGATTTCCAAGGCTAGAATCAGAGCTGTTCTTTTTCAGTTGGCCAAGAGATTGCCTCCCTGGGAAAGAGACCCTCCTGTCACCAGAAGCCAGGCAGGGCCGATTCCCCTCGGATCGGTGTCTGTCCAGAGTAGGGGGGAATGACGAGAACAGAGGCAAACTGAGCATGACGAGCTGAACTCTTCCCCACCTGTGCGGCCTCTGCCGTGGCTGGTGTTGTGTGAGGAAGATAGAAATACCTTCCTGACTGACAGCATGGTCCCCATCAGCCAGAGAGAAGAAGCCAGCAAACACTCCTTGAACTGAAGACTCGCTTGTCCTTTCCATCCGAATATCTGGTTGCTCGGGGAAGAGACAGACTTTTCCGGACAGCACAGGATGGTCTGAGAGGTCACGGGGCTCACCAAGGCCACCTGGCTCCTGAGATCAGGGCTTCCTCTTCTCCGCCTCAGGTTGGTTTCTTTGGTTTGTTTGAAATCCTGTTAGTCTGCCCCTGGCTCCAGATGGGGTCGTTTGGGCCCTCCTCTTGGCCCCTGGCAAAGGGAGAGTTGTCCCGGGCTGAATGGTCTGGAGGCAGGATGACAGGAAGAGCAACTCGGTGTCAAGGTGCGGTAGAGGCAAAGAGGGAGTTTCCCCAACTTGAGCAGAGCCCCGAGCACCTCCAAAGGCACAGCCTGCTCAAAAATCCACTCTGCACATCTGCCCCACCAACCAAATGTTGTTGCCCAGATGAGTTTCAAACAGGAGCTGTAGGGATTTTCAGCAGGGGCAGTGATTGGAGAAAAATGCTTCAGTGCAGAGCCAGGGTCGGGTAATTCTCCAGCCCCATAGCCTCCCACTCCCTAAAAGATTTTCTCACTGGCAACAGACTTGGATAGAACTTCTCTCGGCCTCTCCTGCCAATTGCTTTGGGGAGTTAATTCCATCCTTGCCCTTCACCCTTCTTGAAAGAACACTTTGACCTTCCCCCACGCTGGGGCATCCAAACAGCATGAAGGCAGAGCGAGAGATGCCCCTTTTTTGGACGCGACGACCGACCGGCGTCCAGGAGCCCAAGCCAAAATTGTCACGACTGTTTTCCATTCTAGGCCCCTGGCTTTAATCACTTCACGGCTGCCTTTAATGAGACAATTACATAAGTATTTCTCATCTTCTGTGTTTATTTTCTCTCAATCGGAAAAACAAATATAAACACCTGTAACCAGATGGTGGCTCTTTAACACCCTCTTTTCCATTAGAGTAATTCACCGGCAAAATCAATTTAAAAATATTCCATTCAGTAAAAATTACCAGTTGGGACATTTTGGATTTCTGCTCCCAATTCCTCCACCAGCCCTGAGCTGGTAATAGGACCATGTCTAAAAATTTCAGCAGAGCCCTGTAAAGGTAACGAGCCCAGCTAGACTCTGTGGGGCCCAAGTCACTGCCTGCTTGCCAAAAGACTACTCAGAGAGGTTTATCAACTTTTTCAAGCCATATCATATTGCTTCGTGCATTACTGCTGCTGCTTTCTAGTCAGAAAGATTTTGGCAGCCTCACTGAAGGTCTCCAGGCCTCAGAGAGAAAGTAAAGTCGGGTGAGATCTGACCGGCAGAAATTTAGGATGACCATGAGGCCATACGTGACTCTGATGCTTCACATTCCTCAAAACCCTTTTTTTTCTGGCCAGAATTTCAGGAGGAAAGGCGAAGACCTCTGGGCTGTAAGCTCATTGTGGGCAGGGAACAGGTATTCCTAATCCGTTATACTGTAGAGATGCAGCATGGCTCAGTGGAAAGAGCCCGGGCTTTGGAGTCAGAGGTCATGGGTTCAAATCCCGGCTCTGCCAATTGTCAGCTGTGTGACTTTGGGCAAGTCATTTAACTTCTCTGTGCCTCAGTTACCTCATCTGTAAAATGGGGATTAAGACTGTGAGCCCCCTGCGGGACAACCTGATTGCCTTGTAACTTCCCCAGTGCTTAGAACAGTGCTTTGCACATAGTAAGTGCTTAATAAATGCCATTATTATTATTATTATTATTGTACTCTCCCAAGCGCTTAGTAAACACCTAATAAATACAGTCAGTTGATTGAGGGGGTAGAAACAGAGTTCTGTGGGCACAGTTGGTGTCCACAACCAATTGGGTTCCAGTTGGCCCTGTGGCACAAATACCCTCCATCAGTGGCAAGCCAGGGGCCAGCTTTGGTTTCAAAAAACATCCAGTGGGAATTGAGAAAGGAAGAAATAGGGGAAAGTGGAACAAACAGGCATGTGATTGGAACCTGACGAGTCATGGGTCTTGGAAACTGATTCACATGGGAAGTCATTTTTCTTCCCTTCCCTGATCTCAATCAATCAATCAGTGGTATTGGGTTCTTACAGAGAAGCTGAGAAGGATGGTGGCCTAGTGGCCAGAGCATGGGCCTGGGAATCAGAAGGACCTGAGTTCTAATGCTGGCTCTGCCACCTGTCTGCTGTATGACCTTGGGCAAGTCACTTACCTCATCTGTAAAATGGGGATTAAGACTGCGATCCCCACATGAGACAGGGACTGTGTCCAACCTGATTTGTTTGTATCCACCCCAGCGCTTATACAGTGCCTGGCACATAGTAAGCGCTTAACAAATACCACACATCATTATTATTATTACTCTGTGCAGATCACAGTACTGAGCACTTGAGAAAACACAGTACAGTGGAGTTGGTGGACATGAGCCTTGCCCACAAGGAGCTTACAGACTAGTAATAATCATAATAGCATTTATTAAGGACTTACTGTGCACAAAGCACTATACAAAGTGTTGGGAGAGCACACACAAGTGTGTGTTTGTAGCTGAATTGTACTTCCCAAGTGCTTAGTACAGTGCTCTGTACACAGTAAGCATTCAATAAATACGATTGAATGAGTGAATTAGACATGGTCCCTGTCCCTCAGGGGGCTCACAATTTAAGAGCATAAGTGGGGAGAAGGAATTGGAGACAGATGCATCAGGAGTGATGAAGTATTAAGACACAATGCAAACAAATAGACAAAATAGGCTTAGAAAGAGAAGCAGTGTGGGTCAGTGGAAACAGCATGGGCTTTGGAGTCAGGGATCATGGGTTCGATTCCCAGCCCTGCCAATTGTCAGCTGTGCGATTTTGGGCAAGTCATGTCACTTCTCTGGGCCTCAGTTCCCTCATCTGTAAAATGGGAATTAAGACTGTGAGCCCCCTGTGGGACAACCTGATATCCTTGTAACCTCCCCAGTGCTTAGAACAGTGCTTTACACATAGTAAACATTTAATAAATGTCATCATTATCATTATTAGAAAGCTTAGAAATGGAGGCTAAGTCTCCTGTAATTGTGGATTCCATTAAACCTGGGTTCTAATCCCGGCTTCTCTACTTGTCTGCTGTGTGAATTTGAGCAAGTCACTTAACTTCTCTGAGCCTCAGTTCCCTCATCTGTAAAATGGGGATTGAGACTGGGAGCCCTATGTGGGACAGGGACTGTGTTCGACCTGAGTATCTTCCATCTACCTCAATGCTTAGTACAATGCCTGGCACATAGTAAACACTTAACAAATATTATTAAAAAATGACTCAAAGTCTCGGCGGGGATGGAGGAGTCCAAGAGCAAACTGAAGCAGCTCTAATCCCCATCCTGGTGTGCACAGAGTTAAAATGAATCTCCCAGCACTGGCCATTGCTCACTATGCAGGCTCTTTCTCCTGTTCTATCCATGTGAATTAATCCTTAATCTCCCTCTCATTCATTCATTCATTCATTCAATCGTATTTTTTGAGCGCTTACTGTGTGCAGAGCACTGTACTAAGCGCTTGGGAAGTACAAGTTGGCAACATATAGAGACAGTCCCTACCCAACAGTGGGCTCACAGTCTAGAAGGGGGAGACAGAAAACAAAACAAAACATATTAACAAAATAAAATAAATAGAATAAACATGTACAAATAAATAGAGTAATAAATAAATACAAACATATATTCATATATACAGGTGCTGTGTGGAGGGGAAGGAGGTAAGGCGGGGAGGATGGGGAGGGGGAAGAGGGGATGAGGAAGGAGGGGGCTCAGTCTGGGAAGGCCTCCTGGAGGAGGTGAGCTCTCAGTAGGGCCTTGAAGGGAGGAAGAGAGCTAGCTTGGCTGATGTGCGGAGGGAGGGCAGGGGGAGGACGTGGGCCAGGGGTCGACGGCGGGACAGGCGAGAACGAGGGACGGTGAGGAGATTAGCGGCAGAGGAGCGGAGGGTGCGGGCTGGGCTGGAGAAGGAGAGAAGGGAGGTGAGGTAGGAGGGGGCGAGGGGATGGACAGCCTTGAAGCCCAGGGTGAGGAGTTTTTGCCTGATGCATAGGTTGATTGGTAGCCACTGGAAATTTTTGAGGAGGGAAGTAACATGCCCAGAGTGTTTCTGGACAAAGACAATCTGGGCAGCGGCATGAAGTATGGATTGAAGTGGGGAGAGACAGGAGGATGGGAGATCGGAGACGAGGCTGATACAGTAGTCCAGACGGGATAGGATGAGAGCTTGAACGAGCAGGGCAGCGGTTTGGATGGAGAGGAAAGGGCGGATCTTGGCAATGTTGCGGAGGTGAGACCGGCAGGTTTTGGTGACAGCTTGGATGTGAGGGGTGAACGAGAGAGCGGAGTCGAGGATGACACAAGGTTGCGGGCTTGTGAGACGGGAAGGATGGTAGTGCCATCAATAGTGATGGGAAAGTCAGGGAGAGGGCAGGGTTTGGGAGGGAAAACAAGGAGTTCATCACTCTGTCCCCTCTTCTCCCTCCTCCGTCCCTTCTTATTGAAACAGGAGTTGGTATGTTCAGGCCAGAGGAGGCATTTTTTTTTACCCAGAGGGCAGTGAGAGTGCAGAGTTCATTACTGCAGGAAGTCACAAAGGCAGAAAATATAGATACTTCCCTTGATATTTGCCACAAATTGAAAGTAGATGAAGATATGTTTCCATCAGTGAAGGGGAGAGCTGGCAACTCCCTGATGATAGAAATGATCTTGTAGATAGATGCTGGGAGTATTCAGGCCCTCAGAAGGATTTGGGGGGCTTAAATTTGCTCTCTATACAGCCTATCTTAACTAGATAATGTGCCAATTCTCTCACTTAGAGTACTTTATATCATGGGCACCACTCTCATTGGAGTCAATCCTTTGGGGAACAGCATGGCATAGTGAATAAAGGCCGGGCTTGGGAGTCAGAAGGTCATGGGTTCTAATCCCAGCTCCGCCACTTTGCTGTGTGACCTTCAGCAAGTCACTTCACTTCTCTGGGACTCAGTTACCACATCTGGAAAATGGGGATTGAGACTATGAACCCCATGTGGGACAGAGATTGTGTCCAACTTGATTTGCTTGTTTCCACCCCAGTGCCTCATAGATTGCCTGGCACATAGTAAGTGCTTAATAAATACCACAATTTATTGTTATTTTTGTTTGTTGACAGCTGTGTGACTTTGGGCAAGTCACTTAACTTCTCTGTGCCTCAGTTACCTCATCTGGAAAATGGGGATTAAGACTGTGAGCCCCCCGTGGGACAACCTGATCTCCTTGTAACCTCCCCAGCACTTAGAACAGTGCTTTGCACATAGTAAGCGCTTAATAAATGCCATTATTATTATCATTATTCTCCTTTGAGAGTCCAGATTTTGGCTCTACTCATTAATAATTATGGCATTGTTTAAGTGCTTACTATGTACCAGACAATGTACTAAGCGTGAGGGTGGATACAAGCAAATCAGGTTGGAAAGAGTCCATGTCCCACATGGGGCTCACAATCTTAATCCCCATTCTACAGATGAGGTAACTGAAGCACAGGGAAGTTAAGGAGCCGGGATTTGAACCCCTGACTTCTGACTCCAAAGCCCGTGCTCTTTCCACTGAGCCATGCTGCTTCTCCAAGAAGCAAGTGAAGGTATTCTTGACTTTGCCCCATGCATTGACAGCTAGAGCAGTGTAGCCTAGTAAATAAAGCATGGGCCTGGGCGTCAGAAGGTCATGGGTTCTAGTCCCGATTCCATCACTTATCTGCTGGGGGACCTTGGGCAAGTCATTTAACGCCTCTGGACCTCAATTGCCTCATCTCTAAAATGGGGATTAAGACTGTGAGTCCTTTGTAGGACATGGACTGTGTCCAAACTGATTAGCTCGTAACTCCCCCAGCGCTTTGAACAGTGCCTGGTAATTAGGAAGCACTTAACAAATACCACCGTTATTATTATTATTATCATTATCATCATCATCATCAATGAAGAGGTCCATTTTTATCCAGTTAGTGGTGTTATGACAGCAATCGCAAACGTGACCCTCCGGGGACAGAGATGTCACTGTGGAGTGTGAAATGCCGTCTAGTCAAGAGCTTCGTTCTTTTAAAAGATGAAATCTAATTCTCACCGCTCAGATAAACAGTCTGACATTTCATTCAGCTCACTAAATGCTTTGGTTTTATTGATGTTTTGTATTTACCCAATACATAGTAGAATTAACATAAAATTATACACTTGTCAATTGGGGTATTTATTTATTCAGTGTAGTTTATGCTTCCTTTGAGGCTGTCGCAACTTAATTATTTCTCAACTCTTGATAATTAGAAAAACCTCATTATAGGCTCATTTTTCTCATCATCAATTCTGTCAAATGAATTAGGGGAGCGGAAGGCAAAGAGTCCCCCAAACTGGGTGGGATGTAGCTTTAGGGTTTTAATAATGGAACTTGTGAAGCACTTGCTAGGTGCCAAGCACTATTCTAAGTGCTGGGGTCACTGAGGCCCAGAGAAGTGAAGTGTCTTGCCCAAGGTCACACAGCAGACATGTGGTGGAGCTGGAATTAGAACCCAGCTCCTTCTGACTCCCTTGCCCAAGCTCCATCCACTAAGCCACACTGCTTCTCATAAGAGGCAGTTTGGACCCTTGCTTCTTGGGGGTGGAGGGCAGGGGATGGGAGGGGGGAATTGTTGGCTCTTAACTCCCTGTTGGTATAGGAGTATTGACGTTTGCTCCCCAATCTTTTGGCTTGGGAACACAGAAAAAACAGTTTTATTAGAGGGAATTATGGGAAAAGGAAAAAACGCCAAGTTCTTCAGCTGGGCTGAGCGCTCTCCTCTCCTCCCTTCTGTCTTTAAGCTTCCCTTGCCAGTTTCCCTCTTCCATTTTGGCTCCTCATTTTCCTCTTTCAGTTGCTCTGCTTCTTCTCTTTTTCTTTCCTGGGGCCTGGCTTCTCCCAGCCGACTGGCCAGCCGGAGTCTCTCCCTGCTCAGCTTCCAACCTTCTGCTCCTCCACCTGACTTCCATCTCCTCCCCTTCTAGAGTGGACGCTCCTTATGGACAGGGAATGTGTCTACCAACACGGTCACAGTGTACTCTCCCAAGCGTTAAGTACAGTCCTCTGCACACAGTAAGCGATCAGTATATAATATCGGTTGATTATGATGATACTTTAGGCTCTAGACTGTAAGCTCGCTGGAGGCAGGGACAGGCACAACCAACTGTTGTTTTGTATTCTCCCAAGCGCTTAGTTCAGTGCTCCACTCACAGTAAGCACTCAATAAATGCTACCAATTGATTGCTTGTTAATAATATAGTCTCTAGACTACACTTATTATGGGCTCATATTCTCCCAAGCGCTCAGTTCAGCTCTCTGCACTCGGTAAGCATTCAATAAATACGATTGATAGATTTCTACCTTTGTGTCATTACTTCCCTTGGAAAAGGGCATCAAGAGGGTGCTCTTGGTGCCCACAGAAAGTCATCTTGTTCTCCACTCATGTAGATCTTAAATGGGAAAGGATCAGCCATCAGGAAGCCGGGAGGTGGAAAGATTTCATCTCCATATATACAACTGTACGTACGTACATTTCTACCTACAAGGAGAATTCGTCACCCTATGTCTGTGTCAGGTTCATCTCAAATCGGGTGCTGTATTTCTCACTGCATTAAAGAATTCACATAGTGCACTGTTTCTGAACACATGGGAGAACAAATTCATTCATTCATTCATTCAGTCGTATTTATTGAGCGCTTAAAGAGGTGATGGGCCCAGTAGACCAGGGAAGGTGTTTATCTAGAAAAAGAAAGATTGAAGACCCCTCCTCAAATCCACCTGGGCGGTTCTGAGGCGAGGAATAAGAGGTGGAACACACCCATATATGAACTGAACGGAAAAGATTCCAAAAGCCACATAGCTGTGGACGTGAAATAATCTGAAGGAGAAATTTGTTTCCTCCTGATTCCCTTTACCCCTTCTCCGCTCTGCCCTCCCTCTTCTCCCCTTCGGCTCATTGAGATTGGTGGAATATTGGACTTGTATCAGCTACATTGTAAAGAACTTGTCCTTTTTATATAAATTCATCTTCCGTTCATTACTTAGTCCTGATTTGTTTGATGTCCTTGCTGGAATGTACCAATCTTTGTTCTCTTGTTTTCTTCCAGTGAAACTGTACTTCTGGGGTCTGTACTCACTGTCCATGATCCATGGCAATTCTGCCAGGACCTGTGACCGGCTGCTGACACGGGCTGGGGGGATAGGAACAATTCCTCTCCTCCCCTAGACCCCCAGGGAAGGGGATTCTGTCCGACCTGATTAACTTGAACCTCCCCCAGCGGTTTAAACAGCATTTGACACACAGTAAGCGTGTCACAAATACCATTAAAAATATAGTATCTGCGGCTCTGGTTAAAAGTTTCTGAAAGAGGAAAAAGTCTCTCCAGGGGTCAGCACACCTGCCCGGAGGCAGGAGGCTGAACTAGATGACCAAGACGATTTCTCCTTGTGCTTTCCAGTGCCACAGTTCTAGAAAATGATCAAGCATCTGCCTCAGCCCGCAGAAAGGACAGAAAGGAATGTTTTCCACTTGCAGCACAAGATGGGTGAACCCCAGAGAAAGTGGAGGTCATGGGGCGGGGTTGCCGCGGCAGGGGAAGCGATGACAGGGGTGCCACAGCTGTCAGGGGAAAGGTGTGTAGGGAGAGGGGGCTGCAGGAAAAAGGACCTGAATGGGAGGCCAAGGGGCTGTTAAAAGGGTCAGACACACAGCGAGGTCAACCTTCCCCTTAGCCTTCCCTGCCAAGCAGGGAGAACTCCGTCTTGGCACAGGGGATGGGTGGATCTCTGCTTCTCTTGTGCTTAGTACAGTGCCCTGCACCCAATAAAGCTTAGGAATATATACCAGTGCTTGGCACATAATTATTATTATTATCTTCTTTTATTCTGTTTTTCCACCTCTGGTCCACTTCTCCACCCAACCTTAGAGGAGTTACATTAAGGGGGGAATGTAGGTGGGAGTTGCGACTTTGTCTTTTCTACAATTCCAGTGCTTTAGAATTAGTAATAGCTGCCTACCTTAGTTCCCTCTCAAAATGATCCATTTAATAGCCTGTCTACTTGTTTTGTTTTGTCTGTCTCCCCTCTTCTAGACTGTGAGCCCGTTATTGGGAAGGGATTGTCTCTATTTGTTATCGAATTGTACTTTCCAATTGCTTAGTACAGTGCTCTGCACAGAGTTAAGTGCTCAATAAATACGACTGAATGAGTGAATGAATCTCTGGGGAGCCCCCCGGGCCCTCATCCAAAGCTCCCCAAGATGAGTGTCATTTGGTCAGAAACTCCGGACTCTCGAACTGGAGGGTTGGAAACCCAGGCCACATCCCCACCACACGGATGGAGAGGTAGTCGGCCGGCATTTCAGGAGGTGAGGAATCTCTTGGAACTAAATGTATGGATTGGGGAGAGAGCCCACCAGAGAAACTGGTTTTTCTAGTTCATCTCGTCCACACAGAGGCCAGTGAGGACCTCATATGGCTAGCCAGAACGGAGCCCCGACAGAACCGCTATTTATTAACAATAATAATAATAATGATAATAATAATAATTACGGAATTTATAAAGCACTCGCCATGTGCCAGTCATTGTAGCGGACACAAGCAAATCAGGTTGGACACAATCCCTGTCCCATGTGGGGCTCACAGTCTAAATCCCCATTTTACAAACGAGGTAACTGAGGCACAGAGAAGTGAAGTGACTTGCCCAAGGTCACACAGCAGATAAGTGGCAGAACCAGGATTAGAACCTGTGATCTTCTGACTCCCAAGCCTATGCACTGTTTCCCGGACAAGGTCACGCAAGCTCCAAAAGTGATTCTGCTGAGGATTTCAGTTCCAGGCATCCCCTCAGCGCAGAAGGTGACCCATTGGGCCCTAGGGCTGACAAATCCAAAATAATCCCTTACCTTTGCATATTGGGATGCAGTGTCTTAATTGTGGGTGTCTGTGTCGACCGATTTTAAGGGCGAAGGTTCCAGAAAAATTCCGAATATCACCCTGTGTGGACAGAATTTAGAGGGTGGAAACACTGATGAGCAAAGGCAGTACTTGGGCACAGGGAGGTAGACAGCTTCTTTAGGAACTTTAGTTCTGAATATGCACGTTATATCTTTTCACTTTGTTCACTGGCAAATACCAGAGCCTTCCAATCATTGGGTGTATTTTTACCATTCGAAATTGAAAACAGACCAGTGACTCAGTGTGATTACTTGGTGTGGGTGATGTACTTTTCAAATGCCCCAGCTCAATAAACAAGTTTCCCAAAGTAGCTGCGGACCTCTTCATTCCTTAAAAATGTCCGGCCGCTGAGAAGTCTCTGAATGATTAAACTGGGCCTCATTTGGCCGAAGAAAAGGGAAGGCAGAAACCCGTCCGACGTCTGACGGGTCCGGTTGTCACTGTTGGTGTAGTTGCTGTAGTTGATGTTGTCGGTGTCACCACAGTACGTTGCCGATGAATCCTCACAAAACGTAACGTGGGCCTACTGAAAACCCAACCAAGGAGATAGGAAAGGTTTCCTTTTTAGGTCAATGTATTTAAGCGTAACGTGTCTCTGGGCATTTGTTGTTTCACGTCTCGTTCTAAACCCGGAACATTTTAAAAACTGTGATTAACAGGTATCTAATGCACATGCGTGGCTCTGCTTTCCCCCAGGCGCAAACCCAGACTGGAGCTAGCCCACAACATGCATGCGGAATGAGCCCTGAGCCTGACTCTCACTCTCTGCTTTTTCTGTCTCTCCTCTTCCCTCCTGTCCTCAGTGGTCACTATTCTTTCTAAGGTGCACTCTGACCGGAACGTGTATCCATCCGCCGGAGTCCTTTTTGTTCATGTTTTGGAGAGAGAGTACTTTAAGGGGGAGTTTCCTCCGTACCCCAAGCCCGGTATGGGAACATTTCATCTTCCTTTATGACCTTGAAAAGCCGTTTAGCAGCCGTTTTCAATGTGAGCTCAAATCTCGTTCCATCTTCTCAGACCGGGAAAGAACGATAAGATCTTTCCAGCGTTTGGGTTGAGGCTTAGCTCGAAGAGAGAAAATGAAGGGAAATTGGGGGGGCTTTAGAACCCAGGAATTGAATGCTATGGGAAGCCGTTCATCTGGGGCCTCCTGAAAAATAAACAAATTTCAGCAATAGACCCTTTGAAGCTCAGGACTGTTGAACGACTTGTGTCTCCACACCATTTTGTTCAGGGCTGCAGAAGTTGAATTCTAAATCAGCCCTATCGGTGTTGCATACCAGTACGTTGATTCTTGTAAAATGCTACTTAGAGGTGTTTATATGAAAATCAAATGATCGATGATGTTGACAAAAGAGATTAGTGAAGAGGAGCCCTGATCATTATGGATATGGTACTTTTATATAAGGTAGACTTACAAGGATATCAAGAAGTCCTTGAGCAATGATACTAAGAGTTGTGTTATGCTCGCCACAGACACTTGCTCTAGAATTCAATGTGTTTTGATTTTGACTTTGATAAAAGTCACAGTTTGAAAAGGTGAAATCGTTTTTCCTCATACAAGTTGCTTACGTGTCCCAAATATTGAATTTCTAAGCTCCATATATGACTTAAGGCCGTAAGGCAGTGGAGAGGAACAGATCAAATGGGGTTTTAAATTTACCTACTACAAAAAAAATCATGATGATTTATAAAAGTATATTTACATTTTAAAGATGAGCACGTCCCATTCATTTTAGTTGGTGTCACCACCATACATTACTGAAGAATACTCATAAAATGTAATGAGGGCCTACTGAAAACCCAACCAAGAGGATTGGAGAGCCTGCCTTTTTAGGTCAATCTTTTCAAGTGTAACATGTCTCGGGCTTTTCTGGTAAGGATTTATGGCCAAACTGCTGGATACGAAACTTCTCCAGATAAAATTCTCCATAGGTAAGGGAAACCCTGTGCGTCTTAGTCACCTGATTTCCTGGAGAAAAGTTCCTGCAGGTCAGGCAAAAAAGGAATTCCTTAGTGGCCTTTAGGATTCCTGTTGACCCATAGGAGGCACATTCTGTCCCTCGCTCCAATCAATCAATCAAATCATCATCAATCAATCACATTTATTGAGTGCTTACTGTATGCAGAGCACCTAGTAAGTATTTGGGAGAGCATAGCACAACAGAATTGCTAGGTGCATTCCCTGCCCGCTAGGAGCTTACTGTATAGTTGCAGAAACCGACATGAAAATAAATTACAGACGTATGCAGAAGTGCTGCGGGGATGAGTGGGGTGACTGTTAAGTGCTTAAAGGGTACAAATCCAAGTTAGTTGTTACCTAAGGAGGCAACGCCAAAGGCCACTAAGTTCTCTTCTTGGTTATGGGTTCAAACCAAATGTTTGTCCCAAGCTCAGATTTCCTCCCAAATTCCTCCAGGATTCTTCTAGACAAGGAAAAGAAAAAGGACATGGAGACTTCATTTTTCCTTAATCTTCACTTGACCAGTTGCAGAAATAGTTGGTGGTCCCACGCCTAGGGGGAATTTTACTCTCCTGCTGTCCTCCAGCCTCCCTGCCTGGGTCTCTTCCCTCCATCACCCCCACAGACCTTAGGATGATGAAATAAGGCAAGTCGCCTCTATCTAGGTTCTTAAGCTACGCAGCCTTTCAGAGCCGTGCTCTGCTCCTGTGGCACAAGAGTTGTCTAGATTTTGTTGCAAGATGAAGCATGTAATTTTTTTTATGATATTCATTAAGCACTTACTATTTGCCAGGCACTGTACTAAGTGCTGGGGGAGATACAAGATAATCAAGTTGGACACTGTCCCTGTCCCACAAGGGGCTCACGCTCTTAATCCCCATTTTTACGGCTGAGGTAACTGAGGCCCAGGGAAGCAAAGTGACTTGCCAAAGATCACACAGCAGACAAGTGGCAAAGCCAGAATTAAAACCTAGGCCACTCTGACACCCAGGCCCATGCTTTATCCATTAGGCCACACTGCCTGTCCTTTAAGGCAGTACTTTTTAACCTGTTGAATGTGGCAACATCGCCTGGAGATTTTTAATATAAAAATTATTCACCATTGCCAGAGCAGCTCTTCTTTTCCTGCCTGAGGTTCTGACTTTATCAGTTGGATTCTTGTCTAAATGCTCATCCATTTCTCAGTTTCTAAACCCTCCTATTGGCCAACAGACAGTTGTACTGCTCAACAAACAGCCTTTTCGGTTTGATTTTTGCGGATGCGCCTGCAGGCAGAAACCAGGTGATCGGGTGACCAGGCTTCCCACAGGGACAATAATGACAGTCTCTATAAAGCACCTGCTATGTGCTAAGCACTAAAGTAGGTTCGGAATGATCCAATTGGATATCGTCCCTGTCTCCCACAGGGTTCACACTCTAGCTTTTCCCCATTTTACAGATGAGGAAAAGGAGGCCCTGAAAAGTGAAGTGACTTGCCCGTGGTCCCGCAGCAGGCCAGTGGCAGAGGTGGGACAGGGACCCAAGTCTCCCGACACCCAGCCCCATGCCCCTTCCATTAGCACCACAGCCTTCAAAGAACCCGGGGCCTCACCTGCAGAGAGATTCCCAGCAGGCCGATTTCCTCCCCGGAGAACCCTCTCCCTACTCTTCTGGGCATCACCAGGGCAGAGAGTCAGGGCGGAAAGAGTAGGCCAGGTTGCGGGGAGGGAAGGGAACAAACGGGGGCTGCTTGACCCGTCCGGGTTCACCTCGGCCGGGGCAGGTGCCATAGAGGTGGTGTCGGACGGCAGAGCCGAGGTGGATGGGGAGGACCGTCTAACGTGTCTCCGAACTGTGTTTCCTGTCTAGGTGAGATAAGTAACGATCCGATAACCTTTAATACGAATTTAATGGGCTACCCTGACAGACCCGGCTGGCTACGTTACATCCAGCGGACGCCCTATAGCGACGGAGTATTGTACGGCTCGCCAACAGCTGAGAACGTGGGCAAACCCACCGTCATTGAGGTATCTGGCCACATGGGAAGGATTTCTCTCAGAATTTTAATAGTAATGGTGGGAATTTTTTGTGATTTTTTTTAAGCGCTTACTATGTGCAAGGCACTGTACTAGCCAATCAGGTTGGGCACAGTCCACATCCCACATGGGGCTCACAGACTTAATCCTCTTACAGATGAGGGAAATGAGCCACAGATAAGTCAAGTGACTTGCCCAAGATCGCACAGCAAACAAATGGCAGAGCTAGGATTGGAACTCAGGACCTTCTGACTCAGGCCTGTGCTCTAGCCACTAGGTCACACTGCTTCTCTTCTTCGTCCAGCGCTTACTCTGTGCCAAGCTCTGAACTGAACTCTGGGGTGGAGAGGAGGCTTCCAGATCTAAGATTTCATCAGAGTGGCCGGACTCCTCAGCCTCTTCCACAGGATGCGATTTCGAGTTGATTTTTGCAAAAGCGAATATAACAGCCTCATTCTCTGAGGAAAAGCTGCACTGCCAGAACTTTGAAACTTCAACACTAGGGAAATAAATGAGCTCCTTTCAAATGAACTTTAAACACTCATTTCAATTGTTTCTCCTTTGAGAGAATCCAAAGCGGATTGTGGACCCCATTGTGAATCCAGGGGGTTCAGTGGTGGCACTAGAACTTCCAAAAGGAGCCAGTCTTTGGGGACTCAGCTTCCATTTAGCAAGTAATTGCTTAAATTGATCAATCCTCTTTATTGAGCGCTTACTGTGTGTAGAGCACTGTACTAAGTGTTTGGGAGACAGAATTGGTAGACACGTTCCCC
Organism: Tachyglossus aculeatus; assembly: GCF_015852505.1. Lineage (NCBI taxonomy): Eukaryota > Metazoa > Chordata > Mammalia > Monotremata > Tachyglossidae > Tachyglossus > Tachyglossus aculeatus. The sequence continues at coordinate 1,597,261 of NC_052067.1, read as the reverse complement.
GCCCACAACGAGCTGACAGTCTAGAAGGGTGGGAACCACCTCAGTGTCCTGGAGGAATAGTGTCCTGCCCTGCACACAGTAGATGCTCAATACTATGGACTACTATAATTAATTTGCCAAGGAGTATTATTGTTACTGTTATTATTATATCATTTATTATTCTTGTTGCTATTATTAATAAATAAAAATTAATGTTCTAGACACAAAAATAACCTATAGGTAGGGGGAAGATATCCCGTCTATGTAAAGATATGTGCATAGATGGGATGGGGACAGTACATACCTAGGTATATAATAATGATGGCATTTATTAAGAGCTTACTATGTGCAAAGCACTGTTCTAAGCACTGGTGAGGTTATAAGGTGATCGATCAGATTGTCCCACAGGGGACTCACAGTCTTAATCCCCATTTTACAGATGAAATAACTGAGGCATAGAGAAGTTAAGTGACTTGCCCACATAGCTGACAATTGGTGGAGCTGGGATTTGAACCCAGGACCTCTGACTCTAGAGTCCATGCTCTTTCCACTGAGCCACAGATGTAGAAGTGCTGAAATGACCTTGTGGGGGATACAGGATGGAGAAATGAGCTGCAAACTTATTGTGGGTGGGAAATTTGTCCATAAACTCTAATAATAATAATAAAATTTAAAGAAATTTGTTAAGCACTTACTATGTGCCAAGCGCTGGGGTAATAATAATAATAATGGTATTTGTTAAGTGCTTTCCTTGAGCCAAGCACCGTTCTAAACACTGGGCCAAGGTTATGAGGTTGTCCCATATGAGGCTTACAGTCTTAATCCCCATTTTACAGATGAGGTAACTGAGGCACAGAGAAGTGAAGTGACTCCAGAATCACACAGCTGACAAGTGGTGGAACTGTAATTAGAACCCACAACCTCTGACTCCCAAGCCTTGGTTCTTACCACTAAGCCACGCTGCTTAAAAAATAATAATTATGGTATTTGTTAAGTGCTTACTATGTGCTTGGCACTGTTCTAAGCACTGGGGTAGATACAAGGTAATGAGGTTGTCCAGCATGGGGCTTACAGTCTTCCTCCGCATTTTACAGATGAGGTAACTGATGCACAGAGAAGTTAAGTGGCTTGCCCAAGGTCACACAGCAGACAAGTGTTGGAGCTGAGATTAGAACCCACATCCTCTGACTCCCAATCCCAGGCTCTTTCCACTAAGCCATGCTGCTTCTCTAAGGTAATCAGGTTGGAGAGTCCCTGGCCCACATGGACCTCACAGGATCAATCCCTATTTCGTGAGGTAACTGAGGCAAAGAGAAGTGAAGTGACTTGTCTAAGGTCACACAGCAGACAAGTGGCGGAGCTAGGATTAGAACTCAAGTCCTTCTGAGTCCCAGGCCTGTGCTGTAGCCCCTCTAGGCCATGTTGCTTCTCCGGTCAATTGTACTCTCCCACATGCTTAGTACAGTGCTCTGCACACACTAAGTGCTCAATAAATACTATTGATTGATTAATTGATTGATTAGCAGCATGGCTCAGAGAAGTAGCGTGGCTCTGGAAAGAGCCCGGGCTTTAGAGTCAGAGGTCATGGGTTTGAATCCCGACTCCGCCACATGTCTGCTGTGTGACCTTCGGCAAGTCACTTCACTTCTCTGAGCCTCAGTACCCTCATCTGGAAAATGGGGATGAAAACTGTGAGCCCCCCGTGGGACAACCTGATCACTTTGTAGCGCCCGCCCCCCCAGCGCTTAGAACAGTGCTTTGCACATAGTAAGCGCTTAACAAATGCCAACATTATTATTATTATTATTTAGAGGAGATGTGATGTCTTAGCCAAGATACTAGAAAATAGCAAAACACTGGAAACAAGCACTTAGTACAGTGCTCCGCGCACAGTAAGTGCTCAATAAATACAATTGAATGAATGAAACTGAGCAGAGGGAGAAGAGCTCAGACGTAGGGGAGCAGGTGCCCCTTCCCATTCCAGCATCAACTAGGACAATGCCCAAAGCCCAAAAGAGCGCTGAGGGAACATGTGAATGAAAAGGGCCTGTTGTAGGCCTGGAGTAGCAGCTTGGGGAGGGCAGGTGGCCCGAAGTATTTCGGCTCTGCATCCAAAGCTATTGTTCCCAGAATCATCTTCTCCTCACCCCTCGTTAGCTTTTTGGTCTGCTCTCCCTTCCTCACTCACCTCAGTTCACCCACAAACTTGAGGGTTTCCAGGAAGGGAGAACAAGACCCAACCTTCCCAATACTGATGTGTGGGCTTCTCCCCAGCCCCAAATTCCTCCTTCAGCCCCAAATTCTAGCTGCCATTTGGCACCTCGGTCCATGACTGGCCCCGGTGTACTGATGTCTGGCCTAGGGGCCAGGGTCATTCATTCCCTCCAATCTTTGGGCGTTCCAAAATCACTAACAATAATAATAATTATGATACATGTTAAGCACTTACTATGTGCCAAGCACTATTCTAAGCACCAGGGAGTTAATCAAGTTGGACACCATCTCTGTCCCACAAGAGGCTCACAGTCTTAATCCCCATTTTACAGATTACATAACTGAGGCCCAGAGAAGTTAAGTGACTTGCCCAAAGTCACACAGCTGACAAGTGGCAGAGCAGGGATTAGAACCCACGACCTCTTTCCACTCAGCCATTATGGGGCCGAGAGAGGGGGGAATAAAGAGTGCAAATCTTGGTGCAAGGATGATGCAGATAGGAGTGGGAGAAGTAGAAGTATTAGAAGTAGAAATATTAGACTAAGTAGAAGTGATCTCACTGATAAAATTCTAGACAGTTGTAAAAAAAATTTCATTTACATTGGAAATGTTAGCTACTTCTCCGTCACTGCTCTGCTGCCATCAGTTTTGGCTGTTTCTCTGGCGGAGGGGGTTATGGTATTTGTTAAGTGTTTACTATGTGCCAGGCACTGTACTAAGAACTAGGGTAGATGCAAGATAATTGGGTTGGACACAGTTCCCTGTCCCACATAGGGCTCATAGTCTTAATCCCTATTTTACAGATGAGGTAACTGAGGCACAGAGAAGTGAAGTGACTTGCCCAAGGTCACCCAGCAGACAAGGGGCAGAGCCTGGATGAGAACCCAGATACTCTGATTCCCAGGCCTGGGCTCTTTTTACTAGGCCACACTGCTGCTGATCTCACCCGTGGAGCAATTTTGTCCCATCCATATATTTTTCAAGTGGTTTTTTTCGAAGTGTAATGTTTTGGATTATAGATTTATATAGATTCCTTTCCCTAACACACACACACACACACACACACACACACACACACACACACACACGGAAAGTTATTCTTTACTGACTTAGATGAACTTGAAGGACCAGTGAAAATATCTCTTCCTCAAGGTCCAGAGGTCTTGGAATTTACCATTTGCTTCACTCCAAGCTCAGGGGCAGGAGGAATGGATTGTGAAATTTGACCAAAATTGACAAGTTTACAGGGATGATAGTCTACTAACTTTCTCAATAAAACCTCTCCTTTGTGGGGAGATACTTTTTTATTTCGTCTAATCAATTTAGCATTCTGTCTCCCAAAACCGTGTTTTTACCTCCCTCTAAGCCATTGAAACAAATCACATTTCCAGTTTGTATAAATGTGAAATTGGACCCAAATTGACAAGGTTTCAGTAATGATAGCGTACCGAATTTCTCAGTAATTGCCCTCCTTTGGGGGAAAAGTGGGTTTTTAAAAAATCTCTGATCAATTTGGTATTCTAGCTTCCAAAAACCTGTTTTTACCTCCCTCTGAGTCGTTGAAGCAAACCTAATTTCCAGGTTGCATAATTATTTCACCTGATACAGAACTCCAAGCTCATTTTACAAAAGCTGAACCCTTTCCTTTAGCCCTTTGAATCTGAGGCATTAACAGTAATAATTGTGGTATTGGTTAAGTACTTAATATGTGCCAAGCCCTAAGGTGGATTCAAGATCGATCGAATCAGACAGAGACCCTGTCGTTCATGGGGCTCATGGTTCTGAGGGAGAGGGAGAACTGGGATTGACTCTTCATTTTACAGACGAGGAAATTAAGGCACAGAGAAGTTAAGTTACTTGTCCAAAGTCACACAACTGGCAAATGATGGAGCCAGGATGAAAACCCAAGACTCCTGATTCCCTGAGTCCTCTGCTTCCTGTGCTCTTCTCCCTAGATCACTGACACTGACACTTCTTTAAGACGTAGAGGCCCCTGCAAGATTTTAAACCTCAGTTTAAAGACCAAGAAGACTGCCTTCAAAATCATCTGTTCGGTTCTCCCAGCTCCAAAACAGCCCAGGGAAAATACCTAGTGTGAGGGTTATTCCTTGATTTTTGATGTCCACCTTGTAGAATTTGCCCATTAGTTTTCTAGTTGTAGGAGACTGTTTTTATAATCGATTGAAGCCCCAATCATCCCATTTATTGGGTGAGCATTAGCTTTTAACTTCTGACCCCCCTAGCAGGTGGTGTCCGCTTTGGGGAGTGTTCCATCCAATCTGGCCACACCAACACTCTGCCCTAGTTAGCACCATCTCTTTAGAAACATGGAAGGAACAGGAAGCAACCAGCCTAGAAGATTTCCCCCTCCTACTTCTCCCTCTCTGTCACATTTTCTGTGGTGATTGCAGTGAAAATGTCCACACAGGAGCAGGATTTCATTTCAAGGCAATAGTAACAGCCCAACAGGAAGATCATTGCCGTTAAAACGACATTAAACCAGGGCATGCTGAGAATGGAAATCTTTCTTTTTATAGGATTGCTAATGGCTGAGTTAATGTGACAATCATGTTCTTTTCTGACATCTTGTCGGTTGTTTAAGAGAGTGTTAAAATGAACTTCTTGCATTTCGACTACTCAAGGCAATATCATCTCCATATTGTCTCCCAAATAATGGAATGACATTTGTACCTAATCAGACAAACGTACTGACATATGGCCATTAACGTAATTATATTCTCATTACTGCAAAAAAAAACCCATTTTGGATTGTCAAAGCACCCAGAAAACACATGAACAGAGCTTTCATTCTGATTTTTGAACCAATCAGGGTGCCTGTTGCAATTCAGTACTACCAATCAATCAATGGTATTCCTTCTAGACTGTGAGCCTGTCTTCTAGGCTGTGAGCCCATTGTTGGGTAGGGACCATCTCTACATGTTGCTAACTTGTACTTCCCAAGCGCTTAGTACAGTGCTCTACACACAGTAAGTGCTCAGTAAATACGATTGAATGAATGAGTGAATGAATGAGTGCTTACTGTGTGCAAAGTACTGTACTGAGGGCTTAACACTGTACGGAGCACTGAGCACTGAACTAAAAAATAGAGGAAGATGATAACTCTGAAATGATAATTCTGAAAAATGAAAATATTGCTGTTGTCTGTAAGGAAATGAGACTGTGGCAATGAAGAGAATCCCATATTAAAAGTATTCAAGGAGTGATCCTATTTGAATTTATTGCTCCCGAATGTGCGTCCTAAGGGGAAACCTGAAGGGTAATTTTGCTTGTTACAGTAGCCAACTTGAGAGATGAGGAATATCATTTTGTGTGGAGAAAGAAGCAACATGTTGATCAGACCTTAACAGGGTCCCTTCACAAGTCTTTTTCTAGTAGATACCCCCCAACAATTGATCAATCAATCAAGAATATCTATGGAGCATCTATTGTGAGCAGAGCACTGTCCTAAATGCTTGGAAGAGTATTTCAGAGGTAGTATTTTAGGGCAGGTAGACATAATCCCTGCCCGCCAGGAGTTTACCATTTAATAATTTACAAATAAGAGGAGGAAACCCTCAAATGGTAGAGTATGTTTGTTAGTCATCTGTCTAAAACTGACTGACTCTCTGGCACAGAATTGGGAGTCAAAGGATCTCAGTTCTCATTCCAGCTCCACCCCTTCTCTGTTGTGTGACCTTGGGCAAGTGACTTCACTTCCTCTTTGCCTCAGTTACCTCCTCTGTAAAATGGGGATTCACACAGTGAGCCTTCTGTGGAAAATCGACTGTGCCCAACCTGAATAGCTTGTATCTATCCCAGTGCTTAGTACAGTGCCTGGCACATGGTAAGAGCTTAATAGATACCGTAAAAAAAAAGTGTGATGAGAAGTTGTGAGTGCAAAAGAGTGAGTTGACAGGAGGGAAGATGTGACCGGCGGAGCCGAAAAATTAATTGGGGGAAGGCTTCCTGGACGAAGTTGGATTTCCAAAGGGTTTTGGAGAGAGGGAGAGCTGAGGTCTGGCGGATTCGAAACGGGAAGGAGTTCCAGGGAGGAAAAAAGGCCTAAGCCAGAGTTTGAAGGCAGGAGAGTCAAGAACAAGTTATGGGGAGAAGGTGAGCTTGCGTGGAGCAGAGAGGATGTAGTAGGAGAAGAGAGAGGATAGATAGGAGGGGGAGAGCTGATGGACAGCACTGAAGCCAATGGTCAGGAGTTTCTGCTTGATTCAGAGAAGCCCAGGTAACCATTCAAGAATGGGGAGGCATGGGCAGAACAGCGTTTTTGAAAGATGATTCATTCATTCAATTGTATTTATTAAGCACTTACTGTGTGCAGAGCACTGTACTAAGCATTTGGGAAGTACAAGTCAGGAACATATAGAGATTGTCCCTACCCAACAACTGGCTCACAGTCTAGAAGGGCGAGAAGTCAGTCAGCCAGTAAACAGTATTTTTTGAGCATATTACTGCCACTTACAAGCAGCAGAATGAACTGGAGAAGCGAGAGGCCACAGACAGACACCTAGTGAGCGGCTTTATCTGTGGGCCTTCTGGAAGCAGCTGTTCCAATGAGAGAAGCATCTCTCCCTATCAATCATATTTATTGAGCGCTTACTGTGTGCAGAGCACTGTACTAAGCGCTTGGGAAGTACAAGTTGGCAACACATAGAGACACATAGAGTCTAGAAGACCCTAGACCCATTCTCTGTCTGTTTCCCTGCCACTGTTTATTGAGCACTTACTGTGTGCAGAGCACTGTACTAAGCACATGGGAGAGTACAATATAACAGTAAGCAGACACATTCCCTGCCCACTCTCCCGGGAGAGGGATTTGAAGGTGGGGAGAGCCGGAGTCTGTCTAATGGTGGGAGGGAGCATTTGCTCCTCTAATGCCAACCTTCTCACTGGACCTCCATCTCATCAATCTCACCACTGACCTCTCGCCCATGTCCTGCCTGGCCTGCGTGGAACGCCCTCCCTCCTCATATCCCACAGACAACGGCTCTCCCCACCCCCTTCAAAGCCTTATTGAATAATAATGTTGGCATTTATTAGCGCTTACTATGTGCAAAGTACTGCTCTAAGCTCTGGCACTGTTCTCCTCCCAAGACACCTCCTCTGACTAAGCCTGGGAGTCAAAGGACTTGGGTTCTAATCTCAGTCCTTCCAATTGCTTGCTGTGTGACCTTGGGCAAGCCACTTAACTTTTCTGTGCCTCAGTTCGCTTGACTGTAAAATGGGGATTCAATACCTGTTCTCCCTCCTACTTAGACTGTGAGTCCCATGCGGGATAGTGACCGTGTCTGAACTAATTAATTTGTACTTACCACAATGCTTAGAGCAGTGTTTGACACATAGTAAGCGCTTAACAAAGACCATTAAAAAAGAGGGCAGAGAGGTCAAGTGGGGCCAGGTGGTTGAGAGCATTAAAGTGAGGAATTGAGAGGCAGGAAGCCAGTGGAGGGTTTGGAGGAGGGGAGAGATGGTGGGCTGAACGACCCCCTATCCAAAAGTTCAAATCCCTTTTATGCCAGAAGTCTTCTTTATTTTCCAAGTGTATAGAAAAATTCAAATTCCGCTGAAAGAGCTGTTATTTTTCAACATTACTTAGTTTTATTCAAGTTTCCACATTAGTCATACCTTTCTTTCTTCAAATTTTCTTGTTTCATACTAGATAACTGCCTACAATCGGCGCACCTTTGAGACCGCCAGGCATAACTTGATCATTAACATAATGTCAGCAGAAGGTATGTATGGGGAATTGACTTCATCCTTTGGAATGGTTAAGGGGTGAAGACTCTAAGCTTTGTATTTCTTTTGATGGTTATAGGTTTCAAACGGCCACCAGCGTACAAAATAGAGTGGCCAATCAGTCCATCAGTGGTAGTTATTCATTCAGTCGTATTTATTGAGTGCTCACTATGTGCAGAGTGCTGTACTAAGCGTTTTTATTGAGCATTACTATGTGCAGAGCACTGTATTAAGCACTTGGGAGAGGACAATACAGCAGAATTAGCACACGCATTTCCCGCCCACATGAGCTTACAGTCTAGAGGCTGTAATGGCAGAAAAAAGGAAAAAATATGAAATGACACAATTGGAATCAAAGCCCATAGTTCACTGAGTATTTGGATAGTAAGTAGTGGTAAAGAGAACACGGATGTCAGACAACCTCTTGTATCGGCTTAAAATTGTTGGGGAAGAGAGGTAACAGGAAAGATTTACTGTTTTCCCAAGTAGAGAAGTAGTGTGCCCTAATGGATAGAGAACAGGCCTAGGCATCAGAAGAACACGGGTTCTAATCCCGGCTCTGCCACTTGTCTGCTGTGGGATCTTGGGCAAGTTACTTCTCTGGGCCTCAGTTCCCTCATCTGTAAAATGGGGATTAAGACTGTGAGCCCCATGTGGGACAGGGACTGTATCCAACCTGATTAGCTTGTATCTACTCCAGCGCTTAGTACAGTACCTGGCACATAGTAAGCACTTAAAAAATACCATTTTAAAAAATAGCTAAACAGGAATCCAGAGCCCAAGAAAATAATCACTTTAATCTCTCCCATTCAGCTCAAATCAGTCAATCGCTAGTATTTATTGAGCACCCACTCTGGGCAGAGCCCTGCAGTAAACACTTTGGGAGAGTCAACAGACACGGATAGGGACATTCTTTTTTTCTGAGATGCCATTCTTATAGTTCAAGAACAAGAACGTACAGTATTCTGAGAATGTGTGAATTTTTTGGTTCTATGTAAATTCGTGCTAGAGTTGCTTAAAAGCTGGGAGAAGTTATTTAAAAACTTTAAAAAACGCTCAGATCTTTGGCAGGCAGAATTTCCTGTCATTTTCAGGTTAACCAGTCCCACACAATATGTAATAATCGTGAGAAATACAGTGCCCAAAGGTTAAGCAGGGATGTTTTTGATATTCAGTTGAAGTGAACAACTTCAGACTTTTAGACTGTGAGCCCACTGTTGGGTAGGGACAGTCTCTATATGTTGCCAATTTGTACTTCCCAAGCGCTTAGTACAGTGCTCTGCACATAGTAAGCGCTCAATAAATATGATTGATGATGATGATGATGATGAACAAAAACTCTACAGAATGGAAAAATCTGGCTGTAGTGTGCACAACCACCTAAAATGATGTGCATTCAAATAATTGACAGCCAGCATGGCTTAGTGGAAAGAGCATAGGTTTGGGAGTCAGAGGTCATGGGTTCTAATCCCGGCTCCACTGCTTGTCAGCTGTGTGACTTTGGGTAAGTCACTTAACTTCTCTGTGCCTCAGTTACCTCATCTGTAATATGGGAATTAAGACTGTGAGCCCCTCGTGGGACAACCTGATGACCTTGTATCTGCCCCAGGGCTTTGTAGAGTGCCTGGCATTTAGTAAGTGCTTAACAAATACCATAAAAAGGAGAATTTAATCCCCTTTTTACAGATGAGGTAACTGAGGCACAGAGAAGTGAAGTCACACGACAGGCACATAATAATTATAATAATAGTGATGGTATTTGTTAAGCGCTTACTATGTGCCGAGCACTGTTCTAAGCACTGGAGTAGATACGAGGTCATCGGGTTGTCCCACGTGGGGCTCACAGTCTTAATTCCCATATTACAGATGAGGTGGCTGAGGCACAGAGAAGTTAAATGACTCACACAGCTGACAAGTGGCGGAGCCGGGATTAGAACCCACGACCTCTGACTCCCAAACCTGTGCTCTTTCCACTAAGCCACGCTGCTTCCCATGGAAGAGCCGGGATTAGAACCTAGTTCCTCTGACTCCCAAGCCTGGGCTCTCTCCACCAGGCCACCCTGCTTCTCCTGAGTTCATTCATTCAATCACATTTATTGAGCACTTACTGTGTGCAGAGCACTGTACTAAGCGCTTGGGAAGTACAAGTTGGCAACATATAGAGATGGTCCCTACCCAACAGCGGGCTCACAGTATAGAAGGGGGAGACAGAGAACAAAACAAAACATATTAACAAAATAAAATAAATAGAATAAATATGTACAAATAAAATAGAGTAATAAATGCGTTCAAACATATATACATATATACAGGTGCTGTGGGGGGGGAGGAGGTAAGGTGGGGGGGGATGGAGAGGGGGAGGAGGGGGAGAGGAAGGAGGGGGCTTTTAATCTGAGTCTTTTAATCGTGGGTATCTGATGGCTCATTATTATCCAAGGATCGCTAGCAAGTTGGGAGCAAAACCCATCTCAATCGAAATGCCTCAAGGCAAATTGGTGACAGCTACCAATGGTAATAATAAAGATGGCATTCATTAAGTACTTACTATGGGGAAAGCACTGGGGTTGATAGAGAGCAGGTCTCCATTCATTCAACCATACTTATTGAGCACTTACTGTGTGCGGAGCACTGTACTAAGCACTTGGGAGAGTACAAGAGGACAATAAACAGACACATTCCCTGCCCACAATGAGCTTACAGTCTAGAGACGAGTTTAGCACAACCAGAAACCACAAGATTGGAAAAGAAACGAGGACCATTATTCGCACTTGTGTCAGGTGTTAGTTTCAATTCCCCCCTTAGTAATCAATAGCAATAACTGGGATGCACACTTGTTTTGTGCCAAACACTGTATTAAGCGCTGGGGCAGATTCAGATAATCAAGTTGGATCCAGTGCCTGTCCCACATGGGACTTACAGTCTAAGCAGAGGAAGAACAGATATTCCAGAGAAGCAACGTGGCTTAGTGGCAAGAGCCTGGACTTGGGAGTCAGAGGCCATGGGTTCTAATCCCGGCTCTGCCGCTTGTCAGCTGTGTGACCTTGGGCAAGTGACTTAACTTCTCTGTGCCTCAGTTACCTCATCTGTAAAATGGGGATGGAGACTGTGAGCCCTATGCGGGACAACCTGAATAGCTTATATCTACCCCAGCGCTTAGAACAGTGTTTGGCACGTAGTAAGCGCTTAACAAATACCAACGTTATTATCATTATTATTATTATATTAAATCCCCAGTTGAAGAGATTGAGGCACAGAGCAGCTAAGTGAGTTGCCCAACATCACGTAGCAGGGAAGTGGCAGATCGGGGATTAGAACTCAAGTACTTTGACTTACAGAACCCATGTTCTCTCTCCAAGGCCACGCTGCTTCCCCTCCCTTAGACTTCGCCATTCTTCTTGGCTTCCCTTGGTAGAGAAACAAAATGATCCTTTCCCCCTCCCTCGTAAGGAGCTATTTTAGAGCCTCCGTTGGAAAATACAAAGGGCCTAGTGCAAAGGCTGATCAAAGAAACAAAGAACAGTGTTTTTTTAAAAAAAAATTCAAAGGTTGGCAGGGAAAGAGAGATGCTGGGGTTTAAAAGACTGGAACAGGCGATCTGTGTTGTGCGGAAGGTGTGCACCTGTCCATATGCCCAGTGGGGTCATGACTGGGAGTTGGCCAGTGTTGGCTTTTTTCTCTCTCTCTCTCTCTCTCTCTCTCTCTCTCTCTCTCTCTCTCTCTCTCTCTCTCTCTCTCTCTCTCTCTCTCTCACACACACACACACACACACACACACACACACACACACACACACACACACCCATAGGTGACTTTCACCATCAGTGGCTCCTTTTTCATATACATATAAATGTACATATATACATATACATACATATATACATACATATATACACACACACACATACATATATACTTACATATATACACACACACACACACATATATATACATATATAAATCTGATGCGTAGGTTGACTGGTAGCCACTGGAGATTTTTGAGGAAGGGAGTAACTTGCCCAGACCGTTTCTGCACAAAGACGATCCAGACAGCAGCGTGAAGTATGGATTGAAGTGGGGAGAGACAGGAGGATGGGAGATAGGAGAGGAAGCTGATGCAGTAATCCAGTCAGGGTAGGATGAGAGACTGAACCAGCAGAAGTGTCGTGGTCCAGTGGTTAGAGCACAGGCCTGGGTCAGAAGTACCTGGGTTCTAATTCTGGCTCTGCCACTTGTCTGCTATGTGACCTTGGGCAAATCACTTCACTTCTCTGTGCTTCAGTTCCTTCATCTGTAAAATGGGGATTAAGACTATGAGCCCCACATGGGACAGGGACTGTGTCAAGCCTGATTAGCTTGTATCTAATCCGGTGCTTAGTACAGTGTCTGGCACATAAAAAGCACTTTACAAATACCATAATAATAATTATTATTATTAACATGATATCTGCCCTCCAGGAGGGAGTTTAATAAATACTGCTATGACTACTACTGCTAGCTGAATTAGGCTATTAACTTTCAAGACTGTGCTTAAAATTTCCGGATGGAAGCACAGCAAAAATGAATTTGCTTTTTAGAATAATCTAAGTGAAAACTTTTAGTGAACATTAAAATCGCCATTTGCAATCCAAGCCGGCACTGAAACTATAGAGGCTTAAGGGAAGGAGGCTGTGATTAACTTGTATCTACCCCAGCAGTTACTGCAGTGCCTGTCACATAGTAAAAGCTTAACAAATACCATTTAAGGCATTTTGAAATAGTTCTGCGTACGCCTCAGGAAGGCTCTGAGAGACTGGATCTGGATTGTATTATACTGAGGCAGCGCTCTTTGATTCTCATCTAGATTTTCCACTGCCATATCAAGCGGAATTCTTCATCAAAAACATGAATGTAGAAGAAATGCTGGCCAGCGAGGTGCTCGGAGACTTCCTTGGCGCTGTGAAAAACGTTTGGCAGCCGGAGCGCCTGAATGCCATAAACATCACGTCGGCTCTAGACCGGGGGGGGAGGGTTCCCCTCCCCATCAATGACATGAAGGAGGGGTAAGCACATGGTTCTCCCCAAATCTTTCCTGGAGGAGTTTTGGATTCAGAGATCATCAGATTCAGTTATTGGGGCCCATCTGGGGTGGAGTTTTCAGACCAGTCAAGACGTGTTGCTCTCACCAATTTCCTAGGCTGAAACTGCTCCGGCCCAGCCCGAGTGGCTGATCCTTGTCCCTCAAGGCCCACCTTCCGGATGGGAATGTAGAATCGGCATGCCGGAGTCAGGGCCTTGGGGGTGGGGGCCCCATGGGCCCAGGTTCCCATACCCTAGAGGGGCTGGTGGTTCTTACTGGTGAAGGGTTAGGGTCAGGAGTGACGTATAGTTGTAGAGACTGCGGGCAGTTCCTTTCCTTAGTGCCTACTCCCTTGCTTTCCTGAACCAACCAATCAATCAGAATGCTGAGCTCTGTACTGAACACTTGGGAGAGTACACTACAATAGAGTCAGTACACAAGATCCCTGTCCCTGAGGAGGTTTCAGTCTAGAGGGAGAGATAGACATTCAAATAAATTAGAGATAAATTAGAAGTGGTAGAATGATAGGATATGGATATAAGTGCTGGGGGGCTGAGGGTGGGGTGACTAAAGTGCTTAAGGGGTACTCCCAAAAGACTGGGAAAGGACTGGACTTCCTCTTGTCAAATGTCATGCAGGCAGGCGGATGGGCGGAGTGGTTAGCTTACCCCCGTGCCACTTGGACAACAATTTCAGCACCATTCTGGTCAACTGGGTTCATATCAACTTTAAACAAGGTGGCGGACATTTGGGATGAGAACTGATGACTACTGTGTTGCCCTTCAGACTCACTTCTCAGCTGACACCAGGAAAAAAATTCTGTCAGCCCAGGCTATTCTCCCTGTCTGTGTTTCTCATTTTGGAGGGCTAAGAAACTGGACCCAACTAATCCACAGGGACTGCCATATTCCTTTTATTCAGAATATTACTGTCTTCAGTGAGATTCCTGAGTCTGTTGGCCATGAGTTCCAGACTCCCGTCCAATACATTGGATTGCTGCCCTTTGAATCTCCCTGTCATTTGAAGAACGAGGAGGGGGTCTGCCAAGTGTGCTGGAGGGGGTCACGACCTCCAGAAGGGGTCAGGTGCCCCATGAGGCTAGAAAAGCCAGTCGCATCCGATACCTTGGACTGGAAAGAGGCTGGGGTCACTGGGGGCAGATCTCCCAAGCGATACCCAAAATCAGTGACCTCAGGGATGTAGCAAGGTGGCCGTGGATAGTTTGGGCCAACCGAACAAGGGCTGTCTGAGTGGGCATCCACCCCTGGGGCACTCCCTGTCCCCCACAGGGTGTACGTGATGGTTGGTGCCGACGTCCCCTTCTCCTCCTGCCTGCGAGAAGTGGGGAACCCACAGAATCAGCTGCGGTGCAGCCAGGAAATGGAGCCGGTCATCACCTGCGACAAAAAATTCCGAGCTCAGTTTCACATCGATTGGTGCAAAATCTCTCTGGTGAGCCCCTCCGTCCCCGTCCCCCACACCCACCCTGCGGTGGATCGCAACTTGCCCTCGGGCAGGGCCCCGCGGTCCAAGGTGAAGCCACGTCCTCTTGCTTCGTCGGGGCTGGGCCAGCACCTTTGCTTGGGCTTCCAGGCAGGAGGGACAGGAGGGGAGCTTAGCAACATCCAGAACAGAATTATCGAGAAAGATCTCGGAATGACCGGCTCCCCCGCGCCCCGACTAGTGCTCGTGGTCACATTGGCCCGCCTCTAGTCAGGGAGGCTGTCCGTCAGCCGGGTCTTGACTGTCCCCTGGTCCTCACTCCCCCACCAGGAGCCCCGCAGTCAAATGAAATGGGTATTTCATCTCAGCGATGAAATGGAGAAAGCAGCATGGCAAAGTAAATAGAGAATGGGCCCAGGAGTCAGAAGACCATAGGTTCTAATCCCGGCTCAGCCACTTGTCTGCTGTGTGACCTTGGGGAAGTCACTTCATTTTTCTGTGCCTCAGTTCCCTCATCTGTAAAATGGCTCCATGGGAGACAGGGACTATGTCCAATCCGATTTGCTTGTATCCACCCCAGCACTTAGTACAGTGCCTGGCACACAGAAAACACTTAACAAATACCACAGGTATTATTATTATTATTATTTCCAGGAGCTGGGGCTGCCTCCCTCCTTCCCTCTCTCACTTCTGCCCTTCCTTCTTCTCTTCTGCCCTCCCTGTCACTCATCCTGGCACCCATTACTGCGCTGAGCACCTAGGGTGCTTATAACAGTGCTTTGCACATAGTAAGGGCTTAATAAATGCCATTATTATTATTATTATTAGCCAAGAGCCAGGCCATTCCGCTCACTTCAACGTTGGCACTCCCAAACCAAAGGCCTCTAAATTCAATAGTATTTATCGAGCACTTAACAGTGCACTGAGCACTGTACTATGCTCTTGGGAGAATACAATAGAGTTGGCAGACCAATCCCTGCCAACGAGGAGCTTATAGTCTTCAGGAGGATACAGATATTAAAATAATTTACCAAGAGGGGGAATAGTAGAGACCTGTGCCCTCCAGACCCCAAAGCAAGGGGGAAGCGGAGAGGCAAGGCCAGCCGGAGGGGAGGAGGGGGTGCCAACTGACACTGAGTGTGCCAAAAAGGGGATCTCACAGAACCCTGAGAGTTGGGATCCCAAGAAGTCACTTTAAAGAACATCTGTCAGGCCAAGGATTATCACCTGAGCTTTGGGGCCAGAGAACGGAAGGGAGGCCACTGAGCCACAATGACCACACCTGGCTTCAGCGGGAAATTTTTGGTCCTGCTGACGCCATCACCGTTCCCCTCTTGGGGAAAAGAGGGAGATGGGACCGACTGCCGTCCCTCCCACGCGCCAGCTCGGCTGACGGTCCTTTCCCCCTTAGGTGGATCAGTCCAAGCAAGTGTCCACCTATCAGGAAGTGATCCGAGGAGAGGGCATCTTAGCCGACGGCGGCGAGTACAAGCCCCCTCCCGACTGGCTGAAGAGCAGAGATTATTACTCGGACTTCCTCGTCACGCTGGCCGTGCCCTCGGCGGTGGCCCTGGTACTCTTCCTCATCCTCGCCTACATCATGTGCTGCCGGCGGGAAGGAGTGTGAGTACCTCTCCCACCCCTCCTCTGAGCCCCCTCCCCCCAGGGCCTCTGGGACAGAACCAGGGTGCACGTGGGGTCGGGAGGACACAGCCGTGAGACCACGGCCTCGACCGATGCCCAAGTGGGAAACCGCGCCACCGCTCCCCCAAAAACGTCTCCGGTCACCTCGAATATTCTAGCGGGTGGATTGAGGAAGCAAAGCGTCTGCACTCAAAATCACAGGAGGACCAACGAAGGGAAAATAAACTCGAGGAATATAATAGAAGTTCTAGTGATCAGTTTTCACTGAGTGGAGGCAATCAGTTGAAGGTCACCAACACTTTAACAAAAAACAACCCCAATCCCCAGAATCCTCACAAAATCTCCACAGTGGAGCTAAGGAAGATGAACCAAGCAGCGAGTAACACAGCTTCCTCCATCTTTTCACATGTAGCCTGATGTCATTGAACCATAGAATCGATTGCAACCAGAAGTTTAATTCTTAACCCGCATTCTCATTTTCGTGTTTGTCTTTGTCATCCAAATCCCATCTCTCCACAAGACACCCCCCACCCCCAACTCCAGCCCACCAGGATCCCAGCCGCTTCCGGTCCCAACCGGGTCCGCATTCCTGCTTCCCACCAGATCTCCATCGGCATCGAGCGCTAATGTTCCAAATATCAGTACTATGATTTAATTCATAAATTTTGTTTTGTTTCTAGGGAAAAGAGAAACATGCAAACCCCAGAGTAAGTGTCCTCTTTCCTGTTATTTTCTTTATCATTTTAATTTCCATTCCTCAACAGCTTGTCACGCCTCATACATGTGTTCCCCGCTCTTTGTTCATTCTCCCTGCTCCCTAGCTCAACTCATAAACCTGGAAGCTGCTTTTAAAATAGGGACCTTGCAGGGGTTAGGAAATTCAAATAAAATAGGGATCGAAAATCAAGAGGAAGAGTAGAGACCTTAAAAGAGGAAGAGTAGAGACCTTAAACGTAAACTGACTCAGACTCAAATCACCGGTGGCCCGGGATCCCCCAGCAACACAATCTGCCCTGGGGTGGGGAATGCTTCTCGGGGGGTCTGTCTCAGGACCCCGTGAGAAGCAATGATCCCACAGTCACGGGAGCCACGGCACCTGACGTGGGCCTGGAGGGGATACGAGAGGTTGGCCCACCTAGGCGGCTAGCTCTCTAGCAGAATGCTTTGTTGACCAGTTCCCCGAAACGACCCCTGACTTCACTTTTAAATCAAGCTAAATGTCAACGGATTTTACGATCTTAAATCTTAGGCTAAACTTCCCTATCCCAGTGTCAGTCTCCTAGCCGACCTACGAGACCTCAATGAATCCTTTCAGAGAACGCGTTGTACATCGGCCTTTCTGACCCATTGACCGGAGGAAGGAGAGGCCGGTTTGAAAGCCCCCGTTATTCTATTTCCTCTCGATGTAGCATCCAATTGGTCCACCACAGTGCCATTCAGAAGTCCACTAAAGAACTCCGGGACATGTCCAAGAACCGAGAGATAGCCTGGCCCCTGTCGACGCTGCCCGTCTTCCACCCGGTCACCGGGGAGATGGTCCCGGCTCTGCACCCCGACAGCTTTGATAACACGAGCATGCCACTGATGCAGACCCAGCAGTGAGTATCCGCGCGGGATGACCCCAAGGGCCGGTGGACTGGGGCGGCGGGGGACGGAGAGAGCCCTCGGCCTCCGTCCACGTCTAAACCGGAGATATCGGGTAAGCTGTCTACTCTGAAGTAAAATTTCCAGGACTGGTGCAGCAGATTTCTTTAAAGGAACTATTATTGAAGGGTTAAAATCCTCAACAGAGTTGTAGCTATTTTGATAAAGAAATGGTGCCTTAACAGTAGAGTACCTTCCAATTGGGAATGCAATGGACAGCGATCTTTCCTGTCTCCTTCCCTTCAAAGAGAATAAGCTCATCTGGTTAGCTTTTTCTGAAATGCATTTCATTTCAAAGCAAACCATCGCTACTATAGAGAAGCAGCGTGGCTCAGTGGAAAAGAGCACGGGCTTTGGAGTCAGAGGTCATGGGTTCAAATCCCGTCTACGCCAGTTGTCAGCTGTGTGACTTTGGGCAAGTCACTTCTCTGTGCCTCAGTTCCCTCATCTGTAAAATGGGGATGAAGACTGTGAGCCCCCCCGTGGGGCAACCTGATCACCTTGTAAACTCCCCAGCACTTAGAACAGTGCTTTGCACATAGTAAGTGCTTAATAAATGCCATTATTATTATTATTATTATTATTATTATTATTATTATTATTATTATTTAGAAAAAGATGTGTACTCCCTCTACTGGGTGCTTGGAAAACTCATTTCTGTGGTCAGAGAAACCTGGGGATTGGGAGAGGTGTAGGAGTGTGGGCATGGGTGCGAGAGGGAAAAATGGGAGTCATCTCAGCAAAGGTGAGAAAAATCACAAGAAATTATCTAAAAGGCAAATCATAGTGTTTGTTCCTCAATAAGACCAAAGAGAGGAATAATAATAATTATTATATTATATGGAATTACAATATAAGTAGTGTGGCCTAGTCATAAGAGTCAGAGCACCTGGATTTTAATCCCTGCTCTGCCACCTACCTTCCATGTGTCCTTGGGCAAGTCACTTAACTTGATGGGCCTCAGTTCTCTCACCTGCAAAATGGGGATTCAATGCCTGTTCTCCCTCCTACTTAGACTGCGAAACCCACATGGGACCTGATTAGTAGATGTCCCAGTGCTTAGCACAGCGCTTTCTCAGTCAATCTATTGTATTTATTATTATACAATAATATTCATATTAATCATATGTATCATTCATTCATTCTTTCAATCGTATTTATTGAGTGCTTACTGTGTGTAGAGCACTGTATTAAGCGCTTGGGAAGTACAAGTCAGCAACATAGACAGTCCCTACCCAAAGCAGCGTGGCTCAGTGGAAAGAGCATGGGCTTTAGAGACAGAGGTCATGGGTTCAAATCCCAGCTCCGCCAATTGTCAGCTGGGTGACTTTGGGCAAGTCACTTCACTTCTCTGTGCCTCAGTTACCTCATCTGTAAAATGGGGATTAAGACTGTGAGCCCCCCGTGGGACAACCTGATCACCTTGTAACCTCCCCAGCGCTTAGAACAGTGCTTTGCACATAGTAAGCACTTAATAAATGCCATCATTATTATTGGGTGCTTATACTGTGTTCAGAGCAGTGTACCAAGTGCTTGGAAGAATACACCAGAGTTAGTGGACAAGTTCTCCGCCCATAAGGAGCTAAAGTCTAGAGGGGGAAGCAGACATTAGTATAAACAAATAAATTATGGTTACATTTATAAGTATTGTGGGGCTGGGGGAGGGGTGAAAAGGGTACAAATCCAAGTGCAAGGGCAATGCAGAAGGGAATAGGAGAAAAGGAAATGAGGGTTTATTCGGGGAAGGCCTCTTGGAGGTGATGTGCTTTTAGTGCGCTTTTTTTGGCACATAGTAAGTAAGCACTTAACAAAGACCACTATTGTTATTATTACCAATAATAATAGCAGCTCATTGTGCACAAAGAACGTGTCTACCAACTCTGTTGTACTGTACTCTCCCAAGCGCTACTACAGTGCTTACTGATGACGATATTTGTTAAGCACTTACTAGTGGCTAAGCTCATTCAATCGTATTTATTGAGCGCTTACTATGTGCAGAGCACTGTACTATGCGCTTGGGAAGTCCAAGTTGGCAACATATAGAGACGGTCCCTACCCAACAACGGGCTCACGGTCTAGAAGGGGGAGACAGACAACAAAACAAAACATATCAACAAAATAAAATAAATAGAATAAATATGGACAAATAAAATAGAGTAATAAATACATACAAACAATGGATAGATAATAATATAAGCAGATGGGATACAGGGGGCTCACAGACTAAGGGAGAGAGAGAACAGGAGAATCAGAAGCCAGATCGAGGCCACAGGCTGAATTTGTCGTTGGCTTTCAACTACAGCCAGGTAGGGAAAAGGTTTGGCATCAGTTTAGAGCGGCTCTTAATTTGGCCTTCTACTAAAGCCGGTCCCTGTGTCCACATTCATTCAGTTGTATTTACTGAGTGCTTACTGTGTGCAGAGCACTATACTAAGCGCTTGGAAAGTACAATACAGCAATAGAGACAATCCCTGCCCACAACGGGCTTACAGTCTATAGGTGTGCGCTGAGTCGGATTTTGCTTAGCTTGTCCGCCAAGCAGCTGGGGTGAACTTGGCTAACCGCTGCCTTCTTGAGCACCCTGAGAGGTGCTGGCCTCTGTGTCCTTCATCCACCTTTGCCCCCAAAGAGGAAAGAGACCTTTTCTAGACCGGCAGTTCCCAAATCAGGGGGTCACGGGCTCAATTTGTAGCAATAATCACAGTCATCCCCCTCTCCATCCCCCCGTCTTACCTCCTTCCCTTCCCAACAGCACCTGTATATACGTATATATGTTTGTACATATTTATTACTCTATTTATTTATTTATTTTACTTGTACATATCTATTCTATTTATTTTATTTTGTTAATATGTTTGGTTGTGTTCTCTGTCTCCCCCTTCCAGACTGTGAGCCCACTTTTGGGTAGGGACTGTCTCTATATGTTGCCAACTTGTACTTCCCAAGTGCTTAGTACAGTGCTCTGCACACAGTAAGTGCTCAATAAATATGATTGATTGATTGATTGATTAAGCACTTACTGTGTGTCAGGCACCGTTCTAAGCTCTGGGATTGATACAAGCAAATAGGGTTGGACACAGTCCCACGTGGGGCTCACAGTCTTAATTCCCATTTGACAGATGAGGGAAACGAGGTCCAGAGAAGCAAAGTGACTTGCCCAAGGTCACACAGCAGTCAAGTGGCAGAGCCAGGATTAGAACCCAGGTCCTTCTGGCTCCCAGGCCCGGGCTCTAGCCACCTGACCATGTTGCTGACTCGAAATCGGGGCTGGCTGAAGACACGCCCCGGTGGGTCTTGGAGCCAGGGTTCCACGCAGAGGCCGGAGTGGGCCGGATTTGGGATTCAGCTCCTTTGGTAGGGAACTCCCCAGGGTTCCTTCCGTTCAGTGACTCGCCAAGTCGTGGCCCGTGAACTTGCCTGTATTGGGCAGTTTGGGTGGAGGGGTGTTCAGGAGTCTGGCAAATCTGCCTTGGACCCAGAGACCGGGCTCATTCATTCCTAGAGGAGAAATGTATGTTCCAGCCCAATCTATTAGATGGAGCAGGCAAAGAAGCAGAATAGAGTGTTGTGGGGAGAGAGAGAGAGAGAGAAAGAGGAGAGAGAGAGAGGGAGAGAGAGAGACACACACACACACACACACACACACACACACACACACAGAGGGGTCTGGTGGCAGCTTGGCCACACTGGCCACTCGAGGGTCCAGGCTGGCAGAGATAGGGAACAAGTGGCCTTCCCAGACTGAGCCCCTTCCTTCCTCTCCCCCTCGTCCCCCTCTCCATCCCCCCATCTTACCTCCTTCCCTTCCCCACAGCACCTGTATATATGTATATATGTTTGTACATATTTATTACTCTATTTATTTATTTATTTTACCTGTACATATCTATTCTATTTTATTTTGTTAGGACGTTTGGTTTTGTTCTCTGTCTCCCCCTTTTAGACTGTGAGCCCACTGTTGGGTAGGGACTGTCTCTATATGTTGCCAACTTGTACTTCCCAAGCGCTTAGTACAGTGCTCTGCACACAGTAAGCGCTCAATAAATACGATTGATTGATTGACAGTTGGGCTCTCTGCCCCCGGGCACTCACAGTGGGGCTGGGTGAGGGGCAGGGAGCAGGACTGCTGGGCTTCCCCAATCGGGTCCACCTCAGGCCCGGTCCGCTGGGGTACGGACTTCTCTCCCCAAACCCAGTTGGCCGAGGCCACTAAATCGGGCTTGGAGAACACCGACCCAGATAATAATAATAATGGTGATTTTTGTTAAGCGCTTACTATGTGCCAGGGACACCGCACTAAGTGCTGGGGTGGATAGAAGTAAATCAGGCTGGACACAGTCCCTGTCCCGCGTGGGGCTCATTCATTCATTCATTCATTCATTCATTCAATCGTATTTATTGAGCACTCACTATGTGCAGAGCACTGTACTAAGCGCTTGGGAAGTACAAGTTGGCAACATATAAAGACGGTCCCTACCCAACAACGGGCTCACGGTCTAGAAGGGGGAGACAGACAACAAAACAAAACATATTAACAAAATAAAATAAATAGAATAAATATGGACAAATAAAATAGAGTAATAAATACATACAAACATATATACATATATACAGGTGCTGTAGGGAGGGGAAGGAGGTAAGGCGGAGGGGATGGAGGGGGGAAGAGGGGGAGAGGAAGGAGGGGGCTCAGTCTGGGAAGGTCTGGGAAGGCTCACAGTCTTAATCCCCATTTTACAGATTAGGGAACTGAGGCGCACAGAGAAGTGAAGTGACTTGCCCAAGGCCACACAGCAGACAAGTGGCAGAGCTGGGATTAGAACTCATGACCTTCTGACTCCAAGGCCCAGGCTCTAGCTATTATGCCATGCTGCTTCCTGATGTGTCAGACTGTCAGTCAGTTGTATTTATTGAGCGCTTACTGTGTGCAGAGCACGGTACTAAGCCTTCCCAGACTGAGCCCCCTCCTTCCTCTCCCCCTCATCCCCCTCCCCATCCCCCAAGCCTTACCTCCTTCCGCTCCCCACAGCACCTGTGTATATGTTTGTACATATTGATTACTCTATTTATTTTATTTGTATATATTTATTCTATTGATTTTTTTTTTGTTAATATGTTTTGTTTTGTTGTCTGTCTCCCCCTTCTAGACTGTGAGCCCGCTGTTGGGTAGGGACCGTCTCTATATGTTGCCAACTTGTACTTCCCAAGCGCTTAGTACAGTGCTCTGCACACCGTAAGCACTCAATAAATACGATCGAACGAATGAATGAATGCTGGGGAGAGGACAATAGAGCAATATACCAGACACGTTTTCTGCCCATGGAGAGCTTACAGTCTAAAGGTTGAGTTTTCCCAAATGCCCCAGTAAGCACTCAATAAATACGATGGAATGAATGAATGAATGCTGGGAAGAGGACAATAGAGCAATATACAAGACACGTTTTCTGCCCATGGAGAGCTTACAGTCTAGGGGTTGAGTTTTCCCAAATGCCCCAGTAAACGCTCAATAAATACGACCGAATGAATGAATGAATGCTGGGGAGAGGACAATAGAACAATATACCAGACACGTTTTCTGCCCACGGAGAGCTTACAGTCTCGAGGTTGAGTTTTCCCAAATGCCCCTATGGCAGGGCAGTGGGGTGAGCGTCCACCAGTACCCACTCCGATGCCTTTCACTCTTCTGAGAGTGGGCGGGTGAGTGGACACTCTGGGAGGGAAGGGCACAGTCACAGGATGTGCCACTCCAACACTAAGCTGGACACTGGGCTCTCTTCACCTCCCCTCAAGCCCCCTCCCAGAAGTAGACACTGGGCCACTGGGCCCAGGGAAGAGCCATTTTCGCTGATGTGGCATAGAGGATACAGCACAGGCCTGCCTGGGAGTCAGAAGGTCATGGGTTCTAAACCCGGCTCTGCCATTTGTCTGCTGTATGACCTTGGGCAAGTCGCTTCTTTTCTCTGGACCCCACTTCCCTCATCTGGAAAATGGGGATTGAGACTGTGAGCCCCATGTGGGACGGGGACTGTGTCCAACTCGCGTGACTCAGTGGAAAGAGCCCGGGCTTGGGAGTCAGAAGTCATGGGTTCTAATCCTGACTCTGCCACTTGTCTGCTGTGTGACTTTGGGCAAGTCACAACTTCTCTGAGCCTGTTACCTCATCCGTAAAATGGGGATTAAGACTGTGAGCCCCATGCGGGACAACCTGATCACCATGTATTCCCCCCTCCCAGTGCTTAGAACAGCGCTTCGCACATAGTAAGCGCTTAACACATGCCATCATCATCATTATTATTATTATTATCCACCCCAGTGCCTAGTACAGTGCCTGGCATATAGTAAGCACCTAACAAGTCAACCTACGCATCAAGCAAAAACTCCTCACCCTCGGCTTCAAGGCTGTCCATCCCATCGCCCCCTCCTACCTCCCCTCCCTTCTCTCCTTCTACAGCCCAGCCCGCACCCTCCGCTCCTCTGCCGCTAACCTCCTCACTGTACCTTGTTCTCGCCTGTTCCGCCATCAATCAATCAATCGTATTTATTGAGCGCTTACTGTGTGCAGAGCACTGTACTAAGCACTTGGGAAGTACAAGTTGGCAACATATAGAGACAGTCCCGCATCCTCCTCCTGCCCTGGAATGCCCTCACATCGTCCAAGCTAGCTCTCTTCCTTCCTTCAAAGCCCTACTGAGAGCTCACCTCCTCCAGGAGGCCTGCCCAGACTGAGCCCCCTTCTTCCTCTCCTCCTCCCCATCCCCCCAGCCCTACCTCCTTCCCCTCCGCACAGCACCTGTATATATAATAAAAATAATGATGGCATTTGTTAAGCACTTACTATGTGCCAAGCACTGTTTGAAGCGCTTGGGGGGAAAAAAGGTGATCAAGTTGTCCCACGTGGTGCTCACAGTTTTAATCCCCATTTTACAGATGAGGTAACTGAGGCTCAGAGAAGTTAAGTGGCTTGCCCAAGGTCACACAGCAGACGTGGCGGAGCCGGGATTCGAACCCATGAGTTCTAACTCCAAAGCCCGTGCTGTTTCCATTGAGCCAAGCTGTACATGTTTGTACAGATTTATTACTCTATTTTACTTGTACATCTTTACTATTCTATTTATTTTCTTAATGATGTACATCTAGCTTTATTTCTATTCTGATGACTTGACACCTGTCCACATGTTTTGTTTTGTTGTCTGTCTCCCCCTTCTAGACTGTGAGCCTGTTGTTGGGTAGGGACCGTCTCTAGATGTTGCCAACTTGTACTTCCCAAGCACGTAGTACAGTGCTCTGCACACAGTAAGCGCTCAATAAGTACGATTGAATGAATGAATGAAAGTACCATAATTATCAACTATTATTACAGACAGGCCACCTGGCTGGGACCTGGATTAGCCTGGGGCCTGGAGTAGCCCTCAGGCCGGGGGCTGCAGACGCTGGGCTCTGGTCACCGAGCTGTCCCACCTCACGAAGCTCCAGGGGCCTCCAGGGTGGGGACCCCTAGGACTCCTCTAGACTGCAAGCTCCTTGTGGGCAGGGATGTGTCTGTTAATTGCTGTGTTGTACTCTCCCAAGCACTTAGTACAGTGCTCTGCACACAGTAAGCACTCAACAAATCTGATTGACTGACCCACACCCGGGTCTCCCCGGGACTCTTTTTGGGGGCAGCCAGCGTGTCCCCCATGATAGTAGCCATCATCATCATCAATCGTATTTATTGAGCGCTTACTATGTGCAGAGCACTGTACTAAGCGCTTGGGAAGTACAAATTGGCAACATATAGAGACAGTCCCTACCCAACAGTGGGCTCACAGTCTAAAAGGGGGAGCTCATGGGTCGGTGGTTCCCTCCATCCCACCCACGGAGCTCATCTGATGCCAAGCCAGGTTCTTCCCCACGCGGGACAGAGCATGCATGGAGGGGAGTGCCAGGGGCGAGGGAGACCCCTCGCACCTGCTCCTGGGGTCTAAGGGATCCCAGGCCCACCGGGAAGTCCAGGGCCAAACATGCCTGGAGTCATCTGGGCCGTCCCACCAAGTGACACCCGGTGTGCCCCTGCTTCCGAACGCACCCGGCCCACCCACGCAGCCAATCCTCCACCACCCAAGATGTGGATTCTGCTCTTGGCTGGCACGGGGCCAGCCTGTAACACTCTACACTGGCACAGTGCCGAGGACCACAAGGGATTGGGATGGATGGCGCTTAGAACAGTGCTTTGCACATAGTAAACACTTAACAAATACCATCGTTATTATTATTATTATCTGTAGGAAATCCACTGACCCTGGGTACAAAGTGCGGGGTGGTATTTTGGCATTTTTACCAATACCCAGCTCCCGGGCCAGGGTGAGCAGCCTGAGGGATGGGGCGTGTAGGTAGAACCCTACACTCCCAGCCACCTGCCCAGAGTTCCTGGAGACTCTGCCCTCGATTCCTCACCTGAAATTGTGCCGGCCCAAATCAACCACAGCTTCAGGCAGGTTGAGGTCCTGGGTGACGGTTCAGCCCCTCATGGTCATCATCATCATGGTGTTTGTTCAGCCTTATGTGACAAGCACTGCGCCACGCGCCGGGGGAGATACAGAATCATCGAGTCAGACACAGTCCCTGTCCCACATGGGGCTCACAGTGAAAGGGGGAGGGAAAGCAGGTCTTGAATCCCCCGTGGCTCAGTGGAAAGAGCACGGGCTTTGGAGTCAGAGGTCATGGGTTCAAATCCCGGCTCCGCCACTTGTCAGCTGTGTGACTTTGGGCAAGTCACTCAACTTCTCTGTGCCTCGGTTACCTCATCTGTAAAATGGGGATGAAGACTGTGAGTCCCATGTGGGACAACCTGATTACCTTGTATCTACCCCTACTGAAAGCTCACCTACTCCAGAAGGCCTTCCCAGACTGAGCCCCTTCCTTCCTCTCCCCCTCGTCCCCCTCTCCATCCCCATCTTACCTCTTTCCCTTCCCCACAGCACCTGTTTATATGTATATATGTTTGTACATATTTGTTACTCTATTTATTTTACTTGTACATATCTATTCTATTTATTTTATTTTGTTAGTATGTTTGGTTTTGTTCTCTGTCTCCCCCTTTTAGACTGTGAGCCCACTGTTGGGTAGGGACTGTCTCTATATGTTGCCAATTTGTACTTCCCAAGCGCTTAGTACAGTGCTCTGCACACAGTAAGCGCTCAATAAATACGATTGATGAGGATGATGATACCCCAGTGCTTAGAACAGTGCTTTGCACATAGTAAGCGCTTAACAAATACCAACATTATTATTATTATTATTTTGAAGGAGAAGAAACTGGGGGCCAGACAAGTGACATGCCCACAGGTCCCACGGAAGGCAAGCGGAGGCACAGCTGGGATTAGAACCCAGGTCCCCTACCTCTGAGGCCCGTGCTCTTTCCACTAGGCCACACTGCTTTTGATGGGTGTCTCCAGGGATCCCGCTCTGAGCCCTCTACACTGTAAGGTCCATGGCGGCAGGGATCGTTGTCTACCAACTCTGTTACATTGTCCTCTCCCACGCACTTAGCACAGTGCTCCGCAAACAGTAAATGCCATTGATGGTAAATACCACTGTCTCCCCCTTTTAGACTGTGAGCCCACTGTTGGGTAGGGACTGTCTCTATATGTTGCCAATTTGTACTTCCCAAGCGCTTAGTACAGTGCTCTGCACATAGTAAGCGCTCAATAAATACGATTGATGATGATGATGATGGATCGAGCCAAGCCGGGCTTCCGGGCAGTGTCACTTAATCCAACCTTGAAAGCCGTGGAAACGGCAGGGGCCAGGGACGCTCTGGGTGGGCTTCTGCTGTCCTCATCAACGTTGAGGACGGGGCAGGGCGCTCAGTTCATTCATTCATTCATTCAATCGTATTTATTGAGCGCTTACTGTGTGCAGAGCACTGTACTAAGCGCTTGGGAAGTTGGCAACATATAGAGACGGTCCCTACCCAACAGCGGGCTCACAGTCTAGAAGGGGCAACAGATGCCATCTTGACCTGTATAACCACCCCTCTTTTGTGGGGGCGGGGGCAAGTTTGAAATCACCTCCCCCCAGCTCCCACACCGTGATCTCAGCTGGTGTGTAATAATAATAAAATAATAACAGTACTTATTAAGCACTTAACTGCGTACCAATCACTCTTCTAAGTACTGGAGTAGATACAAGTTAATCAGGTTGGAGGCAGTCCCCGCCCCACACGGGGCTTACAGTCTTAATCCCCATTTTGTGGATGAGGGAACTGAGGCCCAGAAAAGTGAAGTGACTTGAACAAGGTCACACGGTGTGGCAGAGCCGGGATAAGATCCCAGATCCTTCTGATTCCCAGGCCCGTGCTCTATCCACTAAGCCATGCTGCTTTTCTGTAATAATAATAATAATAATGTTGGTATTTGTTAAGCGCTTACTATGTGCAAAGCACTGTTCTAAGCGCTGGGGTAGATACAAGGTAATCAGGTTGTCCCACGTGGGGCTCACAGTCTTCATCTCCATTTTTACAGATGAGGGAACTGAGGCCCAGAGCAGTGAAGTGACTTGCCCAAAGTCACACAGCTGACAGGTGGCGGAGCCGGGATTTGAACCCATGACCTCTGACTCTAAAGCCCGTGCTCTTTCCACTGAGCCACGCTGCTTGTTTGCTGTGGGACCTTGGTCAAGTCACTTCATTTCTCTGGGCCTCAACTGCATCATCTGTAAAATGGGGATTAATACTGTAAGCCCCATATGGGACAGGGACTGTGTCCAACCCTATTAGCTTGTCTTTCCCCCACCGCTTGGAGCAATGACTGGTACATAGTAAGTGCTTAACAAATACAAAAAAAAACCCACCAGTGTGGGGGAGGGAGACCAGGAATCTGGCTGGGATGCTCCTGGGAACTTGGCACGGGCCTCTTGAAAAGGCGGAAGGTCCCGGGTGAACACATTACAGAAGGGATTTCCAGACGCTTGTTGCCAGCTAACGCTACTTTGCTCAGAAAATATTTGCTTAAAGGAAGACGGCTGAGAGAAAGGTCGCAGTCCCAGAGGAATAGCGGAGATTTGAGTCCCCTCTGTCTGCTGTGGCTCCCTTTCCCGAGGGGCTGTAGACGCTGGAGGCCCGCAGTCGGCCTCCGAGGGTCAGAGAGTGAGCCTTTCCCAGAGATTTATGAGAGTTCGGTTCCACCCAAAATGTTACGACCCCCAATAGTGGCTGGGAAATGTAGGTCATCGGCCCCTCTGTCCATCGGGAAATGGAGTTTCACCTTCCTCCTCTGCTTGTCCCCGACCCACTGGAGGTGGATTTGATGGCGGATTTCAGCCCCGCTCCGACCGGGGGCAACTGGCGTCGTAGGGCAAGTCAAACCGCTTTGCGGGTCACTTCACCCCGTCTCTGTTCACTGTTGCCCCTTCTTTCCTCTCCCCCTCGTCCCCCTCTCCATCCCCCCGTCTTACCTCCTTCCCTTCCCCACAGCACCTGTATACATGTATATATGGTTGTACATATTTATTACTCTATTTATTTATTTACTTATTTTACCTGTACATTTCTATCCTACTTATTTTATTTTGTTGGTATGTTTGGTTCTGTTCTCTGTCTCCCCCTTTTAGACTGTGAGCCCACTGTTGGGTAGGGACTGTCTCTATGTGATGCCAGTTTGTACTTCCCAAGCGCTTAGTACAGTGCTCTGCACAAAGTAAGCGCTGAATAAATACGATTGATTGATTGATTGATTGATTGCGGAGATCACACGGGTGCTCCTCTGTGCCCAGTTTCACTTAAAGGTTCTCACTTGCTTGTAGAAACCTGCCACACCAGACGCAGATTCCCCAGCATCAGGCCGCAGGTGAGTGTCCCCCCGCCTGCTGCCCGGCCCTACCCGCCGCCCCCCGCCCCCACAACTCCGGCGGCCCACCGCTGACCCGCCCGCTCTCCATCCTGGCAGAGGCCCGATACCTTCCCTCGGGCCTCGGGGCCGGACCCGGCGGGTGGTGGGGAGAGGCGGCTCCTTCAGGGCTTTACACCGGCCTGCCCCGACCGCCGGTCTGCTATGGGCGCCGGCCAAGGAGGGGAGACGCTGGAGAGGAGGATATGGCTGACTCTGTAAGCTTGTTGTGGACAGGGCGTGCGTCTGTTCTACTGCACTCTCCCAAGCGCTCAGTACAGGGCTCTGCATACAGTAAGAGCTCAATAAATATGCCTGACAGAACCCCAGCCAGTTCGGCCCACATCGCTACTGCCAGAAAGGCCACAGACATGAGCAGAGGCAACCTGAACAGTGGCCACAGGCTCCCCGGCGACCTTGGCTTTTCCTCAGTAGACGTGGGTTCCCCTGACTTTCCCCTGGTGCCCAGGCAGCCTTCCTGGCTTTTCCCCGGTGGCTGCGGGCTCCCTTGACAACCTTGACTTCTCCCCAGTGGCCGCGGGTTCCCCCTCCCCGTGACCCCAGGATTATTCCCGGTGGCCACGGGCTCCCCAGGCCAGGGGGAAGGGGCTGAGGTCTGTGTCCCAACTGCCAGTTGGGTGTGTTCATTCAAACTCCACCTTCTCTATTACTGCTTCCGGGGAACTGAAGGAGAGTTTCGCATGACAACTTTCCAAAGATTCGAGGCAAGTATGAGGGGCTCGAACCAGGGCAGAACCGACTCAAGGGGGTGGGACCTCCCCGCCCCAGACCGGTTGAGGCCCTTAGGCCTCTCTGCTCGATAAGGCCTCGCCCCTCCAGGTTCCCGGCAGGACAACGGGGCATCGCCTCAGCGGGGGCTTCTCCCCGGAGAAGGACGGGGCCCCCTCGCCGACCTTTCCTCCATCCTCGCTCCATTCCCTCGCACCACCACCCCAAGAGTAGTAGCCAGGGAAACAATTAGCACCCGTTTCTGGGAAACCGGGAGAAAAAAAATGGAACTTCACACTCTCCAGGTCAGCAGGGGTGTATCCAGAGCTGGGGAATCGACACCCACCGGTTGGGAGGAGCGAGAGCGGACCTGGGCTTCGTAGACTGATGGATGACGCCGTCCCTTGGCTCTGCCGAGTTCTACAAGGGACCAGTGCCATTCTGTATACCCACCCTTGCCCTTCTCTTCACTCCTCCTCCTCCTCCTCCTCTTCTTCCAACCAGGATTCTCTGTCTTTGCAGGTAAACGGTATCCCTGAGGAAAGAAAGCTGACAGAAGCTATGAATCTGTAACGGCCGACGCAGCGGGGACGCAAATGCGGCACGTCGTTCCCCGCCAGGGAGGGATGGGCGCGCGAGCTTTCCCAGCGATCTGTGTGCATGCCCCGCCCCAACCCCTAACCCCTGCTCCCGCCACGATCCTATCCACCCTGTGCTTTTCTACTCCGGGCAGCCACGGCGATTTGTACGCACACTGACAACTTTCTACATTTGTTACGTCCAAGAGGGAGACGAACCTCTAAGACGAACACTATTAATAAAGGACCAGACGAAAGCAGCCGCGGAGTGGCAGGCCGGTTTCTTGTGGTCGGGGGCGGTAGCCATCCATCCGGGATCCGGCCAGGGCCTATTTAGGGAAGGGGGTGGTGGATGGAGATGAGACACCCCTGGAGGCGGACCCCTCTCCGCCGGAGCGGTCATTCCAGGGACCCTCTACTCCTGGCAGACCCTGCCCGCCCCCCTCACCATCAAGAAATCACTCCTCCAGCCGCCCCGCTGCTCACTTCCCCTCGAGGTCACGCCAAGGTAACCTCCGCCCTCGAGCAGAGAAGCCCCTGAGCCCAGACCGCTCACCCCTACCCCACCCCGGGGCAGGAGACACACACACGGGAAGTCGAGGCCTCGCCCGATACAAAAATAAGCATCCACAGAACATTTATTGACCATTTAAATTACTCGGAATCCTCACAGAACCAACAGAAAATACATTTTACCCCACATACAGTAAGGACGAACAAGTGCAATCTTTCCACCAATAAAAATCAAAACCAAATCTGTACAACAGATAAATACGTTTCTATCTACAAAACGAACCTGGGAAAACCTTCCCCATGTCACCCGAGGGGTGAAAACGTTCATGGGGAAAGGCAATTGTGTGGGCCACCGAAGTCCTCTGAGTGGGCGGCCTGGGGAGAAGGGACGAGTACCGGGCAGGGAGGAGGAGGGGAAAGGCAGTGACCACCGGAGTGGAGGGATAGGTAGGGCGTACCGAGCGGAGTGGAGAGGCCGAAGTGTACCGTGAGGAGCTGAGGGGCCAACGGAGCTCCGCTCCAAGCAGAGGGGGCACAGTGCCGAGCGGAGGGGCAGACAGAGAGGACTGATCGGAGCCGGGTGGACACAGCCCCCGACGCAGGAGAAGCAGAGGGGGCACCGGGAAGGTTCGTTGGATGACGTGTCCGAGAGGAAGGAATCGCCACAGCTCAAGAGCAAACTCGTGGGTCCAGGCCGGAGCCCAAAGCCGGCCGGAGCCAGACCAGCAAAAACGTGTCTACGCTCACTCCCCGCCCGCATCCGGAACACCCCGCGGACGGACCCGGGAGCGGGAGCCGGGCCGACTCCGCCCCATCCCGGAACAGGGCTCGCCCGGCACAGAGCAGCAGGTTAGAGGCTCGGGCCGCCCACGTTTGCTCCGGTACCTCCCCTCGGCCAAGGGGATCGTAGCCCAGGAGCGGCCGAAACCAGGGCTGACCCTCACAAGACGATGCCAGGCGGGCGACGGTCTTCTGACCAAGCAGAGCTCATCCCTCTGCCCTCTGCCCAGCCACCGCGCCAGCTGGATGTCGAGAGGCTCAGTGGAGGGGGGGAGAGCAGGAGCAACTGCCCGAGGCCGGAAGGGAACGGGCCAGTGGAGTCACTGCTGGACGTGTCGGAATAAGTTCTGCTGACCCCACCCTGAGTCTCCCCACCCTTCTCCCACAGGGCCCGGTGGTGCCCGGCGAGTCCAACCGGCCACGAGGCCCCATCCGCACCCCTGGGCTGCTCTCCCAGGAACCTGGGCTGTCCTCGGCTCGAGGAGGCGCCCCCAAATCAGAATCCTGATTCCCGATCCACCGACTGCTCCATTCCGACGGCCACCCTGACAGAAGCCAAAGCGAGACGGCCCAGCCCACGTGCGTTTCCATCCCGCACGCCGTCCCGAGGGGAAGCCCCCGGCCACCGCGGGCTCACGCCCGCCCACGCGGCTCCACCCGGACCCTGGCGGGGTGCCGGTCACCTGGGTGCGGCCGGCCGCCGCGGCGACGACCCCGGGAGGGGGTGTGAGAGTGAGCGTCAGTGTCCCCGCCGGTCCTGGAGGGAGGAGACGAGGAGGAGGCTGGAAAAGAAGCCGGCCGTCCAGCCGAGCCGGCGGAGCAGGGCGGAGCCATCCTTGGGGATGAAGACCCGCGCCAGGTCGTTGGTGATCTGCGACACCTCATGGGCGGCACATACGAAGATGAAGGTGCTGACGGCCACGTTGAGCACCGGGTTGCCGGGGATGAGGACCAGCACGCCCCGTGTGTCCGCCGCCAGCCAGATGTGGTACTGGCAGATGAACAGCTGCAAGAGCCATGGCCTTGTCACTCGGGCCCCGGGGTGGCACGGGGCTCGATGCCAGCCTACGTACCCGCCCCCTCCCCAGAGAAAGCCCATCCCTTGACCCGCCTGGAGGTAGGGCCCGAATTCCCGCCTGCCCTGCCCGGCTTGGGGGGAGCCACCGGGCAGGGTCGGTCCAAGCAGGCCTAGGGCTGGCAGAAACCTGGCAACCCTCTAGACTGTAAGCTCATTGTGGGCAAGGGACATGTCTGTTATATTGTTATACTGTCCTCTCCCAAACGCTTAGTACAGTGCTCTGCACATAGTTAGTGCTTAATAAATACGACTGACAGCCAGGGTTAACCAGGCCCCACAGGGAGACCCTGGGGGATCAAAGCCACGCCGTGATCCCCGGCAGGCGCTCCAGCCCGGCAGAACTGACTTGGCCGTTCTCGATTCTGTCTCGGCTCAGCTGGCCCGATCCCAACCGGGAATGTGCTCTCCCAGAGGATCGCTGGGATCTGCCCAGCTGGCCGAAATGAGGTTTCTAGATGGCCCACGCCCGCCGGGAGCCGGGAGAGGGTGCGGCCCGAGGGGAAGCTGGTCAGCCCAGGCAGGCACACGCTCACCTCCAGAGAGATCCTCCCGAACCAGGCGAAAAAGGAGCTGTAGACGGACCGGGCATAGCCAGGGATGTTGCGGATCAGGACGAAGGCGAGGATCTGCACGGGAAGTGGGAGGCCCCGCGTCAGGTCCGGCACCGCAACCGGAGGGCCGTTCCCGTTCCCGTGAGGGCTCTTGGGGGGGTAAGGGAGGGGCGGGCGGGTGGGAAATGGGCCGCTCATGTCTTCTGACCTCCCCGAGGAGCTCGTGCGACCTCCCGGCGGATGTCCAGCAGACACTATTGCAGCTGCTTTGGGGGGAGGCGCCCCATCCCCACGAGCAGACCCGCTGGGGTCCATGATGCCGGCCGAGCCCTCCCCAACTGAAACGGGGGCCGGATCCACTTGGGAGGGTGCTCCCGCCCCGGTGCCAAGGAGGCAGGCCGGCTCAGCTGGGCAAGGATGGAGTTACCTGCACCACGGACACGGACGGGTGAAGCTCATTACACTCGGCCTTGTTCTTGCAGCTGCTTGCCCAGATGGAGTACGTCTGCAACACACACACACACACTCTCTGTCAGACTGTGGCTGGGGCCTGGAGGGGGGCCCCCCATGTCACAAGCCGCACAGCTTCCTCTTGCCAAACCCTCCCTCAGGCATCCAACTGTCCCCTCCAGATCATACGCAGGGCACGGCCGGCTTCCCCGGGCACGGGTGGCAGGAAGGAGAAAAGGTATCCGTAGCCTCAGGTCATCGCTGGCCGGCCCGAGGTGAGCGGGGCTCGCCTAGAGAAAGCTCTCAGTGCTACAGCCACTCAAAAATCAAAAGCGGAAGTACTCTCGGCCAGCAGCATTGACTGGATGTGTGCTGCGGGCAGGGCGGCTGCTGCTTAGACTGTACGCTCGCTGCGGGCAGGGAACACGTCTGTTTACGGTTGTATTGTATTCTCTCAAGCACTTGGTACAGTGAAGCGCTCGATAAATACGACTGATTGACTGACTGACCCTTGCTTATCCCCCACCGTGGGGCAGGGAGGGAGGGAACGATGGGAAAGGTTGCAACGAGGGGGTTCCGGCCCCCATCTGGTGGGGGGGCCAGGACACCGTTCATTCATTCAATCGTATTTACTGAGCGCTTACTGTGCGCAGAGCACTGTACTAAGCGCTTGGGAAGTCCAAGCTGGCAACATAGAGGGACGGTCCCTACCCAACAGTGGGCTCACAGTCTATGTTTCAGGTAAAGAAGATAAATGCTACGCCAGTAGCACCGCGGGGGTCCCGGGCGGCAGCCCGCCCACCCTCCGGCCCTCCCGGCTGCCAGGCACTCACCAGGAAGGACACCACGGAGACAAACAACAGGCAGTTGGAGACGCGGGTGGAGAAGAGGGGCTCGCCCTTCCCCTCGGACAGCGCCTGCTGCTTCTGCAGCGCCAGGTAGACGAAGGCGAACACCATGCCGTGGAACACCACCTGAAGCCAGGACAGGGAGCGGACCGTGAGCCCCGCCCCGGGACGTCAGCAGCGCCCGGCCCGCAGACCCAACGGGCGGGCACGGGCCGACTCACGATTAGGCCTGGTGTGGCTCAGTGGCAAGAGCCCGGGCTTTGGAGTCAGAGCTCAGGGGTTCAAATACCGGCTCCGCCACTTGTCAGCTGTGTGACTTTGGGCAAGTCACTTCTCTGGGCCTCAGTTCCCTCATCTGTAAAATGGGGATTAAGACTGTGAGCCCTCCCGGGACAACCTGATCACCTTGTGAACTCCCTAGTGCTTAGAACAGTGCTTTGCACATAGTAAGTACTTAATAAATGCCATCATTATTATTCCTTTTAGACTGTGAGCCCACTGTTGGGTAGGGACTGTCTCTATATGTTGCCAACTTGTACCTCCCAAGCGCTTAGTACAGTGCTCTGCACACAGTAACCGCTCAATAAATACGACATTGATGATGATGATGAGCCAAGACTCGGAGCCTACCGCAAGGAGCACAGCTTTGGGAGCCAAGAGACCTGGGTCCTGGTCCCACCTCTTCCCCCGGCCTATTGTGTGAACTTGGGCAATCACTTCACTTCTCTGGGCCTCTGTTTCTTTCTCTGTAAAATGGGGAAAAACTCCCTGTGGTCCCCTCTTAGACCACGAGCCCACATGGGGTGTCCGATTTGTCTCGATTGTCCTGAATCTACCCCAGCACAGTGCTGGGCACACAGCAGCAGCAGGTAGAGAAGCAGCGTGGCTCAGTGGAAAGAGCCCGGGCTTTGGAGTCAGAGGTCATGGGTTCGAATCCCGGCTCCGCCACATGTCTGCTGTGTGACCTTGGGCAAGTCACTTAACTTCTCTGAGCCTCAGTTATCTCATCTGTAAAATGAGGATTAAGACTGTGGGCCCCACGTGGGACAACTTGATCACCTTGTATCCCCCACCCCAGTGCTTAGAACAGTGCTCTGCACATAATAAGCGCTTAACAAATGCCATCATTATTATTATTACTATTATTATTATTACAGCACCTCCCGTGGACAATGGTTCAAGCACCAGGACTTGAACTAGTGAGAAGCGGCATGGCTCAGTGGAAAGAGCACGGGCTTTGAAGTCAGAGGTCATGGGTTCAAATCCCGGCTCCGCCGCTTGTCAGCTGTGTGACTTTGGGCAAGTCACTTCACTTCTCTCTGCCTCAGTTCCCTCATCTGGAAAATGGGGATGAAGACTGTGAGCCCCCCGTGACACAATCTGATCACCCTGTAACCTCCCCAGCGCTTAGAACACTTGGTAAGCGCTTAATAAATGCCATTATTATTATTATTATTATCATTAGGACGGTAGGAGTTTGGGTGGAACTGCCCAGCCCACCCCAGGGTCCACATTCATCTCAGGGCCAGGGCCGGCCTACCAGCACCATGTGAGTGAGAGCATCTGCACGTGAAAGCGTGTGGGAAGATGTGGGCAAGTGCGTGCAAGTGAGAGGATGTGAGAGTGTGCACGTGAAAGCGTATGGGAGGAGGCGCAGGGGCTTGTGAGTGTGAGGAGAAAGATGTGTGTGGGAGCATGTACACGGGAGAGCAGGTGCATGGGAGAGTATGTGCATGTAAGGGCAGGAGGAAAGATGTCATGGGGGACTTTGTGGGTGTGAGAATGGAAGCGTGTGCTTGAGTGCCCAATCTGACCCCAACTGCCACCCCCCGGGCATCCCCCCGGGGCCCCGAGGCGACACTCACGTAGCGGTCTAGCTTCCACCGGAACCACCACTCGTAGACGTTGCCGTTGAGCTCAAAGCACTTGGACAGCGGCCACAGCGAGAAGATCTTCTCGAACGCTCCCTGCGAAAGGCAAGCGCCACACAGCCCCATGGGGCCCAAGAGAGCAAGGTATTCACCGGGCGCAGAGCGACGGACTGAGACTGCTACAGAGGAAAGATAGCTTGTCTTCTCTCCTCCCGCCCATCATCACCCCGTCCTCCCCAACCTGGGCCGGATTCCCAGGGGGCGGAACCTGGACGGGACCGATGCCAATGCCACAACCGAGAAAACCCTTGGTGGGATGGGGCAGGAGGTGTCACCCTCCAAAAGGACCCTTCCCAGGCTGGGGTTGTGGATGTCTCCCCTCGGAAAGCCCCTAATGGGTCAGAGTAGGGTCTGCCCCCCTTTTTTGTGATATTTATTATGTGTTTTACTATGTGCCAGGCACTGTTTTAAGTGCTGGGTTAGATACGAGATAATCCATGCCCCACGTGGGGCTCTCGGTCTTAATCCCCATTTTACAGATGAGGGAACTGAGGCACAGAGAAGGGAAGTGACTTGCCCACGGTCAGACAGCAGGCAAGTTTCAGAATTGGGATTAGAACCCAGATCCTTCTGAATCCCAGGCCTGTGCTTTATCCACTAGGCCACGCTGCTTCCTTTTTTCTCTTTTCCCTTGGAAAGCCCCTCGCGGGTGGGGGAAAGAATTGCCCCCAACTTTCCCCCACAGAGGGGTCGTTCCTTTGGGGGCTCAAGACCACCAGAAGCCCCGGCCCCCATCCCATCTCTCAAGCTAGCGCCTGTGAAGAAAAACCCCACATGAATTAATTAATGATGGCATTTGTTAAGCGCTTACTATGTGCAAAGCACTGTTCTAAGCGCTTGGAGAGATACAAGGTGATCAGGTTGTCCCACATGGGGCTCACAGTCTTCATCCCCACTTTAAAGATGAGGTAACTGAGGCTCAGAGAAGCTAAGTGACTTGCCCACTAAGTGAAGAGCCGGAATTTGAACCCATGACCTCTGACTCCAAAGCCCGGGCTCTTTCCACTGAGTCACGCTGCTTCTCTAAGCACACTTCCCAAGTCATCATCATCATCATCAATCATATTTATTGAGCGCTTACTATGTGCAGAGCACTGTACTAAGCGCTTGGGAAGTACAAATTGGCAACATACAGAGACAGTCCCTACCCAACAGTGGGCTCACAGTCTAAAAGGGGGAGACAGAGAACAAAACCAAACATACTAACAAAATAAAATAAACAGAACAGATGTGTACAAGTAAAATAAATAGAGTAATAAATATGTACAAACATATATACATATACACAGGTGCTGTGGGGAAGGGAAGGAGGTAAGATGGGGGGGATGGAGAGGGGGACGAGGGGGAGAGGAAGGAAGGGGCTCAGTCTGGGAAGGCCTCCTGGAGGAGGTGAAGTCCCGTGGGCGGCACAGAACCCGCACAGCCCCCGAGGGAGCGTAGTCGACCGGATGCCCGGAGATGAGGAGGGCGGTCGTGGGGGCCCTGCCCATCCTTCGCGAGCCGGGTGGGTCTCCCTCCTCCGAGCCTGGGGGCCACACTCTCCCCCAGCGATGGGAAGCCCCGCTGCGGCCAGACCAACCTGAGAATACGCCAGGAAGCAGATGCACGAGAACAGGGACGCCAGTTTCAGCAGCAGACCCAAGTGCCAGAAGCAGTTTCCTGGGAGACGGAACACAGAAAAGGTGGACTTCTGTGACTCAACGTCCCCAGGGTTGGTGGGGGTGGAGAGGCTAGTGCCCTCTGAGTGAAACGAGCTCCCCGAGGCCGGCACCGGCGGCCCGAGAGCCCCGTTTAATCACACTTCGGCCCACCCCCACTCCAAAACGGGGGCGAGGTGACAGCGGGCCGGACAAGGGGTGTCCGGTGTCTGAGCTACTATATACCTTGTATCCCCCCCAGTGCTTAGAACAGTGCTTGGCACATAGTAAGAGCTTAACAAAATACCATCATTATTATTATTACTATAAAGCACCAGCATTCGGGGTGCTTCGGGGCACCCCCCCCACACCCCGCAGATGTTCCAGGAACATCTGCCTCCCCAACATCCAGCCCCCAGTTCTCCTGGTCAGCCCCGCTATCCCAATGGCAGGTGGATCCGAGGATCCACACTCTGCTTTCTCTCGGTCTTTATGTCTCCTGCCGGCTACAGTTCCAAGGGGCCCATTTTTTTTCCCACCACTTCCAGTCAGTGTCTAATCAGTGGGCCAAAGGCTCTCCCCCGGAAACTGATTTCAATAATAACAATAATAGTAATAATAATAATGATGATGGCATTAAGCGCTTACTATGTGCAAAGCACTGTTCTAAGCGCTGGGGAGGTTACAAGGTGATCAGGCTGTCCCACGGGGGGCTCACAGTTTTAATAATAATAATAATGATGGCATTTGTTAAGTGCTTACTATGTGCGGAGCACTGTTCTAAGCGCTGGGGAGGTTACAAGGCGATCAGGTTGTCCCACGTGGGGCTCACGGCTTTAATCCCCATTTTACAGATGAGGTAACTGAGGCACAGAGAAGTTAAGTAAGTTGCCCAAAGTCTGACAAGTGGCAAAGCCTGCATTTGAACCCATGACCTTTGACTCCAAAGCCCGGGCTCTTCCCTCTGAGCCACGCTGCTTACCTAATCTTCTCTTTTAATCCGCATTTTACAGATGAGGTAACTGAGGCCCAGAGAAGTGAAGTGACTTGCCTGAAGTCACACAGCTGACAAGATTTGAACCCCTGGCCTCTGACGCCAAAGCCCGTGCTCTTTCCAACGAGCCACGCCGCTTCTGACCACCAACTGACCACCACGCCTGCCCGCAGTCGCCAAAGGGTCCCAACGGCCCGGGCGTGGTGCCGCTCGACCCCGGGCGCGAGGCCGGTGAGCGGGTGCCGGGCCGGAACCCAGGAGGCCCAAAGCCACCCCCGAGCAGGGACGCGTCCTCACCGTTGGCCCTTTTCTGGACGATCTGTGGCCACAGGGCCAAGGTGACGTAGATGACCACGAACCAGACGGTGACCAGCGGGACGAAATAGTAGAACTGGTAGGGCCGGTCCATCACGATGCACAGCACCACCACTAAGAAATTCAGCCGGAACAGCACCTGCCGGCCGGCCAGACAGACAGACGGACGGGAGGAGGGGAGGAAGGCCTTCAGAGTTGTCCCCCCAACCCCACCGGTCACGCGCCACTCGCGGACGACCGACCAAACGGCCCTCGGTCCGCACGGTGGGCAACCGATCCCGAGGGGACTCGGACCCTGCCGTCGCCTAGGAAACACTGGGCATGGACCAGGCCGGGTGACCAGGCTGCAAATCACCAGTTGCCTCCAAGCCCCACCCCGGTGCACGGCTGAGGTCCACGGAGATAAAACGTGGTCCCCCACGCCCCCCACACCGCCTCTTCCACGGGTCCTGCGCCCCCAGCCCCAAGGGACTCTCGGGACTGCTCGTCTCTAGACCTTTAGTGGGTAGGGAAGGCGTCTGTTTAATAATAATAATATTGGTATTTGTTAAGCGCTTACTATGTGCCACCAAGCATACAGCACTACTTAGAACACCAAGCGCTGGGGGGGATACAAGGTGCGTGGTTCAGTGGAAAAGAGCTCATGGGTTCGAATCCCAGCTCCACCACATGTCTGCTGCGTGACCTTGGGCAAGGTCACTCCACTTCTCGGAGCCTCAGTTCCCTCATCTGTAGAATGGGGATTAAGACTGTGAGCCCCACGTGGGACAACCCGATCACCTTGTATCCCCCCCCCCAGCGCTTAGAACAGTGCTTTGCACAGAGTAAGCGCTTAACAAATGCCATCATTATTATTATTAATCAAGGTTGTCCCACGTGGGGCTCACAATCTTAATCTCCATTTTACAGATGAGGGAACTGAGGCACAGAGAAGTGAAGTGACTGGCCCAAAGTTACACAGCAGAGAAGTGGCAGAGTTGGTATTAGAGCCCATAACCTCTGACTCCCAAGCCCAGGCTCTTTCCACTGAGCCACGATGCTTCCCCTATATATATATATACCCGTATATATGTATATATGTCTGTACATATTTATTACTCTATTTTACTTGTACATATCTATTCTATTTTATTTTGTTAGTATGTTTGGTTTTGTTCTCTGTCTCCCCCTTTTAGACTGTGAGCCCACTGTTGGGTAGGGACTGTATATGTTGCCAACTTGTACTTCCCAAGTGCTTAGTCCAGTGCTCTGCACACAGTAAGCGCTCAATAAATACAATTGATCGATTGATTCCCCTAGCCACACTGCTTCCCCTTTGTTCTATTTATTTGTTCTGTTGTACCCTCCCAAGCGCTTAGTACAATGCTCTGCCACACTAAGCGCTCAATAAATACAACGGAATGAATGAATGACTGGGCTCACTGGGATACCAGGCAGACTCTCCCCGAGCCATGCTGCAGTTGCCCCAACGCCCAGCCCACCCCCTGGTTTTCTGCCTAACGACCAACGGTGAATTTCAATTTTCCCAGAGCTCCATCAATCAATCAATCGTATTTATTGAGCGCTTACTGTGTGCAGGGCAATGTACTAAGCGCTTGGGATCGTTGCTGTCATCCTTTCTTCCCCAAGTCCAGGAGGCAGGAACCGCACTCCCCAATTACAAATCAATCATATTTATTGAATGCTTGCTCTGTGCAGAGCACTGTAGTAAGCACTTGGGAGAGTCCAATATGACAGAGTTAGCAGATGTGTTCCCTGCCCACAAGGAGCTCACAGTCTTGAGAGCAGCGTGGCTCAATGGAAAAGAGCACGGGCTTTGGAGTCAGAGGTCATGGGTTCAAATCCCGGCTCTGCCAATTGCCAGCTGTGTGACTTTGGGCAAGTCGCTTAACTTCTCTGTGCCTCAGTTACCTCATCTGTAAAATGGGGATGGAGACTGTGAGCCCCACGTGGGACAACCTGATTACCTTGTAACCTCCCCAGCGCTTAGAACAGTGCTTTGCACATAGTAAGCGCTTAATAAATGCCATTATTATTATTATTATTGAGAGAAATCTAGTGAGAAGCAGCGTGGCTAAGTGGAAAGAGCCCGGACTTGGGAGGCAGAGCGCGTGGGTTCTGATCCTGGCTCCGCCACCCATCTGCATTGTGACCTTGGGCAAGCCACTTAACTTCTCTGTGCCTCAGTTACCTCATCTGTAAAATGGGGAGTAAGACTGTTGAGTCCCACATGGGACAACCTGATTACCTTGTATCTACCCCTGAGTTTAGAACAGTGCTTGGCACATAGTAAGCACTCAACAAATATGATTAGTAGTAGTAGTAGTAGTAGTAGTAGTAGTAGAAGAAGGAGAAAAAGACATTAAAATAAATTACAGATATGGACATTAGTCGATGTAAGGACAAAGGATGTAAATAATAATAATAATAATGGCATTTGTTAAGTGCTTACTATATGCAAAGCACTGTTCTAAGCACTGGGGAGGGTACAAGGTGATCAAGTTGTCCCTCGTGGAGCTCACAGTCTTAATCCCCATTTTACAGATGAGGTAACGGAGGCTCAGAGAAGTTGCGACTTGCCCAAGGTCACACAGTAGACATGTGGCAGAGCCAGGATTCGAACCCATGACCTCTGACTCCCAAGCCTGTGCTCTTTCCACTGAATCCACGCTGCTTCCCAAATCCAAGTGCATGGATGATACAGGCCCGGAGAGGGACACTGGCGGGGGCCGTGGCCATCCAGCAGCGTGGGCGGTGGTGGGGAAGGGGGCCCATTGTTGGGTAGGGACCGCCTCTATATGTTGCCAACTTGTAATTCCGAAGCGCCTAGTACAGTGCTCTGCACACAGTAAGCGCTCAATAAATACGATGGAATGAATGAATGACCATTCATTCATTCCATCGTATTTATTGAGCGCTTACTGTAGGAAGAGCCCTGTACTGAGCGCTTGGGAAAGTACAATACAACAATAAACAGTGCCCTGCCCACGGGGAGCTTCCAGTCCAGAGGTGGGAAGACAGACATCAACACGAATAAATAAAATGTCAAATACGTACGTAAGTGCTGTGGGACTTTAGACTTTTAGACTGTGAGCCCACTGTTGGGTAGGGACTGTCTCTATATGTTGCCAATTTGTACTTCCCAAGCGCTTAGTACGGTGCTCTGCACATAGTAAGAGCTCAATAAATACGATTGATGATGATGACGATGACTGGAAGGGGGGGAGACCAAAGGGAGCAAACCAGGGTGAGGCAGATCCCCGGGACCTACCTGGCACACCCGATAGATGCCAAAGTCTCCTTTGAGCCAGAAGAAGGAGAAGTGTCCGTAGCCGGTCTGAAAGAGGTAGGCTGCCACCAGCACACGGATGTGCATGTACACGGGCAAAAACTGCAGGCAAGGAGGGGACGGCGGTCAGAACTGCCCAGCGGACACGCCTGGGCCTCCTCTCTCTCTCCCCTGGCCTTCCACAACAAAAAGGGTCACACCCTGGGACTTCTGAACCCCCCTGTTGGGTAGGGACCGTCTCTATATGTTGCCAACTTGTACTTCCCAAGTGCTTAGTACAGTGCTCTGCACACAGTAAGCCCTCAATAAATACGACTGAATGAATGAATGAACCAAAGAGACCCGTAGGCGGGGGTCTTTTGGATCCCGAACCGATCCGTTTTGGTATAATCAGCTTTCCCAGGGACATGTCCCCCCGCCCCACCAGTGCGACAGTGGGGCCGGGGCGCCATCAGGGAGCCGAGGAACCCCCTCCCAGCAACGGCATCTGTCTGGGTGCCGCCCACCGCAGTGACGGGCGGGCACCCACCCATGGCAGAAGCAGCGTGGCTCAGTGGAAAGAGCCCGGGCTTTGGAGTCGGAGGTCATGGGTTCAAACCCCGGCTCCGCCAACTGTCAGGTGTGTGACTTTGGGCAAGTCATTTAACTTCTCTGTGCCTCAGTTACCTCATCTGTAAAATGAGGATTAAGACTGTGAGCCCCCCGTGGGACAACCTGATCACCTTGTAACCTCCCCAGCATTTAGAACAGTGCTTTGCACATAGTAAGTGCTTAACAAATATCATTATTATTATTATGACATCAATCCCGGTGCCTCTCCTTCAACGTGAGCTTTACCCCGCCAAGGGATCTGCCCCAGGGTCCTGGACCCTTTCTTTTCTTCAGTGGTATTTGCTAAGTGCTATGTGCTAGGCACTGTAATGGCATTTGATTAAGCGCTTAAGCACTTGTTCTAAGCACTGGGGAAGTTGCAAGGTGATCAGGTTGTCTCACGGGGGGCTCACAGTCTTCATCCCCATTTTACAGATGAGGTAACTGAGGCCCAGAGAAGTGACTTGCCCAAAGTCACACAGCTGACAATTGGCGGAGCCGGGATTTGAACCCATGACCTCTCACTCCAAAGCCCGTGCTCTTTCCACTGAGCCACACTGCTTCTCTAGGCAACAGACTAGATTACACAGTTGTCAGGTTGGAACACAGCCCTTGCCCCGCATGGTGCTCACAGTCTTAATCCTCGTTTTCCAGATG
Source organism: Tachyglossus aculeatus (assembly GCF_015852505.1). Lineage (NCBI taxonomy): Eukaryota > Metazoa > Chordata > Mammalia > Monotremata > Tachyglossidae > Tachyglossus > Tachyglossus aculeatus. The sequence goes on along the minus strand of NC_052067.1, from coordinate 1,552,731 downwards.
AGGTAACTGAGGCACAGAAGTGAAGTGACTTGCAAGGTCACACAGCACACAAGCGACGGAGTCAGGATTCAAACCCAAGTCCTCCTGACTCCCCAGGGCTGTGCTCTACCCACTAGGCCACCCTTTAGTCCCTAACTTTAAACCTCGAGCCGGCAATCGTTGTTCCCCCAAGTTCTGCCGGACGGTAAGCTCCGTGGGGCCCCCTGGAAACCGGGCGTGACCAGGGTCAAGGCGGGCCGAGGCCGTTTCCCCTCTCCCGGCCTGCCAGTGCCCCCGCTCCCCAGCCCACCGGCCGCCGCTGACCGTGCTCGCTCCGGAGATGTGATAGATGAGGATCACCAGCTGCATCCAGCCCTTCCACTCGTCCGTCTGCTCCCTGTTCAGCACCTTGGTCTGGGCGGCGGGAGCCAAGAGATCAACGTCACCGGGCAGAAGGACACCATTTCGAGCCGCGCGGTCACCCCGCCGTCACCCGGGGGCTTTGGGAAACGCCCCCCAAACTGCCACATCGCTACTGCGGCCACCCTGAACCAAATCACTTCCATAGCTCCAGTCAGCTCAAGGCATCCAGACTCTCTCCCTAGGGCCAGAGTGAGGTGTGGAACCACTGGATAAATACGATCGACTGACTGATTGATTGGAAACCCCAGGGAGGGCCCGATCTAGTCTGTGAGTCCGCTGTTGGGTAGGGACCGTCTCTATATGTTGCCGACTTGGACTTCAGAAGCGCTTAGTACAGTGCTCTGAACACACTAAGTGCTCTATATGTTGCCAACTTGTACTTCCCAAGCACTTAGTTCAGTGCTCTGCACACACTAAGCGCTCAATAAATATGATTGATTGATTGATTAAGCTCTCCTCCTCCCCATCCCCCCCGCCCTACGTCCTTCCCCTCCTCACAGCACTTGCATATTTGTACAGATTTATTACTCTACTTTACTTGTACACATTTACTATTCTATTTATTTTGTTAATGATGTGCATATAGCTATAATCCTATTTGTTCTGCCGATTCTGACACCTGTCTACATGTTTTGTTGTCTGTCTCCCCCCCCCAGACTGTGAGCCCGTTGTTGGGTAGGGACCGTCTCTATATGTTGCCGACTTGTACTTCATACAGTGCTCTGCACATAGTAAGCGCTCAATAAATATGATTAAATGAACGAATGAATGACTGACTGAATCAGAGCTCGACCCCATCCACAGCTGAGGGCCCGCCCCGGACCCAGCCGGCCCACTGTCCCTCGGACCCAGGGCTCCCAATCCTCCCCCGACGTGTCCCCACCCCAAGGGGAAACCCAGAGAAAAGCCCAACGCCTCTCGCCTCCTTGGTGTTCTCGTTGTAGAAGACGCCTAAGACCAGGATGTAGATGATGGGGATGAAGAAGGCCGAGTGGGTGTAGAACTTGTTCTCCTTCATGAAGAAGTCAGCCCGGTCACACAGGTAGAAGTAGGCCATGATCAGGCCCAGCTTGCACAGCGACTGCAGGAGCAGCTCCGGTGGCGGAGGCGACGCCGCGGCGATCGCGGCGGTCGAGGACGCGGATTTCCGGTCACCCTCGTCGTTGCCGCCGCTGCCGCCCTCCGGGTCGGGGCAGGGCTTGTTCCTGCGGCGGCCGTGGCGGCGGACGAGGTAGAAGAGCGCGTAGCCGGCCATGGACAGGGCGAAGAAGGCGGCGGCCAGCTTCTGCAGGAGGGTCGGGGGGGGACGGGGCCGGCAGCAGGACCCGTCCACCGGTCGCAGGACCTTGTTGCAGTACACGTTCATGAGGATCATGGCGCTCTGTCCGGGGAGGAAGCGGGTGCTCCGTCGCGGCCCGGCCGGAACGGGCGAGCGCCGCTGATCTCCGCCCTGCGGCCCCAGCCCGCCCCACGGGCCCGGCCAGGATGGCTAAGCAGTGGCCGCAGGACTCCCGGCAGCCTGGCCCCCTCGGCCAAAGGCAGCCCCGCGCTGGGCGGCAGCGATGGGGCAGAGAGCACGGCTCAGGATGCTGCCCCACCACTTCTGGCTATAGGCCATCGCCCCCAGAAACCGTCACCCCCGTTAACCATCGCCCTGTCCCCCAGGCACCATGTGCGCCGGGGACATTGGGTCGTTAGCATTTAAGCAGCTCCAGGACAGGAAATGTGTCTGCTTCTTCACCTGCACACCCCCAAACCCTCACTCTAGTGCTCTGCCCATATCAGGTGCCCAGCAGAGCACTCTGCCCGCAGTGGGCACCCACAGTGCTCTCTGCACATTCTCCCGTGGTGAGGAAGGAAGATAAGCTCCCTTCAAGGCCCTGCTAAGAGCTCACCTCCTCCAGGAGGCCTTCCCAGACTGAGCCCCTTCCTTCCTCTCCCCCTCGTCCCCCTCTCCATCCCCCCCATCTTACCTCCTTCCCTTCCCCACAGCACCTGTATATATGTATATATGCTTGTACATATTTTTTACTCTATTTATTTATTTATTTATTTTATTTGTACATATCTATTCTATTTATTTTATTTTGTTAGTATGTTTGGTTTTGTTCTCTGTCTCCCCCTTTTAGACTGTGAGCCCACTGCTGGGTAGGGACTGTCTCTATATGTTGCCAATTTGTACTTCCCAAGCGCTTAGTACAGTGCTCTGCACATAGTAAGCGCTCAATAAATACGATTGATGATGATGATGATGATGATGATAAGCTCCCCACTGGGAGCACAAGCTGCTGATTGCCAGAGAACGGGAATCCTGCATTTCCCTAGCACTCAGAGCAGTGCTGTGCTCTGCAAAGGCGCTCAGTCCGTACTACCGGTGGACAGGGAAGGCTGGACAGGGCTTCAGACTTGAAGACAGTCTGAACCTCCCCCAAGGACACGGATACGGTCCCGGCCTGCAGCTCGGGCAGTCGGCCCGGCCGTGCCCTCCCGCCCCCGCCGCTGACCGTCTCCCTGCTGGACTCTGGGAGGTGCAGGCCGTCCGGGGACTTGGCGATGGTCTCCCGAGCGATGAGCGTGGACACGCTGAACACCCGCACGTGGGACTTGGTGCCGCGGGCGCTGCCGTTCAGGATGACGACCGCCGCCTCGTTGTAGGCATCGATCTGCTGGTTGGTGATCATCTTCCGCCCCTCGCTCAGGAGGTCTTCCGACACGGGGTCTGCGCCGGGGAGACAAAGGTCAGGGCAGTGGCGGTGGGAGAGGCTGTGGCCCCTGAGCTGCTCAGGGAGAAGGCTGTGGCCCCTGGACTTGCTTAGGAAGAAGGCTGCGGTCCCCGGGCTCACTTAGGGAGAAGGTCATGGCCTCCGGGCTCATAGCTCTTGGGCTTACTTGGGGAGAAGACCGTGGTCCCCGGGCTTGCTTAGGGAAAAGGCCATGATCTCCAGGCTAGCTTAGGGAGGAGACCATGGACCCTGGGTTCACTTGGGGACTTCCCCGCGGTCACACAGTGGCCAGCATGAAGTGACTGGGGGGCCAAGGGGCCTGTGCAGGGGCCATGCCTTCCAGTCACTGTTTCTATCGCGGGTTGGCCCCTCCCAGCACATCCTGCCCTCCCAGCCCAAGCAGCTCTAGGCAGCCCGCAGCCCTGGCTTGGGAACCAGCTGGGAGGCAGCGGGGCTGGGGGGGAGCACAGCAAGCTCCAGCCCTGGCCCTGCCCCTGTGTGACCTTGGAAAAGTCGCCTAGCCTCCCCAGGCCTCGGATTCCCCACTGTAAGATGGAGATGGGATCCCCGCCCTGCTCCCCTCTTAGACTGGGAGTCCCGTGTAGGACAGTGACGGTACCCGATCCAACCGGAATGCCGTGCGTCTACACTGCTGCCAACGCAGAGCTGAGCGCACAGTCAGGGTTGAATCACCCATGCCTCCACCGTTCCAAAGCTTCAGTTGTCCCGGTGGGAAAAGGGCAGGTTTCCCAGCCCGGCACTCAGGGCGACGGACTTGACGTCTCTCACCTTGCAGCACCCAGTAAACATCACTGGTCTTGGCCAGCTTCTCCAGCAGTGGCGCCAGGGCCGACATGTTGCTTTTATACTGCGCCAGGGCTTCGCTGCTGCCGTTGCGCATCTTGATAGACCACTGCAAGAGGAAGTCAGACCAGAGGTCATCGTGGGCGGCCCAAACTGCAGGTCAAGAGGACTTGAGCACTTCCCCCCTGGCCGAGGAAGAAAGGGCTCACGTTGGGGACTGAGCTGGGTAGAGCTCCACGGAGAAACGCCTCGGAAGTTTTGTAGCCAGAGTGAGAGCCAGTCAGGAGCACAGATCCTGGAATGTCCCAGAACCCAGACTGCCCTAGAGACATCCCAGGACTACTTAATATTGGAAAGCAGAGTGGATGGGGAAGCGGACAGGGCACGGGCCCGGAGCCAGAAGGAGCAGGGTTCTAATCCCAGCCTCGCCACTTTGCTGCTGTGTTTCCTTGGGCACTTCTCTGAGCCCCAGTTCCCTCATCTGGAAAGTGGGGATTAATACTGTGAGCCCCACACGGGACAGGGAATGCGTCCAACCTGACAAGCTTGTCCCTGCCCCAGCACTTAGAACAGGACGAGCTTAAAAAATACCCTCATTATTATCAACACTGCTACCTCCACAGCCACACTGCACCAAGAGAGCCTAAAAGCTTACCGTGGCTGCGCCTGCCACAATGATGTGTGGCTTTGCCGCAGAATCCTGCAAGGGGAAGAGGAAAGTTTTACGTGTGTGGCCGGAGGAGAGGCCTCCCCCAAAGGATGCGAAAGCTCCCGCACCATTCCTCCTCAAGACGGACAGTGAGGCCCAGAAGAACGCTGATGTTTCTCCTTTTCCATCAGGGAATTTTTCGTTCTTACTCTATCGGCAGAGGACATCCCGCCCCTCAGACTGAAGGATACTAAGAGCACTAAGCTTGCACATTCAAACCTCAAAAAACGCCTGGGACCTAAATGAAAGGTACTTAGTCTGAATCTGATTCATGTGCAAGGTCCTTGAAGGAATGGATGAAGCAGCATGGCGTGGTGGATAGACCATAAGCCCGGGTTCTAATCCCAGCTCCGCCACTTGTCTACTGCTTGAACTTGTGCGAGTCACTTCACTGGGCCTCAATTACCTCATCTGTAAAATGGGGACTGAGACTGAGAGCCCCACTTGGGACAGGGACTGCGTCCAACCCGATTCTATTTATTTTATTTTGTTAATATGTTTTGTTTTGCTGTCTGTCTCCCCCTTCTAGACTGTGAGCCCACTGTTGGTTAGGGACCGTCTCTATATGTTGCCAACCTGTACTTCCCCAAGCGCTTAGTACAGTGCTCTGCACACAGTAAGCGCTCAATAAATACGATTGATTGATTGATTGATTTGCTTCTATCCACCCGAGCACTTAGTACAGTGCCTGGCACATAGCAAGCGCTTAATACCACAGTTATTATTATTATTATTATTATGGTTATCATTCACCTTTACTGAATTCTAGCAGGTACCCAGGACAGTGATCTGCGGCCATTAGGTTCCTGTTACAGTGCTCTCCACTCAGAAGGTATCCAGTACAGTGTTCTGCACACAACAGGTACCCAGAACACTGTTGTACACACAGCTGGTGCTCAGTACAGTGCACTGCATACAGATGGTACCTACTAAATTCTACTGACTGACGATTCTCCTTCTAAAACTCTCTGCAGTTTGCGGTCAGGCTACTACACAGGAAAGTTCTATTGATTCCAACTGAGTGTTTCACCAACTTGAGATGGAGTTGGTTACATCTTTGGTGTCCCATTAGGAACTGGCACACTCTGACTCTCAGAGACTCGACAGGGAATGGCCCTGCGGAGACGGTGCCCCACTTCTGCCCACCCACCCCACCTGTGTTCGCCCAAAACCCCCCCTCTGCCCGCCCACACCCACCTACCTCCGTCCATGCTTTGATACACTGCTTCATGGAGCCGTTGACCTCTGGGTGCCACAGGAAGTCCTAGGAGGGAAATCCACCTGACACCCGAGGCTTTCCCACCACGGGCATCACCGCCCTGCCACCCCCGCCCATTCCCTGGGGTCAGGCAGGACCAGCCCTGAGGGGAAGCGGTCATCTTGAGACAGGAGGAATCCCTGTCGCCCGTCGTGCCGTGGGGTGGGCTCCCCACAGCCCCACCAAGGGACCTATGCAGCAATCAGCTGCCCCCTGGCACCCGCCATTAATTGACCACAGCTTCTCCTCTCCGAGGTTGGCAGGACCCACCCCGGCCCTGCCCCTCGCCGTCCTGGTGAACTCCTGAGCGGGTGGGAAGTGGGCGGCCAGGGCAGCGATCCCCGCCCACCGCACCCGCCGTCCTGGTGAACTCCTGAGCGGGTGGGAAGTGGGCGGCCAGGGCAGCGATCCCCGCCCACCGCACCACCGACGATAGAGCTGGAAACGCTTACCACTTTCACGGCCGTCGCTTTGTCTTCAAAAGGAATGTTTTCATGCTGGAGGACGGAGATGGTTAACATTATTCCCTCTTGGTCCACAGTCCTGCGACTCATACCCACCTCGAGCCTGGGTACCATTTTCTCTCCTGGTCCACAGTCCTGCCACTCACGCCCACCTCGTTTCCTTGCTAGTCCAGTCCTGCCATTCATACCCACCAGAGAACTAGGTAGCAGTTTCCCTCATCATCATCATCATGAATCGTATTTATTGAGCGCTTACTATGTGCAGAGCACTGTACTAAGCGCTTGGGAAGTACAAATTGGCAACATATAGAGACAGTCCCTACCCAACAGTGGGCTCACAGTCTAAAAGGGGGAGACAGAGAACAAAACCAAACATACTAACAAAATAAAATAAATAGAATAGGTATGTACAAGTAAAATAAATAAATAAATAGAGTAATAAATATGTACAAACATATATACAGGTATATATGGCCCTCCTGGCCCACAGTCTTGCCACTCCCTAAAACTGCCTCCCAGCTAGCCAACGATTCCCCGCCCCTCCGGCCAAGCACCACCCCCTCCGACTCCAGAACTGCCAGCCTTGCCCGCCTAAGTGCTGGGGGCACCGAAGCGGAATCCTCACCTTGTTTCCTTCTTCTCTGAACTGAGGGTTGATGATCTTCACGAAGGAATAGAACAGCTGGCGAATTCTGGAATCTCCCACAAACACGATGTGCTTATCCACCAGGCAGCTTTTGGCTTCACTGAAATCCAGAAACACCAGTTGCAGCGATGATGACGGCAATGGTACCCGGCACTCTGGGGCAGAGTAGGTGAGCGGGCCTGCGGGAGGGGGCACCTCCGGGGGAAGACCTGCCCGGGAGATGGCCCAGGGTGCGGAGGGAAGGCTGCGGGCAAGACTCACAGCGCGTCCGTCAGCAAGAGACCGAGACTGAGGGATGGCCCGAGTCAGGGGCCGCTTGGAGTAAGAGGGTAGCGGGCATCCCCTTGGGACCGTCAGCCTCGAGAGAGGAGTGACAGCCCCGGGGAATTTCCTTGTCCCAGGTGGCATTGAGGCTGAAGGGCACGAGTGGCACAGGCAGTGGCCTCACTCCCGCTCCCACAGAGCGGCGTGGTTGGTGAGCAGCTGACACACTCTCATATCCTGTGGGCAGGTAGGTAATGTGTCTAGATTGTACTCTCCCAAGCACTTCATCCAGTGCTCTGCACACAGTAAGCGTTCAATAAATATATCTGATTGATTGCCCCGCGTGGGACAGGGACTAGGTCTAATCTGGTTATCTCCACCTATCCCGATGCTTAATACAGTGCTTGGCGCAGAGTAAGTGTTTAACAAATACCACAGTGATTATTACCATTACCAATCAATCAATCAATCGTATTTATTGAGCGCTTACTATGTGCAGAGCACTGTACTAAGCGCTTGGGAAGTACAAACTGGCAACACATAGAGACAGTCCCTACCCAACAGTGGGCTCACAGTCTAAAAGGGGGAGACAGAGAACAGAACCAAACATACCAACAAAATAAAATAAATAGGATAGAAATGTACAAGTAAAATAAATAAATAAATAAATAGAGTAATAAATATGTACAACCATATATACATATATACAGGTGCTGTGGGGAAGGGAAGGAGGTAAGATGGGGGGATGGAAAGGGGGATGAGGGGGAGAGGAAGGAAGGGGCTCAGTCTGGGAAGGCCTCCTAGGCCTCCTAATCATTACCACATTGATTATTTTTGTTGCCACAACTGTTGGGATGATGACGGATCGTGAGCCATGAGGAGCTGCAGGGAACCACGGACCCGCGGGCCTGGAAGCGGCCCACGGCCGGCCGGAGAGGAGACGGAGCGAGAGGAGGACGCGAGAAGGCCTCTCACCTGACTTTATATTTGTGCATCATACAGCTGTGCGGCTGCCACACTTTATCCCCGAGAAATCGGCCGCTGGAGAGAAGGGACTCGCATGAGTCATCGCCTGAAAGGAATTCAACGAGAACGAGATGTTAAAGGACCTCGGCCATCATCATCAATCATCAATCGAATTTATTGAGCGCTTACTATGTGCAGAGCACTGTACTAAGCGCTTAGCACTGTACAGCCAGGGTGTGGGCTGGACTGTAGAAGGAGAGAAGGGAGATGAAGTAGGAAGGGGCGAGGTGATGGAGAGCCTTGAAGCTGAGTGAGGAGTTTCTTTAATAATAATCATAATAATGGCATTTGTTAAGCGCTTACTATGTGCAAAGCACTGTTCTACGCATTGGGGAGGTTACAAGGTGATCAGGTTGTCCCACGGGGGGCTCACAGTCTTAATCCCCATTTTACAGATGAGGTCACTGAGGCCCAGAGAAGTTAAGTGACTTGCCCAAAGTCACACAGCTGACAATTGGTGGAGCCGGGATTTGAACCCATGACCTCTGACTCCAAAGCCGGTGCTTCTTCCACTGAGCCACGATCCCAGCCCCCGAACAATTTAACAGGGAAAAAAGTAAAGCAGTTTAAGACACTCTGGTCCAACAACTCCTTTGTGAGCTTGGCTCACTGGAAAGAGCACGGGCTTTGGAGTCAGAGTTCATGGGTTCAAATCCCGGCTCTGCCAATTGTCAGCTGTGTGACTTTGGGCAAGTCACTTCACTTCTCTGGGCCTCAGTTCCCTCATCTGTAAAATGGGGATTAAGACTGTGAGCCCCCCATAGGACAATCTGATCACCTTGTAAACTCCCCAGCGCTTAGAACAGTGCTTTGCACATAGTAAGCGCTTAATAAATGCCATCATTATTATTATTATTTGTGAGTATTTATCAAAGTGCCACGGAATCCGGTCCAAAGAATGAGGTGGTTTTCAGAACAGTGAAGAGAAACAGCAGGGAGAAAGAAGCCTCTAGCTAATGCTTCTACAGCCCAGCCCGCACCCTCGGCTCCTCTGCCGCCGCTCACCTCCTCACTCTACCTCGTTCTCGCCCGTCCCGCCGTCGACCCCCGGCCCACGTCCTCCCCCTGGCCTGGAATGCCCTCCCTCCGCACATCCGCCAAGCTAGCTCTCTTCCTCCCTACGAAACCCTACTGAGAGCTCACCTCCTCCAGGAGGCCTTCCCACACTGAACCCATTTTCCTCTCCCCCTCCCCATCCCCCCGGCCCTACCTCCTTCCCCTCCCCACAGCACCTTTATATATGTTTGTACAGATTTATCACTCTATTTATTTTACTTGCACATACTTACTATTTCTTTTGTCAATGATGTGCTTCTAGCTTTACTTCTATTTATTCTGATGACTTGACACTTGACCACATGTTTTGTTTTGTTGTCTGTCCCCCCTTCTAGACTGTGAGCCCATTGTTGGGTAGGGACTGCCTCTAAATGTTGCCAACTTGTACTTCTCAAGCGCTTAGTACAGTGCTCTGCACACAGTAAGCGCTCAATAAATACGATTGAATGAATGAATGAACGAATTATCTTGTATCTATCCCAGGGCTCAGAACAGGGCCTGGCACTTAGTAAACACTTAACAAATACCATAAAATTTAAAAAAAATAAAAAGAGAGGCAGATAAAACTTTTTTTCAATGGCATTTATTAAGCGCTTACTATGTGCAAAGCACTGTTCTAAGTGCTGGGGAGGTTACAAGATGATGAGGTTGTCCCACAGGGGGCTCACAGTCTTAATCCCCATTTTACAGATGAGGTAACTGAGGCACAGAGAAGTGACTTGCCCAAAGTCACACAGCTGACAAGTCGGAGGCGGTATCACTCATTCATTCATTCAATCGTATTTATTGAGCGCTTACTGTGTGCAGAGCACTGTAATAAGCACTTGGGAAGTACAAGTTGGCAAGGAAGTCGAGCCCAAGCCTAAGACGAATCTTCTATCAACCAATGGTACGTATTGAGAGCTTACTATGTGCAGAACACTGTATTAAGCGTGTGGGACATAATACCCAAGGATACCCAAGGACCTCATCCCCGCGTCCTTCATGATGAAACAGGCAAAAAATAGCTGCAATTTCCCAAAAACAAGCTGGAGGGAAAATTCCCGGAAGAACTGGGATACAGGCCAACGTTTCACCCAACACAGAGCCTGGGGCAGCGAAAACTGTCTGGGAGCCCCAGGCCCGGGTCCACCGGGCATAGACAGGGTCCGAGGACCTTGTCTCGGGCCGTGGGGACGTCGAGGCACGGCCACCGCCACTTCCCATGTGACCTGCTCCCCACGGTCAGAGACAACGGGCCCCAACTCCGACGCCCCCCCAACAGCCTCCCCGCATGGCCCGTGGGAGCCCATCCCGGCCCAGGCGAGTCACTTCAGTTCTCTGTGCCTCAGTGACCTCATCTGTTAAATGGGGATCACAACTCTGAGTCCCATGTGTGACAGGGACTGGGTCCGATCTAATTAGCTTGTATCTAATCCAGCACTTAGAACAGTGCTTGACACATAGTAAGTGCTTAACAAATATCACAATCATCATCAACAATTACAATAATACAATATAAAGCAATTTCGTGTTGAAAAAGCACCCAATGGTCCCTTGAAGGAGGATTTTTTTTTCTTTTAATTGGCTGATGTGCCAGTCTTAAAGCTAAGCTTCCAAAGGGCAGCGATTACAGGGTTTTCTTCTGCCCTGCTCAGACTTTTTAGCACAGCAGTAAACTGCATCCAATTTGCATACTGCATATAGGGTAATTACCCTTTGGATTACCTAATTTAAGGCTGTGAGTTCTACGGAGTTAGTTGCCTACTGGCTATTGGTTTGGCCAGCTCTAGAGGAAATCACCTGTTCTCTTCACCACCTTAATTATGAATGATAGTAGTTGCGGTATTTGTTAAGTGCTTCCTCTGAGCCAAGCATTGTGCAAAGCACTGGAGCAGAGCCAGCATACGCTTACTGGACACAGGCCCCATCCCACACAGAGCTAGCAGTCTAAAGGAGAGGGACGCCCCAATTTACAGACGAGAATTGGGACGCCCCAATTTACCCCAATTTACCCCAATTTACAGACAAGAAAACTGAAGAACGGAGAGCTTGAGTGACTTGCCCAGGATCACACAGCAGGTCAGTGGAGGAACCAGGATTAGAACCCCCTACTGTGCTTTCCACCAGATCATTCTGCCTGCAAGAGCAGAGAAGCAGCTTGGCTCAGTGGACAAGAGCCCGGGCTTTGGAGTCGGAGGTCATGGGTTCGAATCCTGGCTCCGCCACTTGTCAGGTGGGTGACTTTGGGCAAGTCACTTGACTTCTCTGGGCCTCAGTTACCTCGTCTGTAAAATGGGGATGAAGAATGTGAGCCCCCCGGGGGACAACCTGGTCACCTTGTAACCTTCCCAGCACTTAGAACAGTGCTTTGCACATAGTAAGCGCTTAATAAATGCCATTATTATTATTATTATTATTATTATTATGATGATGGTATCTGTTAAGCGCTTACTATATTCCAAGCACTGTTCTAAGCGCTGGGGGAGACACAAGGTGATCAGGTTGTCCCATGTGGGGCTCACAGTCTTAATCCCCATTTTACAGATGAGGTAACGGGCACAGAGAACCTAAGTGACTTGCCCAAAGTCACAGGGCTGACAAGTGGTGGAGGCAGCATTAGAACCCACGACTTCTGACTCCCAAGCCTGTGCTCTTTCCACTAAGCCACGCTGCTTCTCAAATCCATTTGCCCAAGAATCTCCTCCTGGGCAGGGAGCGTGTCCAATACAGCGCACCACATCCAGAGCCCGGCGCTCATTCAATACAATAACTACTTCTTCGATCAAAGATCCAGGAAATGTAATAATAATAATAATAATGGCATTTATTAAGCGCTTACTATGTGCAAAGCACTGTTCTAAGCACTGGGGAGGATACAAGGTGATCAGGTTGTCCCACATGGAGCTCACAGTCTTAATCCCGGGAACTGAGGCCCAGAGAAGTGAAGTGACTTGCCCAAAGTCACACAGCTGACAAGTGGCGGAGCTGGGATTTGAACCCATGTCCTCTGACTCCAAAGCCCGGGCTCTTTCCACTGAGCCACTCTGCTTCCCCAGGGGAGCCAGACAAATAGGGTACTAAACATTTTGTGGGGGGGGAGACAGAGTCCTGACCAACCCCAGTGGCTCCCCCCGAAAAAAGAGGGACGGGGGGAAAATGGATCTGTAAATTGGCAAGACTCCCCGGGCAAATGGATTTGTTTCCTTTGTTTTCAAGAAACCAACTGCCGGGATTTCTGGCCGACCTGCTGTCCCCGCTGGGGCAGGGAAGGGACAGGAGCGGAGGGAGGCAGGCGGGTGGCCAGGAGGAAGCGTCTTCCCAAGCAGGTAGTGCCACGCTGGCACGCAGAGGATGGAGGAACAGACACGGCTGCAAAGCGGCAGAGAGGGGACGGGGCAGGGGCAAACGTGACGGCCGAGCTGGTGGTGACCAGAGGAGACGGAGGCACCTCAACCCACGCGGCAAGGTCAGCAGGGAGTGGGAGCACATCAGTGGTGGGCACAGAATGCCAACTGTGTGCAGGGCACTGGACTAGACGGTTCTTTTCTGTTTGTTTTTTTAACAGTACTCGTTAAGCACTTCCTATTTATGCCAGGCACTGCACGAAGCACTAGGCTAGACGCAAGATCCACGTCCCTCTTGGGCTCACAGCTTTAATCCCCATTAACAGAGGCCCAGAGAAGTGAAGTGACTCGCTCAAGGGCACACGGCAGACATGTGGCAGAACCGGGATTAGAACCCAGGTCCTTCTGACTCCCGGGCTCTGTGCACTATCCACTCAGTCAAGCTGCTTTCCATAGCAAGCGCTTAACCAGCCCTGCCATTACTATTATCTCTTATTTGGACACGACGCCCACCCACCCTCGAGGAGCCGCAGGTCTAGACGCTGTTGGTGACCCACTCCAGACCCGGTTGACTGCCTCTATAAGGATGATTCTCAAATCTATCTCCCCAGCCCTGATCTCTCTGCGTTTTCGCATTTCCTCTTGCCTTCAGGACATCTATCCTTGGATAATAATAATAATAATAATAGTATTTGTTAAGCACTTACTATGTGCGAAGCACTGTTCTAGGCGCTGGGGGGATACAAGCTGATTAGGTTGTCCCACGTGGGGCTCACAGTCTTAATCCCCATTTTACAGATGAGGTCACTGAGGCACAGAGAAGTGAAGTGACTTCCCCAAAGTCACACAGCAGACAAGTGGTGGAGTGGGACTAGAACCCATGACCTCTGACTCCCAAACCCGTACTCTTTCCACTGAGCCACACTGCTCTCTTAAGGATGCCCTGCCAACACCTCCAATTTAACATGCCCCAAAACAGAAATCCGTATCTTCCCACCCACACCGTGTCCTACCTCTGACTTTCCCAACACTGTAGACAGTACCACCATCCTCCATCTCACAAGCTCATAACCTTGGCAGTATCCTCAACTCATCTTTTAGACTGTGAGCCCACTATTGGGTAGGGACTGTCTCTATACGTTGCCAACTTGTACTTCCCAAGCACTTAGTACAGTGCTCTGCACACAGTAAGCGCTCAATAAATACGATTGATGATGATGATGATGATGATCGTTCTCATGCACCCTACACATTCAATCCATCACCAAATCCTGTCGGTTCTACCTTCACAACATCTCTAAAATCCACCCTTTCCTCTCCATCCAGCAGCGTGGCTCAGTGGAAAGAGCACGGGCTTTGGAGTCAGAGGTCATGGGTTCAAATCCCAGCTCCGCCACTTAGCTGTGTGACTTTGGGCAAGTCACTTAACTTCTCTGGGCCTCAGTTCCCTCACCTGTAAAATGGGGATTAAGACTGTGAGCCCCACGTGGGACAACCTGCTCACCTTGTAACCTCCCCAGCGCTTTGAAAAGTGCTTTGCACATAGTAAGCGCTTAATAAATGCCATCATTATCCATTCATTCATTCAATCATATTTATTGAGCGCTTACTGTGTGCAGAGCACCGTACTAAGCGCTTGGGAAGTACAAATTTGCAACATATAGAGACGGTCCCTACCCAACAGCGGGCTCACAGTCTAGAAGGGGGAGACAGAGAACAAAACAAAACATGTGGACAGGTGTCAGGTCGTCAGAACAAATAGAATTACAGCTAGATGCACATCATTAAAATAAACAGAATAGTAAATAGGTACAAGCTCCGCGCTCCCACATTCGTGGGCAATTTGGCAGTTGCCCTCCCAGCTGACATAAAGGGGAGGGGCGGGAATGCGTACATGCCCGTGCTCTCCTGGAAAAGCGCTTAGTTCAGTGCTCTGCACACAGTAAGCGCTTAATAAATACGATTGAATGAATGAATGAGAAAGGAAGGGGATAATAATAATAATCATGTATTATATATAATATAATATTATTATATTATATATTATTGTTATATTGTATAATAATATTATATTGTATATTATAAAATAATATATAATTATTATGGTTATTATTATCCAAACAGCTACCAAACTGAGCCAAGCACTTAGCCTATCCTGTCTCGACTACTGCATCAGCCTCCTCTCTGACTCCGTGCCTCTCCCCGCTCCTGGCCACCCTTCACTCTGCTGCCTGGTTCATTTTTCTATACAACTGTTCAGTCCATGTCACCCGACTCCTCGAGAACCCTGGAGGTAGTCGCCCATCCACCTCCGCCTCAAACAGAAACTCCTTTTACTTTAAAGCACTCAATCACCTTGCCCACTCCTACCTTACCTAGATGACTTCCTTCCTACAGTCCAGCCCGCACACTTCGCTCCTCTAATGCCAATCTAAATAATAATAATGGCATTTATTAAGTGCTTACTATGTGCAGAGCACTGTTCTAAGCGCTGGGGAATTTACAAGGTGATCAGGTTGTCCCACGTGGGGCTCACAGTCTTCATCCCCATTTTACAGATGAGGGAACTGAGGCCCAGGGAAGTTAAGTGACTTGCCCAAAGTCACACAGTTGACAAGTGGTGGAGCCGGGATTTGAACCCATGACCTCTGACTCCAAAGCCCGGGCTTTTTCCACTGAGCCACGCTGCTTCTCTAATGTACCTCAACCTCATCTATCTCACTGCTGACCTCAGTCCACATCCAGTTTCTTTCATTCATTCATTCAACCGTATTTACTGAGTGCCTACTTTATGCAGAGCACTGTGCTAAGCACTTGGGAAGTACAAGTTGGCAACATTTAGAGACGGTCCCTACCCAACAACGGGCTCACAGTCTAGAAGTCTAGTTTCTTGCCTGAAACTCCCTCCCCTTTCTCATTCAACCCACATATTCCATCTGTCACCAAATCCCGTCTGTTCTACCTTCACGACATCTCTAAAATCCACCCTTTCCTCCCCATCCAAACAACTACCACATTGACCCATGCACTTATCCCATCGCACCTCAACTACTGCATCAGTCTCCTCTCTGACCTCCCCGCCGCTCCCCAGATGATCCCTCCTCCCAGGTCCTCTGAGCTCTAATAACAAAAGAACCTCAAATCATTACATCCTCCCAAAGGCAGAAACTTCGAGAGAGGAATCTCTACGCCATTCCAGAGATACATCATCATCATCATCATCATCAATCGTATTTATTGAGCGCTTACTGTGTGCACAGCACCGTACTAAGCGCTTGGGAAGTGCAAGTTGGCAACATAGAGAGACAGTCCCTACCCAACAGTGGGCTCACAGTCTAAAAGGGGGAGACAGAGAACAAAACCAAACATACCAACAAAATAAAATAAATAGAACAGATATGTACAAGTAAAATAAATAAAGAAATAAATAAATAGAGTACTATTAGTACTATTAGTACTAACAAAATAAAATAAATAGAACAGATATGTACAAGTAAAATAAATAAATAAATAAATAAATAAATAAATAGAGTAATAAATATGTACAAGCATATATACATATATACAGGTGCTGTGCTGTGTATCTGTATATACAGATACAGCAAGTCAGCAACAGGTAGATGGAACAGGGGAGAATTAGCTTGGTGAGGAAGGGTCAGGGGCTTGAGTCCAGCTATGGGGGCTCAGGCCAGGCCCAGAGCCGCTTGGTGTGTGGACGGGATCACCCCAAAACGTCTGCTGCCTGGCTTTCTGGTTCACCACACCCAAACAGACCGGTTCCCACTCGACACGCTGTCAACACTGACTCTGTCCCCCGGCCAGCTGAACCAGGGCCGAGCCCATGTCCCCACCTCTCCCCCCAGAAGCCCGTCGAGACCCAGGAGCGGGCACAGGCAGACCAACTGAGGCCTACAACTGAGGATTGTGCCCAGTCGCTTCTCCCCAAACATGGGGAGGGGGATGGTCCAGGTGGCCCCCGCATTGCGGAAGACCCGCGTGGCAACCCTCGCGTCTTAACCGGAGTCACGACCAAGACTACAACCGCCTCTGCTGACGCCCTGGGCCCGGCGGACGAACAGGTGAGGCTGGAAAAACGCTCCCTAACTCCCAGGGTATGGCTGAGACGGGAAGTCACACATCCACCCTACGCCACACCCCAGACGACTGCAGGAGCCCAATCCTGGAGAGCAACAGGCACCGCCCAGGGTGGCACTGGGTGCCCAGCCCCTACTTGACTTCAGGAGTCACCAAAACGCCCAACTGGACAGGAGAGACAGGACAGGAGGCGTTCAGCAAGAACGCTGAAAGGGACTCTCATTCATTCAGCCAGATTTTTTGAGCACTTCCTTTGTGCAGAGCACTGTATTAAGCACTTCCAATAAAGAGACACATCCCCTGCCCACAATGAGCTCACAGTCTAGAGGGGGAGACAGAAATTAATAAAAATAAATAAATTACAAACATGGACATAAGTGCTGTGGGGCTGGGAGGGGGAGATGAGTAAAGGGAGTTAGTTCACGGCACAGTGTGGGACCCCAAGCAGTTGAGCTAGAAATTTTCTACTTCTTTCCTCCCCAAGAGGCCAACACTGTGGTGAGCTGGCCTGCCCCCGAAACAAGGAGTGGATGGTGGGAGGCCTCAGGGAGAGGAGCAGTCAGTGGTATCTCCTGGGCAGGGAGCTGGCAAGCTTTCCAGGGGATGACTCACGTTTACCTTTGACCTTTGCCCTCCGCCCCCCCACGGGGAAAGCTCCCAGAGACACCTGCACCTTTGTAAAGCCACAGGCCAGGGGCATCACTACTGCAGCTTTCGGCCTCGTTCCCCTGCTCGGAGGGGTTTTTCCAAACTTCCCTTCCCCGATTTCCACCAATTCTCACCACTTCACGGCAAAAGGACATTTCTTTAAAAAGACTGACTGAGACCATCCAACCGGCCCAGTGCTGTGTTCTCAGGGGTGGGGAGGGAGGGAGGGGGGCTGATCCTAAAACTGAGGGGTCCCAGACACGGTTTTAAAATAAGGACAGAATGGCCCAGGGAACATCTGCAGGGCTTTGTTTCCAGTACAGTGCCTAACACATATTCATTCATTCATTCAATCATATTTATTGAGCGCTTACTGTGTGCAGAGCACTGTACTAAGCCCTTGGGAAGTACAAGTTGGCAACATATAGAGACGGTCCCTACCCAACAGCGGGCTCGCAGTCTAGACGGGGGAGACAGGCAACAAAACAAAACATATTAACAAAATAAAATAAATAGAATATGTACAAATAAAATAGAGTAATAAATACATACAAACGTATATACATATATGCAGGTGCTGTGGGGAAGGGAAGGAGGTAAGGCAGGGAGGATGGGGAGGGGGAGGAGGGGGAGAGGAAGGAGGGAGCTCAGTCTGGGAAGGCCTCCTGGAGGAGGTGAGCTCTCAGTAGGGCTTTGAAGGGAGGAAGAGAGCTAGCTTGGCAGAAGTGCGGAGGGAGGGCATTACAGGCCAGGGGGAGGACGTGGGCCGGGGGCTGACAGCAGGACAGGCAAGAACGAGGCACAGTGAGGAGATTAGCGGCAGAGGAGTGGAGGGTGCGGGCTGGGCTGGAGAAGGAGAGAAGGGAGGTGAGGTAGGAGGGGGCGAGGGGATGGACAGCCTTGAAGCCCAGGGTGAGGGGTTTTTGCCTCATGCGTAGGTTGACTAGTAGCCACTGGAGATTTTTGAGGAGGGGAGTAACACGCCCAGAGAGTTTCTGCACAAAGAACATCCGGGCAGCGGCATGAAGTATGGATTGAAGTGGGGAGAGACAGGAGGATGGGAGATTGGAGAGGAGGCTGATGCGGTAATCCAGTCGGGATAGGATGAGCGATTGAACGAGCAGGGTAGCGGTTTGGATGGAGAGGAGAGGGCGGATCTTGGCAATGTTGTGGAGGTGAGACCGGCAGGTTTTGGTGACGGATTGGATGTGAGGGGTGAGTTGAGGATGACACCAAGGTTGTGGGCTTGTGAGACGGGAAGGATGGAAGTGCCGTCAACAGTGATGGAAAGTCAGGGAGAGGGCAGGGTTCGGGAGGGAAGATAAGGAGTTCAGTCTTGGACATGTAGCGCTTAACAAATACCATTAAAAGAGGGAAGAATGAAGTCTAAAATGTCGGGGGGAAAATTTCAATGCAATAAGTGCTGAAAATTGCACTTACGTGACCCTAAACGGCAAAGAGATGATTTACAGAGTTTCCCCACTCCCCTCTCATCTTCTCCCCGCGCTGAAATCCCCTCTGCTGAAAACCCCCTTCAAAAGCTTGTGCTTTTTTCTCAGAATGACAATAAGCTGCATCCCCAACTCGGGACCACAGAAGAGAATAAAGATTGCCAACTCCTTGAGAGCAGGGACTGCGCACCCTCTCAGATGCTCCCAGGCCACAGCTGACACCCAGAGCACTGATCTGCCCAGCTGGCATCCAGTACCATGCTCGGCCTCAGCCAGCCTCCAGTGTGGCACCTCGCACAGAGCTCTGCGCACAGTAAGCACCCAATGCAGTGCGCTGAAAAAAAACGCAATGAATGACTGAGAATCAAGAGGCAGAGAAGGAAGTTACACCCAACTCCCATCCAAAAATCAAACACACTTAACCGTTTTCCCCCTCAAACTATAAAACTCTGTTCATTTCCTTTGCAAACTTTTTTTTTATGGTATTTGTTAAGCGCTTACTATATGCCAGGCACTGCACTACGTGCTGAGGCGGTACAAACTAATCAGGTTGGACACAGTCCTCGTCCCTCATGGGCTCAGTCTTAAACTGTGGGAAGCAGCATGGCTCAGTGGAAAGAGCACGGGCTTTGGAGTCAGAGGTCATGGGTTCGAATCCCGACTCCGCCAGTTGTCGGCTCTGTGACTTTGGGCAACTCACTTAACTTCTCTGTGCCTCAGTTACCTCATCTGTAAAATGGGGATTAAAACTGTGAGTCCCCCCAGGACAGCCTGATCACCTTGTAACCTCCCCAGCGCTTAGAACAGTGCTTTGCACATAGTAAGCGCTTAATAAATGCCATCATTATTATTATTATTAAACACCATTTTACAGATGAAATCACTGAGGCATGGAGAAGTGAAGCGATCTGCCCAAGCTCATACGGCAGACAAGTGGCGGAGCCAGCATTAGAACCCAGGCCCTTCTGACTCCCAAGCCTAGTTTATCCACCCTGCTTCTTTTTCTAGCACAACTGCATACGCTCAATCAATCGTATTTATTGAGTGTGAACCGTGTGCAGAGCACTGTACTGAACGCTTGGGAGAGTACAACATAAAAGAGTCTACAGACACGTTTCCTGCCCACAACAAGCACACAAAACTTCCGGGCTGGTGTGGTACAGTCCGCTGACGGGCTTGGGTTGCGCCAGGGTAAGCAGCTGTGGTAGTTAGGTGGCTGGAGGAAAGAAGGAATCGGGCAGGGAATCGACTCCCAGAGTGGGATAAATCCAAGTTCCAAAGCCCCGGTGGGACCCCCGCCACCATCCCAAAGTCGGGCTCTGGCCCTGGTCTGAAAGGGTTTCATGCGGTGACCAATCAATCAATCAATCGTATTTATTGAGCGCTTACTGTGTGCAGAGCACTGTACTAAGCGCTTGGGAAGTACAAGTTGGCAACATATAGAGACAGTCCCTACGCAACAGTGGGCTCACAGTCTAAAAGACCACCAGCCCTGACCACGCAGCCAGCAGTGGCCAAATGACCTTCGTCTAGTCACTTACCAGACTGCGACTAAATCCTAATGTCCAAGCTCTCCTAGGGTCACGGACTAATCTAGCCGGCCCCCTCCGGGGTTACGTTTGGACCCAACACAGTTGAGGGGGTAGATTTCGGTTTCCAAGCTAGCCGAACTTCTAACCCATCACTGGGAGCCCGGAAAAACCGACTTCATCTAAAGGTACTTTCTTAAGGCTCTTACATTTAATTTTAGAATCTGAAAACCCCTGAGCTAAGGCCCCCCGCCACCCCGGGGACAGCTGTCAGCTGTGTGTACAGCATTTCCTGTTCACAACAGGGGACGCGACCTTCTGCCAAGGTACCGGGAGCGAGGGTGACGCCTCAGATCGGCCTAGGGGGGTCCAAGACGCTGTCCAACGGGATGACCATATCAGCCCCTGGTCTCGGTGTCCCCAGTCATATCCCGAGGCCTCAGTATACCACTCCCAGGTCCTGCCTTCAAACCCCAATGTATCATCCACCCCAGCAGTGTGGCTTAATGAAAAAAACCCACGCCTAGGAGTCACAGGACCTGAGTTCTAATCCCGGCTCCACCACTTGTCTGCTGTGTGACCTTGGGCACGTGGCTTCACTCTTCCGTGCCTCAGTCTCCTCGTCTGTAAAACGGGGATTCTATATCCGGTCTCCCTCCTCTATAGACCGTGAGCCCCTTAGGGGATAGGATGGCGGGCAAGTTGCTTCACTCTTCTGTGCCTCAGTCTCCTCGTGTGTAAAATGGGGATTCGAAATCTGGTCTCCCTCCTCTTTTAGACTGTGAGCCCCTTTTGGGATAGGACTATGTCAAACCTGATTAGCTGGTATCTAGCCCAGTGCTTAGATTAGTGCTTGACAAACAGTAAGTGCTTAACAAATACTACCTCCATCATCACCATACTCACCCCGATTCTGGCTCCCTGGTAGCCTACCCCCTTACCCCATATGCTGTCCTTCAACCTCAGCCCGCTATTCTCACCCCTCATCCCCAATATCTATCAGCCCCCACACTGATTTCCCCACCCTGTCCCTCCACCCCCAGGGTACCACCCTCCCCACCCCAGTGCCCGGGCACACTGCCTCTCGGCCACCCCCCAGAGCCAGATTACCTCACGTTCCTCACCTCTGCTGCCCCTGTACCCCTCATCACTACCGCCCTGTCACCCCATCTCTCCATGCCCCTCATCACTGACACCCTGTGTCCTTCAGCACCGCTGCCCTGCCACCCCATCCCTCTCATCAATGCTGTCCTGTCACCCTGCACCCGAGCTGCCACCCTGCCACCCTGGTCATTAACGCACTGTGAGTGCCACCCGGCCACCTCATCCCCCTGCACCCCTTGTCGCTGCCACCCTGTGCCACTCATGACTGCCGCCGTCACCTCATCCTTCTTCTCCCCACATAACCCTACCCCATCTTCCTGCACCTCTTGTAACTGCCACCGTCACCCCATCCCCCGAGCCCCTTCCTCATCACCACTGCCATCACCACAGCCCCGTGGCCCTCATCACTGCCATCCAGCCACCTGTGCTCCTTGTGGCTGCTGCCATCACTTTGTCCCCTGTGCCCCTCATCACCACTGTCCTGTCACCCCGGCCATGTCCCTAGTCACCGCCACGCTGCCATCCTGTGCCCCTCATGAATCCCGCCCTGTTGCCTCTCATCACCACTGTCCTGTCATCCCGGCCTTGCACCCCTCGTGACTGCCGCCCCGTCAGCCCGTCCTTCTGTGCCCCTCATCACAACTGCCCTACCACCCCGCACCCCTCATCACCACTGCTCTGTCACTCTGGCCCTCTGCTCCTCATTACCACTGCCCTGTCACCCCAGCCTTTGGCCCTCATGGCTGCAGTCCTGTCAGCCCGTCCCCCTGTGCCCCTCCTCACCACTGCCCTGTCACCCTGGCCCTGCGCCCCTCATCACCTCTACCCTGTCACCCTGGCCCTGCGCTCCTCATCACCTCTACCCTGTCACCCTGGCCCTGCGCCCCTCATCACCTCTACCCTGTCACCCTGGCCCTGCGCTCCTCATCACCTCTACCCTGTCACCCTGGCCCTGCGCTCCTCATCACCTCTGCCGGGTCACCCTGGCCCTGCGCCCCTCATCACCTCCGCCCTGTCACCCTGGCCCTGCGCCCCTCATCACCTCCGCCCAGTCACCCTGGCCCTGCGCTCCTCATCACCTCTGCCGGGTCACCCTGGCCCTGCGCCCCTCATCACCTCCGCCCTGTCACCCACCCCGGCCCTGCGCCCCTCATCACCTCTGCCCTGTCACCCCGGCCCTGCGCCCCTCATCACCTCTGCCCTGTCACCCCGGCCCTGCGCCCCTCATCACCTCCGCCCTGTCACCCTGGCCCTGCGCCCCTCATCACCTCCGCCCAGTCACCCTGGCCCTGCGCTCCTCATCACCTCTGCCCTGTCACCCTGGCCCTGCGCCCCTCATCACCTCTGCCCTGTCACCCACCCCGGCCCTGCGCCCCTCATCACCTCTGCCCTGTCACCCTGGCCCTGCGCCCCTCATCACCTCTGCCCTGTCACCCACCCCGGCCCTGCGCCCCTCATCACCTCTGCCCTGTCACCCCGGCCCTGCGCCCCTCATCACCTCTGCCCTGTCACCCCGGCCCTGCGCCCCTCATCACCTCTGCCCTGTCACCCTGGCCCTGCGCCCCTCATCACCTCTGCCCTGTCACCCCGGCCCTGCGCCCCTCATCACCTCTGCCCTGTCACCCCGGCCCTGCGCCCCTCATCACCTCTGCCCTGTCACCCCGGCCCTGCGCCCCTCGTCACCTCTGCCCTGTCACCCCGGCCCTGTGCCCCTCGTCACCTCTGCCCTGTCACCCCGGCCCTGCGCCCCTCGTCATCCCTGCCCTGTCACCCCGGCCCTGCACCCCTCGTCATCCCTGCCGTCACCCCGGCCCTATGCCCATCACACCTGCCCTGTCACCCCTGCCCTGTGCCCCTCACGACTGCGGTCCTGTCAGCCTGTCCCCCTGGGCCCCTCATCACCCCTGCCCTGTTCCCCTCACGACTGCGGCCCTGTCAGTCCATCCCCCTATGCCTCTCCTCACCACTGCCCTGTCACTCTGGCCCTGTGCCCCTCATGACTGCGGTCCTGTCAGCCCGTCCCCCTATAGCCCCTCATTACCACTGCCCAGTCACCCCAGACCTGTAACCCCCCATGACTGCGGTCCTGTCAGCCAAGTCCCCCCATGCCCTTCGTCACCGCTGTCCTGTCACCCTGGCCCTGTGCCCCTCATGACTGCAGTCCTGTCAGCCCGTCCCCCTGTGCTCCTCTTCACCCCTGCCCATCACCCCGGCCCTGCATCCCTCATGACTGCAGTCCTGTCAGCACATCCTGCTGTGCCCCTCATCACTCCCTGTTGTACCCCTCATCACCCCTGCCCCTGTCACCCTGGCCCTGGCCCCCTCATGACTGCGGTCCTGTCACCCCTGCCCTGTCAGCCCGGCCCTTCTCCCCTCACGACTCTGGCGCTGTCGGCGGGGCCCCCGTGTGGCCCCGGACCCCCCCCCCCCCGTCTCACCCCGGTAGCGGCGGGAGGCGGCGTGGCCGGCGGCGAGCAGCAGGGCGGCGGCCAGGGCGAGCAGCTTGGCGGTCCTCACGTTGAAGTAGTGGTTGATCTCGCGCCGGCCCAGGTGGTAGGCGAGCGCCGCCATCTTGGCTCCGCCATGACACCACCCCCCCCCCGCCCCACCTAAGCCGCCAGGCCCAGCGGGGAGCGGCCGACAAAGGCGCCCCGACCCCGCCGCCGACACGGACGCCCCCGCCCGACGCCCCCGCCGGACCCACCACCCCGCTCGACGACCCCTCAGCCGCCGCCTCCTCCGCCTCCTCCCCCTCTTTGCTCAGCTCCTCCTCCTCCTCCCCCTTCTCCCTCCCCTTCGGGCTCCGCGCCGGCTGCGCCATCGGCCGGCGGACCCAGGCGGGCCCGGGCCTCCGCAGGCCGCCTCACGGGAGGACCCAGCCGGGCCTGCCTCCCTCCCTCCCTCCTTCCCTCCCTGCTCAGCCCTCCTCACGGGAGGACCCAGGCGGGCCTCTCTCCCCAGTGGGCCTCCTTCCCTCCCTGCTCGGCCCTCCCTCCCCAGTGGGCCTCCTTCCCTCCCTGCTCAGCCCTCCTCACGGGAGGACCCAGCCGGGCCTCCCTCCCCAGTGGGCCTCCTTCCCTCCCTGCTCAGCCCTCCTCACGGGAGGACCCAATTGGGCCTCCCTCCGTCCCTCCCCAGTGGGCCTCTGTCCCTCCGCAGCCTCCCTCCCTCCCTCCCTCCCCAGTGGGCCTCTGCCCCTCCGCAGCCTTCCTCACGGGAGGACCCAATTGGGCCTCCCTCCCTCCCTCTCTCCCCAGTGGGCCTCTGTCCCTCCGCAGCCTTCCTCACGGGAGGACCCAATTGGGCCTCCCTCCCTCTCTCCCCAGTGGGCCTCTGTCCCTCCGCAGCCTTCCTCACGGGAGGACCCAATTGGGCCTCCCTCCCTCCATCCCCAGTGGGCCTCTGTCCCCCCGCCTCCCTCCCTCCGCGGGCCGGCTGACAGGAGGACCCAGGCGGGCCTCCCTCCCTCCGCAGGCCGGCCGAGGGGAGGACCCAGGCGGGTCTCCCTCCCGAGAGGGCCTCCCTCCCCCCTCACGGGAGGACCCAGTTGGGCCTCCTTCCCCCGTGAGCCTCCCTCCCCAGTGGGCCTCCCTCCCTCTCTCCCTCCGCCGGCCGGCCGAGGGGAGGACCCAGGCGGGCCTCCCTCCCCAGTGGGCCTCTCTCCCTCCTCACGGGAGGACCCAGTTGGGCCTCCTTCCCCAGTGAGCCTCCCTCCCTCTCTCCCTCCGCCGGCCGGCCGAGGGGAGGACCCAGGCGGGCCTCCCTCCCTCCTCACGGGAGGACCCAGTTGGGCCTCCTTCCCCAGTGAGCCTCCCTCCTCCGGCCGGCCGAGGGGAGGACCCAGGCGGGCCTCCTTCCCCAGTGGGCCTCCCTCCCTCCCTCCCTCCCTCCGCAGGCCGGCTGACTGGAGGACCCAGGCGGGTCTCTCTCCCCAGTGGGCCTCCCTCCTTCCCTCCGCGGGCCTCCTTCCCCAGTGGGCCTCCCTCCCTCCGCGGGCCTCCTTCCCCAGTGGGCCTCCCTCCCTAAGCAGGCTGGCCGACAGGAGGACCCAGGCGGGTCTCCCTCCCCAGTGGGCCTCCTTTCCTCCCTCCCTAAGCAGGCCGGCTGAAAGGAGGACCCAGGCGAGCCTCCCTTCCCAGTGGGCCTCCTTTCCTCCCTCCGCAGCCCTCCTCACGGGAGGACCCAGTTGGGCCTCCCTCCTCAGTGGGCCTCCCTCCCCAGTGGGCCTCCCTCTCCCCGCAGTCCGGCTGAAGGGTGGACCCAGACGGGCCTCCCTCCCTCCTCAGCCCTCCTCAACCCACCTCACAGGAGGACCCAGGCGGGCCTCCCTCCCCAGTGGGCCTCCCTCCCTCCCACCCACCCCAGGCCATCCGACGGGAGGACCCAGGCGGGCCTCCCTCCTTCCCTCCGCAGGCCAACTGACGGGAGGCCCCGGGCAGGCGGGCCCTGCCCGGGGCCGGAGGCCGAACGGGGCGGGGCCGGGCCCGACCTTCATTCAGTCAGTCAATCGTATTTACTGAGCGCTTACTGTGCGCAGAGCACTGGACTAAGCGCTTGGGAAGTACAAATCGGCAACATATACAGCTGATCCCTACCCAACAACGGGCTCACGGTCTAGAAGGGGGAGACAGGCAACAAAACAAGTAGACAGGTGTCAATACCATCAGAATAAATAGAGCTCTATACACATCATTAATAAACTAGAGTAATAAATACGTACACACATATATATAAGTGCTATGGGGAGGGGAAGGGGGTAGGGCAGAGGGAGGAAGGGAGGACGATGCCTTCGACCCCGGATCCCGACTCTTCTGGACACGGGCCCGGGGCTCCCGGGTTCCAGCTGGGCGAGGAGGGGTCGGGGGGGCGGCCTGGATTCCCGGCTTCGGGGAGAGGTTTCCCCCGCATTCGCAGCTGGAGGGGGACGGGGATACCCTGGATTCCTAGCTTGGGGAAGAAGTGACCCCGGATTCCCTGCTGGAAGGGGTGGTGGGGGCATCCCCTGGACGCCTAGGTTGAGGGAGGGGTCGGGGCGCAGCCTGGATTCCCGGCTTCGGGGAGAGGTTTCCCCCGCATTCCCAGCTGGAGGGGGACGGGGATACCCTGGATTCCTAGCCTGGGGAAGAAGTGACCTCGGATTCCCTGCTGGAAGGGGTGGTGGGGGCATCCCCTGGATTTCTAGTTTGGAGGAGGGGTCGGGGCCCCTGGATTCCCAGCTTGGGGGAGAAGTTCCCCCAGATTCCCAGATGGAGGGGAGGGCTGGGGTCCCCTATATTCCCAGCTTGGAGGAGGAGTCGTGGGGGGACTGGATTCCTGCCTTGAGAGACATGTTCCCCCGGATTCCCAACTGGAAGGGGGTTGGGGGTCCCGTGGATTCCCAGCTTGGGGGAGAGGTTCCCCTTATTCCTAGCTGGAGGGGGGGTGGGGGTCCCTTGGATTTCTGGCTTGGGAGAGGGGTCGGGAGCCCCCGGATTCCTAGCCTGGGGGAGGAGTTTCCCTGGATTCCCAGCTGGTGGGAGGGTGGGGGGTCCCCTGGAACGCTAGTTTGGGGGAGAGGTTTCCCCAGATTCCCAGCTGGAGGGGTAGTGGGGGTACTCTGGATTCCTATCTTGGGGGAGGGGTCAGGAGGATCTGGATCCTTAGTGGTGGGGGGCGGGGCCTCCAGGATTCCTAGCTGTGAGAGGAGGCCAGAGTCCCCCAGATTCCCAGCTGTGGGGGCGGGGGCTGGGATTCCCCCCAGGTTCCCAACTGTGAGAGAAAGGGAGTCATGGGCCCCTAATTCCCAATCCTGGAAAGTGGGGGTCCAGGGTTCCCAGCTGTGGTGGTGGGGGTGAAGCTCTTGTCTTCCCCACAGCTGTCTGGGCTGGATTCCAGCCTCGCTAACCCCAGGGCCCTGACCATCATCATCATCATCAATCGTATTTATTGAGCACTTACTGTGTGCAGAGCACTGTACTAAGCAGATCCAAGAACTTCCCATGTACTAAGCAGATCCAAGAACTTCCCATGTACTAAGCAGATCCAAGAAATTCCCAGCAGGCTGGACAGAACCCCTACCAGGCCCTGTGACCCATTGACTCTACCACACCCACCCACCAGGCCTCAGCCCTAGGCCCAACCCATTTGTGCTCCTACTTCCACTGACTTTAATACAATATTTAATTCCCTTGGAGGAATTTGAGCACATGCCCAAATAGGAATGAAAGCTTGGCTGGTGTCACTGCTGCTCCATGGCTCTTTTGGGACTGTAAGGAGGGAATTGGGAGTCTCAAAGGCTCAGTTTGCCAGTAATCCGTTCATTCATTCATTCAATCGTATATATTGAGTGCTTATTATGTGCAGAGCACTATACTAAGCATTTGGGAAGTACAAATCAGCAGCATATAGAGACGGTCCAGCCATCTCTCCCTACACTCCCATTCCTTCCTCAAAGGAGCAAAAAGCATGTAAATGACAACCTTGGCAGGTGCCAGATCTACAATCATCTATAATAAAAGTAATTATAATGTCTGTGTTGCACTCACCATATGCTCAGCACTGTGCTAAGCACTGGGACTAAATAGATACAATATCATCAGATCAGCTCTCTTCCTCCCTTCAAGACCCTACTGAGAGCTCACCTCCTCCAGGAGGCCTTCCCAGACTGAGCCCCCTCCTTCCTCTCCCCCTCCTTCCCCTCTCCATCCCCCCCGCCTTACCTCCTCCCCTTCCCCACAGCACCTGTATGTATGTATATATGTTTGTACATATTTATTACCCTATTTATTTATTTATTTTACTTGTACATATTTATTCTACTTATTTTATTTTGTTAATATGTTTTGTTTTGTTCTCTGTCCCCCCCTTCTAGACTGTGAGCCCACTGTTGGGTAGGGACCGTCTCTATATGTTGCCAACTTGTACTTCCTAAGCACTTAGTACAGTGCTCTGCACACAGTAAGTGCTCAATAAATACGATTGAATGAATGAATGGATCAATGACTGTAAGCATATCATAAGTCAGGGACTGGGACTGCTAATTCTGTTGTATTGCACTCTCCCAAGCACTTAATACGGTGCTCTGCACATATTTATTTTATTTTGTTAATATGTTTGGTTTTGTTCTCTGTCTCCCCCTTCTAGACTGTGAGCCCACTGTTGGGTAGGGACTGTCTCTATATGTTGCCAACTTGTACTTCCCAAGCGCTTAGTACAGTGCTCTGCACACAGTAAGCGCTCAATAAATACGATTGATTGATTGGTTGATCTTAAGCGCTCAATAAATACCACTGATTGATTGATCAGACACAATCTCTATTCCACAAGGGGCTCACAGTCTAAAGGCAAGGAAGAACAGGTGTTTAATTCCCACTCTCCAGATGAGGAAACCGAGGCAGAGAAGCGACCTGTCCAAGGTCACCCAGCAGGCAAGTGGTGGAGCCAGACTTGAAACCCAAGTTTCCTGACTTCCCAGTTATGCTCTCTAGATTCCCAGCGTCTGTAAAGGCCACACATCCAGTGAAAAGTATCATGAACTGGACTTTGATCCATGATGAGCAGTGAGTGCCACAGAAAACATACTGTGGCAACACTGATGTTTTTCAAAGTTGTTTCTTTCCTGATGGGCTGTGGGATGGGCTGGACAGGGCACTTTTCCTCCTACAGCTGGGACCCCGTGATTTTAAGTTTCAGAGCTTTCCGCAAATGGCTTGCTGCTTTGTTCCAATCCCACGCTGGTAGTCACATGTAGGCAGAGGACAATGGGCTGTTGTTTCCCACAGCTCTGTCTCTCTCCCTCCCTCCCTCCTCTCTCGCCTGCACTTCCTGGGAGGATTTTTCATCACCAGTGGCAGCAGGGAATGTGTCAGTTTATTGATATATCGTAATAATAACTGTGGTATCTGTTAAGCACTTACAGTGTGCCAGGCACTGTACTAAGTTCTGGGGTGGAGACAAGCAAATCGAGTTGGACGCAGTCCCCGTCCCACGTGGGGCTCAGAGTCTCAACCCCCGTCCCACGTGGGGCTCAGAATCTCAATCCCCATTTTACAGATGAGGTAACTGAGGCTCAGAGAACTGAAGTGATTTGCCCGAGGTCACACAGTAGACAAGTGACGGAGCTGGGATTAGAACCGATGACCTTCTGACTCCCAGGACTGGGCCGTATCCTCTACGCCATGCTGCGTGTACAGTGTGGCGCACAGTACACACACAATAAGCGCTCAGTAAATACAACTGACTATTGAGTGCTTATTCAGCAGGGCACCATACTAAGCCCTTGGGAGAGTACGATACAACAAAGTCGGCAAACGCGTTCCCTGCCCACAGTGAGCTAATAGCGCTTGTACTTTTCCATGTATGCACGTCTTCGCCACTCTAGGAATTTCCTGGGCTAAAACTCAACTGGGACCCCATTCGTTATTAATAGTATTTCTGAAGCGCTCTCTGGGTACCAAACACCACGCTAGTTGCTGGGGTGGATATATCATATGCATCTGGCATACAATCCCTACCACCCCCCAAGGGCTCACAGTTGGAGAAGGCAAACACCTCACATGTCATCGTTTTTATGGATGAGGAAATGGACGCACAGAGAAGGTCACATCGCAGGCAAGGGACAGAGCCAGGGTCTTCTAACTTCCAGGCCCGGACTTACTCTTGTATTTAAGCTGATCTCTTGAATCCAGGTCTTAACGCCGGGTTTAGCACCTAGTAGGCCCTTAATAAATACTGTCTTTATGAAGAGA